>NC_044977.1:155800160-156110715 GCF_008728515.1 Papio anubis | reverse complement strand
TCTGCTGGCAGGAAAAAATAAAGAACACAGTGTGCATCTCTCATCATGGTCTCTTTCCAGCGTATTTTTGCTAATCAGATCCACTTTTCATGCTTCATCTTCTCCCTTTTGAAGCCATATTGACAAAATAGCTAAGGTACATCAATTCTATTTTACTGTGTTCCCCACTTTCTGCTTCTTTATATCCTGTAATTTATTATACAGTTGCTGCTAATTCTTAAATGAACTGGACCTTTTTCTTGGCCAAACGTTTGACATGCAATTAAATGGAAATGGACATAGTTGAAGCTAGTAGTTTCTCGTTTCTATTCTAATGTCAAGGCAGCAGAAATGTAGTGACCTACCCATCCCCTTGAGAACCTTTCTATTTGTAGGAAAGGTTTATTCTGTCTCCCAGGGCTGATTCCATGTGAGAACATGAAGAATTAGGGAATTGTGCAGGCAACTTTTATGACATCATGATATAGGCTTCAGAACAGGGAGAGATTTAAAACATTTCCTTTTTGTGGTTTTGACCCCAAACCAGAACAGCAAGGAGGATTTTTACAGGTTACCAAGGGAGCATTTGAGAATAATTTTATTTTTTTACAGAAATAAAATGATTTTCAAGAAATTCTACCAGTGTTTATGAGTCAAGCCCATGCTTGTCCCCAAAAGCATTGCTTTAAACCCTGTCATATGCTTTTGCTTTTCTGTCTTGTAGAATATTTATCTTCAGAGAATCTTCAAGTGATGATAAATATTAGAACTTTAGAAGTCAGAAATGAGGCTCTGGCACAATAAAATAATTTCTTAAATCCCAGTCCCATGTTCTCCCCACTCTTAGTTCTTTAATAATTTATTTCAGATTATAAGCAATCCTCTGCATTATTCAGCGTAAATTCATAATTTACTTTTAAAATAAAAGTTTATTTTCATATGGGGTTCTAAGGAGTTGGCATACGATGAGTTTTTAGGATTGTGTTTTAGAGCTAAAAGCATTTGAAGAACCATATTTACTTACCTTTTGCCAAAGACAGGGAGGCACATTTTATTAGCACTCAAAGTGTGTCCATTTGCATTTGTTACACGTCTTGGAAGACAGGTGTCACCAAAAGCAACTATTGACCCAAGGCCCAGGTTCACCCTCTCAGACCACGGAATTGATCTATTTATTCCCAGTGCTGAATGCAAACTGGCCCTCCAGAACTATTCTCTGCCCATGGAAGTTCTAGGAGACCCAAAAGAAGGACCATGAGGCTACCACAGGGATCCAGCCTCTTGTCTTTGGTCCCTGCTCATCCTTATCACTTCCAGGTGTGCTGACTGTGCAGCCCTGGCCACTCCCCTTAGACCAGGGGCACAGTGCTCCCAGACTCACAGACCTGCTGGCATCGTGCCAGCAGCTTGTCTGCCTGATGAGGGTACTGGCATTTCATATCAAAGCTGTGCTTGCCAGTTACTGTCACTCATTAGGTCTTCAGTATCTGCCAGCCTTTCCCTTGACCCTGGACCCCTGCCATTCACTAATACCAGGCACTGATACCAGGCATGGTGACCATGAAGCCCAATTCATCCAACATAGTTTTGTTTTAATGAACTTTCTTATTTAAAACCACTTTCATTCTCATTCCTCTCTATATACACCCCATCCTACTCCAATTAAAGCTACTCAAGGAGAAATATCAATAGCTTTTGACACTCCCTTGGCTTCCTTTTTATCATCAACATTCATTCTAAAGAATTGAATATTTATTACTTTATTTTGTAATTGAAATATAACTTACAGACTAAGTAAAGTACACAGATTTTAAGTGTCAACTCAATCAATTTTAATGGATTTATACACCGCTTTAACTACTACCCAGATCACCCTATAGAATATTTCCAGCACTTCAGACGGCTTCCTCATGCCTCCTCCCATCAGACTCCCCAGAGGTAACTATTGTTCAGAACTCTGTCACCATAGATTAATTCTGCCTATTTTTAGACATTATATAAAGGAATAATACAATTTATTATCTTTGTGTCTGGCTTCTTTATCTCATTCCTATGTCTGTCAGATTTATCCACATTACTTCAAACAACAATAATTTGTTCTTTTATAATTCTGTGTAGTATTCCATTGAGTGAATATAGCATAATTTATCTATCCTACTATTGATAGACATTGGATTCTTTCCAGTACTACTATAAAGAATGCTGCCATAAACTTCTCATATCTATCTTTCAGTGGGCTTAAGAGTCATTTTTCTTGTGTATACCTCCAGGAGTATAACTGCTAGGTCACAGAGTAAATGTGTTCAGCTTGCACAGTACTTCCAAACAGTGTGTTAAAGTGGCAGTGCCCATTTACACTCCCAGCTGCCGTGTCTGAGAGCTCCAATTGCTCCACATCCTTGTCGGCACTTGAACTGTCGGTCTTTTTAATTGTATCCACTCAGGAAGTTGTGTGGCAGTATCTAGTTATAGTATTAGCTTGAATTTCCCTGATATGTAATAACGTTGAGGAATTGCTGTGGTCTGAATGTTTGTGTCCACCCCAAGTTCATATGCTGAAATCATAACCCCCAAGGTGATGGTATTAGAAGGTGAGGTTTTGGGGAGATGATTAGGCCATGGAGACAGAGCCTTATGAATAGGATTAGTGACCTTATAAAAGAGGCCTAAGAAATGTCCTTCACCATTTCCACCACGTGAAGACACAGTGAAAAGATGACCATGTCTGAGGTAGCTGGCCTTTACCGCTACCAAATCCACCAGCACCTTAATCTTGGACTTCTCAGCCTCTAGAACTGCAACAAATGTTCTGTTGTTTATAAGTCACCTAGTTGTGGTGATTTTGTTATAACAGCCAAAGAGATGACCGGGCACGGTGGCTCATGCCTGCAATCCCAGCACTTTGGGAGGCCAGGCGGCTGGATTGCCTGAGTTCAGGAGTTCGAGACCAGCCTGGGCAACACGGTGAAACCCCATCTTTACTGAAATACAAAAAATTAGCCGGGCATGGCCGTATGTGCCTGTAATCCCAGCTACTCGGGAGGCTGAGACAGGAGAATTGCTTGAACCCAGGAGGTGGAGGTTGCAGTGAGATCACGCCATTGCACTCCAGCCTAGGCGACAGAGCAAGACTCCATCTCCAGAAAAAAAAACAAACAAAAAACAAAAAACAAAACAAAACAAAAAACCAGCCAAAGAGAATTAAGACAGGAAATTTTCACATGTTTATGGGCCATTTGTAAAACTTCTTTTGTGATGGGCCAATTCAAGTCCTTTGATCATTTTCAAGTGGAGGTGTTTGTCCCTTACATATTACTTTTAAGAGTTCTTTATACATTCTGAGTTTGAGTCCTTGGTTAGATATTTGTATTGCAAATATCTTCTCCAAGTATGTGGATTTCCTTTTCACTCTCTTACTGGTAGCTTTTGGTGAATATACATTGTTAATTTTTTTTAATTCTATGGCTGGTGCTTTTCATGTCTTTTTTAAGAAATGTAAGATCATAAAGGTGTTCATGTATGTTTACTCTGGGAGGTTTACAGTTTTACCTTTCATGTTTAGCTCTATTATCGAACTTGAATTAATTTATGTATGGTGTGAGGTAGATTTCAAAGTCCATTGTTTTCCATCTGGATATCCAACTAATACAGCACTATTTGCTGAAAAAGATCATCCTCTTCCCCTATTGAGCTGCAATCACACATTTGCTATAAATTAGGTCTCCCTATTCTGTTCCTCTGGTCTGTTTGTCTATCCTTACACCAATATACCACTGTCTTAATTACTGAGCATGGATATTAATACAGCCACTAGGACCCTTAAACGTATTCCAGTGACCTGTCTTTTCTCTGAAATCTGCACAAAACCTATTTTCTGCCTTTCTAGGTATCTCTTGCTTTGGAAACAACAATACTCACTGCTGCTGCTGCTCTCTCTCCCTTCTCTCTACCTGATACAGATGATTAATTTCCCATGTTCTAACAATGAGAAATCTAATATAGGGAGGAAGAGTGGGTTTTGCAGGGTTGGGCATATCTGAGGGAGATTTACAATTACCCAGAGCTCAGGAAAGAGATTGAGTTTAGAGATAAGGTCCATACATGGTAGTAGACGTCATGGACATAGATGAGATCAGTAGGGAGACTGGAGAGAAGAGATGAAGAAACGGAGTCTTGGGATGACCAATTTTTCACATCCAAAGAGTGAAATTGTTGCTTATATGGGAGAATGAAAAGATGGCACCATAAAAGGAGGAACATAAAGAGAGGCTGATATCACAAAAGCCAGGAAAAAAAGAGCAATCAATGTCATCCATCACAACTCAGAGGTAAAGTAAGATGAGGAATGAAAGAGTCCATGGGGTTTGACATTCTAGAGGTAACTGAAAAAAACGGTTTCATGTCAGGACAGGGACAAAAGACAGGTGGCAACTGGCCCATAAGTAAATGGGAAATAAGGATGTTCAGATTCCTCTTTTTATTTTATTTTATTTTGCTTGAGACAGGGCTTTGTTCTGTTGCCCAGGCTGGAGTGCAGTGGCATGACCTCAGCTCACTGCAACTCCAACCTCCCAGGTTCAAGTGATCTTCCCACTTCAGTCTCCCCAGTAGCTGGGACTACAGGTGCATGTCAGGATGCTAGGCTAAGTTTTATTTTTATTTTTTATTTTTTGGTAGAGATGGAGTTTCACTATGTTGTCCAGGCTGGTCTTGAAGTCCTAGGCTCAAGCAATTCACCCACTTCAGCCTCCTAAAGTGCTGGGATTACAGATATGAGCCACCACACCTGGCCCAGATTCCTCTTTCTAGAAACGTGAATGAGAACAGAAGATGGGCAAAAGCAGAAAATAAGATTAAAAGTGTATTTCTTGTTACACTGATTTTGTTTACATTGTTGCTCTTGTTGTCCCAAACCTTATTTTGGAACAATAAAAATAAGTGTTCTTCCGTTTCTTTGCTTTCACTTTCTCCCCTCCCTCTTCAACCACCTGTACCTTGGCAACTCATTCCCTCTACCATCAACCCTCTCAGCTGTGGATCAGGTTCATTTCTTGGGAGTGACAATTCAAAAAGAAGTTAGTTTATGCCTTTATGCCTTCCCTGTTTTGCCCCTTCCTACCCTGGCCCTGGCCTTCATCCTGTCTCTTCCCCCTTACACAGCCTGGCTGACCTGAGGTCCTGTCATCTCAGGTGAACCCAGTACAGAGGTATGGAGGGAGATTTTTCCAACCTACGAGAACCTTCTATTCTCTTCAGTTTTCTTCTCTGTACTCAGTGTAGAAGCCCCTTGGGAGTTGGTGTGGGCATTGAGTTCTAAAGGGCAGTGCAGATGTTGGGAGCTACTTCTGGTGACTGCGCAGGGAAACAAGAACCCAAGCACTGAGCCCAGTCTCACTGGAGAGAGGAGGGTCAAACTCCAAATCTGGAGGACCAAGAGCCTGAGAAAAATAAGCCTTTGATCATTGAGCCCAGAGTTCAAAACAGAAAAAAGGATTTAATCTAGGTTAGAATGGTTTGGGAGCAGGGGAAGAAGACCCCAAGGGATGGCTGGAATACCACACTGAGTTCATAAGCTGCTTTCCAGGCCTAGGGGAGACCAAGGTGAGGCAGTCAAGCTGTGCTCAATGCCAGAGAAGGCAGTCATTGGTGCTTTTATCACATGGCCCCTCACTGAACAATATGATACACCAGAATCCATATTGACCTCAGCAACACTGAAAAATTTTATTGATATTTTATTGAATACTGAAATCTTTCACTTTAATTAGATTAATTTCTCCAAGATCACTACATTTTTAATGTGTTTTTATTATGCCTTGGGGTCATTTCCCCTATAAGAACTATTCTAATTTTATAATTAAAAAGGGAATTATTCTGAATTTAAAATATGGATTTTTCAAATTTAATTTTTCTGGATCAAAGTTATACTATAAAAAGGCAACCACTTAGAGATTTAGAGTGTGGATTATGTATGCTATATAGTAATATTTGTCCTTTCACCTGAATTAAATATAACTAACTTTAACTGACCAGTGCTGGGAAACGTCTCAGCCTGTGGATTCCTGGTCAGGATTCCAATGTCTCTCGTGGCAAACGTGAGCAGGTTGCCTCGGATCTGGCTGCAGAGCAGGTGAAGTGGCTGCCTTTCCTGGCAGTCGGGAGGTGAAAGCTGTCGCTGAATTCTGCTACCTCAGCCCCATGCTGACAAACAACACACTAATAGGCAAAGAACTAGACAACTCTATCTAGGAACCCAGCACGCGTCCTGGCAGAGTGGCAGAAAGCTTCAGTTTCCAAATAACAAAGTTTTGTCAGAGCCAGAAGCCCAACATCCCCCTGCCTAAATGGACACTCACGGTTTCCTAGCTCCTCTCACCCAGTCAGCCTTCCCCTCCATGAGCAGCCTGAATGCCACGTGTGACCTGGGCCTGGACTTGGCAGTTCTAGAAGAAATCTCTGTTGTGATCCAGTTCTGCTGCCAAAGGCTGGGTCTTTTATGGAGTTTCCACTACGTGCTGGGTGCTGTGCTAGCCATTGGTGGAAGACACTGGATTCTCACTTTAGAGTCAAAGACACTGAACTGGTACTCCAAAAGATGAAGTGACTTTGCCCCAAACAAACCACACCACTGGAGAACCAGAATCGTATTCGAACCCAGATTTGTCCAGCTTCAAATTCCACACACTTTCCACTCCAGCAAGCAGCTTCCTTCCCAGAAGCTACAGGGCGTCTGTGTGAGTGGAGACTCTGCATGCTGTCACTTTGTCAGGAGCAGAGGTCCTCTGCAGGCCCTTGTCCTTGTATCTTGGTTCCACATTTGTAAAACATAAGCTAAGGCAAGACATCCAGCACAAAGGAAAGAAAAAAAAACAAGATCCAGAACAATTGCCTCCTCCTGAGAATCAGAGCTCAGTCTTCATCTCTAGCACCACCCAGCCCCCAGGCTCTGCACCCTGCCCACCCCTGGCCAGTGAATCCAAAAGAACATCATTAAAAACTCTGCCTTGCCACTCATACAAATTGTGTTTACATGAATGTGTGGTCATTTGCCTTCCTCACTCATCTTGAATGTGTTCGAAGAGCCACAAACATCTCGATGCTTATGAAAATGAGATTATCCAGATACATTTGCAGATCTTACAAATGGCCAGTGCTGTGCAGCATAAATGGAAAGAAAATCTCCTTTCCCCCCTTGGGACTGAATGTTTGCAAATGGAGCCAGGAAAAATGGCCAAATGCACACTGATTCCTGTTAAAGATGGCTTTATCTCTGTGGTTAAAATTTTTATTTTTAAAAATATTTGACATTTAACATTTAATTTTTTCATTGATGATCAAAGACTGATGTTTGGTGCTGTACATATTGTAATTAATTTGGGCAAAAAAACAAGGGGGTGTAGTCAACTATAGAAGAGATGAAGGGTAGAAGATGATCAGTTTTGTATTCCTTTGGGGTCAGGGAAGAGAAGCAGCTTCTTCTTGTACACTTAAGGCAGGAGCTGGGAGAGATGAGGTGAGAAGGAGAATAGGAAGGCAGATGGACACAAAGAGCTTCATGGAAGAGATGAAACTGCAACTTATCTCCAAGATGAGAAAAAACTGCTTTGGTGGAGATGGAGGAAGGCAGCAGTTGGAAATGCCTTGACCAAGAACACAGGGTCAGGAATGGGGAGGGCACACGGGGAACTGACTCATACATCATTTCAACAGGAGTTGGAGGCTGAAAAACAGTCATGGTGGGAAAGGAGGCAGGAACCCTGGAGATCCTTGAATACCAACCAGGCTGAGGAAACCTGAACTTTCATCTTTGAAGCAACAGGAAGCATCAGAATTATTATTATTACTATCATTATTTTTTTTTTTTTCTGAGACAGAGTCTTGCTTTGTCACCCAGGCTGGAGTGCAGTGGCATAATCTCAGCTCACTGCAACCTCCACTTCTGAGGTTCAAGCAATTCTCCTGCCTCAACCTCCCGAGTAACTGGGATTACAGGCATGCACCACCACACTCAGCTAATTTTTGTATTTTTAGTAGAGGCTGGGTTTCACCATGTTGGCCAGGCTGGTCTTGAACTCCTGAGCTCGTCATCTGCCCACCTCTGCCTCCCAAAGTGCTGGGATTATAGGTATGAGCCATCATGTCTGGCCGCATCAGAATTATTTAAGCAAAGTGTAACACAATGAAAGTAGAGAAAAACAGAAGATTATCTGCATGGTAGAAAGAAGGATAAATTGGAAGACAAATTATTCATGTATTCGGCTATCATATTTTGACCCCATCTTCTTTCATAGAAAAGTTAAGGGTTCCAATCTGCTGCTCTGGTCCAGGGTTTAGCAGATGAACATAAGCCCTCCATCCCTTCTGTAACTAGATGTTTTCTGCCTATGGTTGGAGAAATGACAGAGCCAATGAAAGCCTGGCCACGGCCTCGAATCCTTCCTGCCCATGGTTGATTCATCTCCACTCTCCTCTGGCCAACCTACAAGACCTGCTGAAGCTGCTTCCTATCCAGCCCATACTCTGCCCTCCCATCTCTGCTCCTGGCTGCCTGCCGCTACCTCTGATTCCTGAATACAGTCACATCGCTTCAGTTCTTGCTGTTGTGTCCTTGAGTCTCTGGCAGCTCTGGTTTTGGCGTGCCTGTTCACAATCTGCCACAGTATAAACCAGCACCCCAGCAGCAGCCATTTCTACCACAGGCCTCACAGCCCAGCAGGGGGCAGGGCCTCTCCTGGGCCAGCTGTGGGGATTTGGAGCTGCTTGGGAAGGACCTGCAGAGTGCCGTGTGAAGGACAGCATGTGTCCCAAATGGGAAAGACAGGGGAGTTGTTGGTCTTGAGGATCTTCCTGGCTCTTCAGGTACAGCCTCTCACCCTTCAGATGATGTTACCTGGACTGGGTGCAAATCTCAGGCCACATGCTTACATGGGCAAGAAATTTAGTCTCATAATCTCATTTATTTTTGCAAAACAGAACATCATTACTAATTTAGTCCTGGGAGATAGAAACAATCTTAGTTAATATGGGTCTATTCCAACCTTACCCCAGCAAGGTTGTGAAGTTTTCTTACACAGTGCTAGGTTAATAGAAAGAGTTGGAGAGAAATATTCCTGTATTCCTGCCGGCATCTGCTAAGGTGTTCTCATGTCCATCTGGTCTTTGGTCATTTGTCCAATCAGGTTGCTTCAGGTCAGCCCCGATTCCCGACCATAAGGCCTCTTCAGGTCCATCTATCTCTCAGCTACTGTCATACCTGTCTCCATACTAGACCACGTGAGGCTGAGACACTCATAAAGCTAGGCCCCGAAGTGCCATAATATACCTGGAGCCATTTCCTCTCTGGGATTCAGTTGCCTCAGCAGGGTTCTTCCCAGGTGTGGGTAAAAGCTCCCTCTGCCCTGGATTCCCAAACATATTTTTCCCTCTTTGGGCCACAGCTTTCTCAGCAGCTGGGCCCATTGATCCTTTTGGAAGCAGACACTGAAATGAAGTTAGGAGTATAAGAGGTTTATTGATGGGGAGGGAGGGCATGTGTAAAGATAAAGGGAGAGGAAGGAGGATTGGGCAGGAAAGCGTCAGTCTGCCAGGAAGAGCTAATAAAGTCTCCACCAACACAGTAAGGAGCATCAGAGCAAAGACCACTCACTGCATTGGGCACAATGGCCAGGCCCTAGTTATGCCAGCCTTGCAGTATCATCCTTGGCTGGAGCTTCCCATAAAAAGTGTAGGTTTGGCCCAAATGCTGCAGCAAATCCTGGAGGCACTGCATCTACAGGCTGTGAACCAACTGCACTCCTCCCAGCCGAAGGACAGGTTCTTTCCGGAAAGGAGAACCCAGCAGCACACCTTCATGGCTTCACAGGGGCCTCCCACACCTGCACACTCTTCATGTTCTCTCCAGCCCCCAGCCCAGACCAGGATGAGGAATCTTAGTCTGCCCTTGATGGTGGAGGGCGCTTGCTATAAATCACTTCTTACCTCCTAGAGCTCTTTCTGGGCCCCCCAAGGACTATGCCTTTGAAAGCCAGAAACCAAAAGTGGATCTTGTTTTCTCTACATTATGAAACCTCTCCCATTAAGAAATAAACTCAGAATAACCTAGGTTTACTGGAGAAAAGCCATGGGAAAGGGGACACAGTAAGGCTAGAGAACAGCCATTCATTTTTGAAATATTATGCCATCATGTCTCCACTTACTGAATCGTTGTGTCTTTACAACAGAAATTCACTTCTCATTCTTCCAAACGCCTCCCTCCCCTTCAACAAGATAGGAACTCTTTCTCCATTTCAGCACCTGGTTAGGCAAACCATGTTCTGGTGATGGAGGTAACACAGCCTCTAGGATCTCGAAGGACTATCAGGCAAGATGAAGTACAGATTGGACTCTCTCCAACCACCATGTTGGGGGCTTTTCTGGGAGCCTTTCTATTCCCCCAGCACTAGCTCCTTCCTCAAGTGACTGATAAAGAATAAATCACAAAGGTTTATCTCGCACTTACACATGGAAGGCACTGTTCTAAACACTGTAATAACTAACTTAAGCTCCACAGAAACCCTATGAGACAGGTGCTGATATTATTCCCATTATACAGATGAAGAGAACGAAGCACAGTGAGGTTAAGTAACTTCCTTGAGGCCACACAGCCACTGACGGGCAGGACCCAGATTCAAACCCAGCTAGTCTTCCCAGTCCCAGGGCTGGAGTGCCAGACTTCTACAGTGAGCACATTGCTATCAGGAGCTTAACTTAAAAGGGAGCGGTAACTTGGGGTAAAAGGAGCTGATCCAGACACACAGATCCCAGACAGGCAGAAGACTGTAGCACAGAGCCACAGCCCTCTGGACCCTGGGAGACACACTTCCCTCAACTTACAAGTGGAGAAATGGGGGCCTAGAGACACCAAATAATGAAGCTGGTGCTGAGTAAATCCTAGATGCAAACCCATCTTTTCTGACCTTATTGCTAACAACCTGTCATCATCACCAGGGGAAAATAATTGCTCATGGCTTGTGCCCCAGAGTGGAGGGCTAGCCTCGTCCTTAGTGGCATTTGTCATAGTCATATTTGTGATGCTTGAAGTAGCAGAGAGAGACATTTAATGGGTCACAGAGAACAGTAAAGAAGCAGCATCACTATGAATGAGGCAGTCTCACATCTTTCCAGGAAAAAGCTAAGCTCCTACTCGGTGTTTATGATGATAAGTAATCTACGGAATCTATTTTATATGTAGAACATCCTATAGTTGAAGATGTTACCTTTCAAAGAAAATGATTTATTCCTTCCATAAATACTTATTGAGTACCTACTATACACAAGGTACTGGAAAAAACTTCCAGGGATGAAAAAGACAGGATGTCATTCAAGGGGCTTGCAGTCTAACACAGGGAATCATCACAATAAAGTAGAGACAGATGTTATCTCCGCTCTCACCTAATGATCATAGTAACAAACATTTGCAAGTTTACAGAGCACTTACACATTGATACCTGGAACACCGTTCCATTCCTCACCTCCCTCTCCAGCAGAAAACTCCTGTTCACCCTGCAAAACACTGCTCAAATGTCGAATCCTTTGTGTAGCCTTCTTTGCCTGCCTACTTCGTACCCCCAAGCAGATTCCTTTTCTCCTTCCTTCCTCCTATCTTTACTCCTGTCCTCCTTTCCTCCATTCTTTTTTCCTTCCCTACTTTCCTAATAACAGTGAATTTTCTTTAGCAGTTTCCATGAGCTAAGCATTAGTGTTAACACTTTACGGGTCTTAACATATTTTAGTCCTCACCACAGCCCTGTGGGACGGATAGGGACACTCCACCATATTGTGGTACATGTGTCCATGAAATTGAACGGTACACAATGTTTTCCAACCAGACAGCACTGTCACCAAAGTCTGCATGTAAGGATGGAGAGCTGTCTGCTGGATGCATGTGCTCTCACAGGACTGAGAGGGCCCTAATAGTCACACATGGGCCAATTTGACCTGCCATGGACCCACGAGGCAGTGGCCCTTGCCTGGACTCTCCACTCCTCCCCACCTGAATTCTTGCCCATTCTTGGGGACCCCTCTGCCAAATGAACCACTTAGCAGTCTTCCTCTGGCACCTCCCTAGGCCCCTCAGATGACCCAGCTAGGACTGGCTCTGAATGGAGACTCACCCTCTGCCATCTTCCCTGCAGGTCCAAGCTGTCTGCAGCTTTGTTCATCCATAGACTGAGTCCCCACCACTCTCCTCCACTGCTCAGCCCAGCTGAGCTCAGCCCAGCTGCAGAGAGTAGACGCACAGGCCCAAGTAGAAAAGGTCCAGGGTGAGGGCTCACGGAGACTTCAGAGGCTGCCCAGCCAAGCACACCTGGATTTGAAACCAACCACCTGGGCTAAACCCCAGGTCCAACTCCTACTGGTTTGTGCCCTGGGCAAGTGACTGAACAACTCTAAGACTCATCCTCCTCTCCAAAACATGGGTTTGCAATAATAGCTCTTACCTCACAAAGCTCTTGAGGAAAAAAAGAGATACTACAACTGCTTTGTAAACCAGGAAGTGCCATTGTATACATATTTGAGATACTCACATAGCTATTATTGTGACATACAATAGTATATATTGAGGTGTTAGAGCTTAAAGGTTAAAATATAAATTCTAGAGCCAAGATGGCCAGGGTTCAAATCCTAGCTTTGCCACTTACTAGCTATGTGACCTTGGGCAGGTTAATTAGCCTTTCTGAGCTTCAACTTAGTTTCTTCTTCTGTAGTTTTTCAGGAGGACTAAATAGGTTTATCCATTTGAAGCAATTAAACAGTGCCAAGCACAGAGTCAGCATTCATACATGCCAGTTATGACTAGTGTAGGGTTCAAAAGATTAATGTGTTATGATTATATTAACTATTATTTGGGAATTTACAGAGCATTTACACATTTGTTTTCTGAAAGCACAAAGCAAATAATCACTTCTCATCCAGGGAAATGAATGGAGGAGGTGACACTTAGGCTGGGCCTTGAAAGAGGGTTAAGATTTGGACTGGTTGGATGGAAGGTAGAGCCAAGGGTGAGTGGGGAGTGAAGACAAGGAGGAATCCTACCCACAGGATGTGTCCTGGGAACCTCCAGCTGCTGGGTTGGGCTTCAGGAAAGGTTCGTCATCTTTACTGTCGAACAAAATCACCTGAGAGCTTTGAAAAAATGTGGGTACCCAGGATCCATTCTGAGAGATTCTAAATCAATTGGTCTTAGATGGAACGTGGGCATTAATGATTTTTAAGTTTCTCAGTGTGGCCAGGTTTGAAGACCTCTGTGCTAGAGCAGCAGGTCTCAAACTTAAGCCACATCAGAATTGCCTGGAAGGCTTATTAAAACACAGACCTTTGGGCCCCATCCCCAGAGTTTCTGACTCAGTAGTTGTGGGGTAGGGACCAAGAATATACCTGTCCAACAAGTTTTCGGGTGTTTCAGTCCGTTTTCAGGTGTTGCAGCCCGTTTCAGTCCGTTTGCACACTCCTATAATGGTGTTTCAGTCCGTTTTCACACTCCTATAAAGAACTACCTGATACTGGGTAATTTGTGAAGAAAAAAGTTTTAATTTACTCACAGTTTCACAGGCTTAACAGAAAGCATGGCTGGAAGGCCTCAGGAAACTTACAATCGTGGCAGAAGGCAAAGGGGAAGCAGGCACCTTCTTCACAATGAAAGCAGGAGAGAGAGAGAGAGGGAGAGAGCAAAAGGAGAAGCATTACACTTTTAAACAATCAGATCTCATGAGAATTCCATTATGAGACAGCACTAGGGGGATGGTGCTAAACCATTAGAAACCACCCCTATAATCCAATCACCTCCCACCAGGCCCCTCCTTCAACACATGGGGATTGCATTTCAGCATGAGATTTGGGTGGGGACACAGAGAAGAACCATATCACTAGGTGCTGCTGGTGCTGCTGGTTGGGTACCACACTTTGAGAACCCCTGAACTGGGGCATAGAATGCATGAGGAACAGATTGAGATGAGGTTTATTCCGTTGGCTCCTGAGTGTCTGTCATGCCAGTCTATGAAGTTTTAGGCTTTACTCTGTTGGCACTGGGATGTTGAGGGAATATACACTCGTAGTTGTGTATTAGGAAAATAAACCTGGCAGCAAGATGATGGAGGGATTGGGAGGGAGAAGAATGAAGCCTGACAATCCAGTTGGAAGGCTTGTAACAGCCAACAGCCTGGATTCGGGAAAGTACAGACTGAAGCAGAGCAGCCACACTGACAGTGAAGAAACAGAGGTGAGGAAGAGGAAGCAAATGCGGGCAGAATTTCTGAGGTCAAATTCAGAAGCCAGAGTGGCAGTGAGCAGTGAAGGAAGAGGAGAGAGAAGAACTCTATGGTGCCCAGGTCCCAGGTCTGAAAAATAAGCACTGGGGTCAGGGACAGGCCCATGGCAAGCAGTGACAGTGTGGTTTCTGATGGCTGCATTTGAGGACAGAGACGGCCCATAGGCTGTTCAAACCCAGAGTTTAGTCTGGAATTCAAGACACTGTTACAAAGAAGGAATCATGTAAGCAACGGTGAGAATGAAGACACTAGGTCCAAGGACAGATCCTAGGGTCACCCAGCTCAGCCACCAGGAAAAAAAGGGACAAAATAAAAGCCAAGAACCAAAGGAAAAGAAGATTAAGGGGAACAAAGCATCAAATGCTACAAGGCATTACAATGATAACTGGAAAAGATTTTTCAATGAAAAACAATATAGTGAAAGTAAACTGTCAGGGAGAAAGGGCCTGTTCCAGCGTCAGCGCCTGCCTGTGCTGACTGAGGGGACAGCATTTGACCCTGCATTGAGAGCCTTATGTGGGGTTCTTGCTTCCCCACTCAGCCTGTGAGCCAATAGCAGGGCCAGTGCAAGCCCTGTCCTCGCTCTCTAGCAACCTGTCTGCCATCCTGTAAGGGACTCAGAGTGTGTTGAGAACAAGGCCCCCGGGCCTGGCATTCATGGTTTTTGTCATCACGAAGCTCAGACGTTGGCAGCTGCTCATCTCACCAAACGCCTGTGCACTAAGGAACGTATTTTCCATAAAATCCCAGATAGGGTAGAGAATAGCCGAAAACAGACTGCTTGTGGTTTAAAGCTTGCCTGTGATCACAGGTCTCACACAAGCCTCTGTGAAAGGAAACGAGGAAACACACAAGAGAGCGTTGGAGGGACCGTGTTCTCCCCGACATCTGCAGCCCACTCAGGCCCAAATCACTCAGGCAGGAGCTGCAGGACAATGAGCAGTGGGTGCTGGAGCATGGAAAAGGGGCTTTGATGAGGGCCATACAAATAACATCAGAAGTCTCATGAACCACCACAGGCCACTAAGATTAGTTGAAACTGCAAGGACAGCCAAGAAAGACCCATAGAATTCTCCATCCCTTCTACCCCGAAACACAAACGGAGACTTTGCCTACTCTCTGAATAAGGTTAGGCCGCTTCTTCCACTTGACGGGTGGGACATTATTTCGTCAGAAGCTTTGCTCTCCTCAAGAGGCTCTATTTGCCACCCCTGACTTCTTAACGAGGGAAGTGACTCCAGAAGGGTAAGGGGCTGAGGAGTTTTATGCAGCACTTACATGTCCTACAAGGTGTTATTATGCAAGCCCCTGCCCCCCCGCCACCCTTCAAATAGCTCCTGAGAGGTTGAGAAGATAAAGCACCACCAGGAAGAACTAAATGACGGGCCCAGAAGCTGCTATAGGTACTTTGGTAGTAGGTACCTGTCTGTATAGCCCACCCAGCTGCAGGGAGTTCAAGGGCAGACTCTGAGCTGGCAAAGGAAAGGGGAGGCCAGGCCAGAGAAGTCAGCATCTCTCCTTTATGCATCTCTAGCATCCTTTCCCCTTCTTATGGTAACAGCATCCTATCACACCTCAACCCAGGAGGTTTGGAGTGAGCTGCCCTTCACTCCAGCTGGCAGTAGACCCAGGAATATCCAGACTGTTTCATACCCCTTGCTACAGTGATTGGTGCTGAGTTGGGCCTAGGACCCATCCCCGACCAGTGGGCATCAGACACTGACTTTTGCAGGAATTGGGGGGAGATCTTTTCTTCTGCTGGAATTATGAGCAGGGAGAGAGCCCAAGCTGCTGGTGGCTCTTGCCCATCCAAGAGGAAAAACAGAGTGAAAAAGGTAGGGACACACATTCCTAATTTGGAGGAAAACTAGCAAATCTACCTATGCTTAAAACAAACTCCACCTGTAAACTTTTTAGTTACATGATCCAGGAAATTCCCTTTGGTTAATGAAAGTTGATAACATTTCTGGCACTTGTACAAAAAAAAAATCTGACCATTACACCGGGAAAATGTATAAGCTCAGGCTTAAAAGCTCAAGCACTCCTCAGCTCAAACTAAAGCACCCCTAAGTCATTGTGAGAGTAAAATGCAATGACTTTTGTATATGCCCAGTGCAGTCTCTGCCACACTCAAGAAATTCTGGACACCACCCCTGTCCTCTGACACCACCACAGTCCCACAGGGCAGACAGACCAAAAAAATGAGGCATCATGTGATAGAAGCACTAATAGAGATGTGAACAGGGTACCAGGGGAGCCTGGAGGAGGTGAGGGAGAACCTTGTGGCCAAGTGCAGAGAATGTCTGCTTAATTAAATTGAATTGAATGGAATGGCATTTTGCCTGTCTACACCCATGAAATCATGACGTGTTTAAAGCCCCCATCAGCTGGCAAGGTAGGAGAGGAGTGAGCAGAGACCACTATTTATTGAATATCCACTATGCAGCATGTACTATGTGCTAGATTTTTGCATCCAATCCTCACAACAACCTAAAATAGCACTGCTATTTTATACATGAGGAAATCAGGGCTCAGAAGGGTTCACATTCCCCAAACAGAAAAATCCAGGGGAAGGTCTAGCTTCAGGAATGGCTTGGTTCACAGACTCACACAATGTTGTGAGACCCTGGTTTCTTTCCATCACTCACTTTTGCCTTCCACAGTGGCTTTGGAACCTTCACCTTGGGGGTTCATAAAATTGCCTCTACAGCTTCAGGCTTCCTTCATCCTTTCTGCCTGAAATAACTAGCAAGAGCATACCCCTACCCCATGGTCCCAAAAGATGCATTCTAGTGCCTTATCATCTCTGACTGGATCACATGCTCAATCCTGAACCAATGGCTGTGGCCAGAGAATATGATGCTTTCAGTGCCCAGGATGAGTCAAAACTTGAGTTTTCAGAGCTGAGAGTTGGCTCAACTCCCTCAAGTGCGTATAGATAGAGTGGAGTTGGCAGTAGTAGCTCCTCAGAAGGAAATTGGATAAATAGATACTGGATGATACATACAGTGAAGTTCAAGACAAGTCTTTCCCTCCTTTCTTCTGCAATATACTTTACTTTATGACTATAAGTCATCCAAATAGGTAGCCCTGGAAATGGTTGAAAAATCACAATTTTAAGTATTAAAGTAGCAATTATACTGGCTTTGGGTTCTCTGGCAGTCCTGAAAAAGAATATGGATGTAGTGGTACATGAAGCACAGGGCTATAACTGCATCTCTATTTAGTTCCAGTCTCCTAACCTCCTATTTAGCATCCCCGTCTATCAACCTTAAAATTTACACATACAGTGGAGCCTAGGGCAGCAGTCCTCAACCTAGCTGTACATCAGAATCACTACTAGGGCTTATATAAACACACGAACACCAGACCCTATCTTCTGAAGATCCAGAATCAATACATCTATTCCAAGAACTCCTGGCCTACAGTTTGCTAAACCTGGCAGGAGCATCGAGGTTTACATGCTGTTTGCTAAATCTGCAAATGACTGATTAGCTCCCATTTACTCTAGACAAAGGCTGAGAAGCAAAGGATATTGAAAGGATATTGACATAGGTTACAAATGAAGCCAACACATTCGGTCAGAGCAGTCACTATTAGGTAGTGTTAGGGGCTGCCTGTCTCAGGCTTCACTCCTCTTCCCATCCTGAAATTCTTTCTGTATGTTGTTCTTCTACAAACATGATCTTTGATCTTAGCATCTATACAAAAAGCTTCTGCTCACCAACCCCCAACCATTTAGTTTGAAAACAAATAAAACTAGACTGTGGGTAGTTCAGATGCTCCCAGCACACCTGACTCTGCCATGTTTACCTGGGGAAACCAGTCCAAAAACAAAATTGCTGTTGAAGGAATGTCACCAACAAGATCACCAAATGTGTGACTATTGTGTGTATTTTAGAAAATACTTTTTCCTAAATAATATTATTTATTTTATAACAACTTCGTGGAATGAAGATAATGGGGAAATTATCCCCTTATTATCTTTTCCAGACTTTGAGATCAGAAAATAATTTCTCTCTCCTCCCAATCTGGCATGTATCTCTTCATTAGATGGTGAATATCAGACCTCCTGGGTATTTTCATTTATGCCTTAGCTTAATTTCCAAGTACCCAAGACTAACTGAACACTTAGCTTTTGTAGCCCACTTGGCTGGGGTTTGGGTATTATTTCTCCCCATCCTCAGTGTAATATCTGATCTTTTGTCTCAATAGTCTTATTTCTTATGTACCCTCTGTTACAACCTATAAAAGTCTTCTTTGGAAATAAATAATGTAAACATTATCGATAAATAGAGGTACGTGGTGTTTATTTTTCATTTATTCATCAGCCAGAAAAGACTTCTGCTTTAACTTGGTTCCAGACCCTCCCCGGTGCCTTGGCTAACTGTTCATATCATGTGAGCCCTCAGCCCTGTACCGCGCCCAACAAGGCTTTCATTGACTTCCCTTCCCCCTTTGTCTCCAACTCTGATTTTCCTTTCTCCCTTTCCCAACTTGTGAGGTAAACTTTGCTCCAGAGGAAAACCCTGACCAAACACCTAATTTCCCTCTGCATCCTAAAAGAGCCTCAGATCAAACAGAACAATTAACTCAGCAAACAATACCATTAGTCAAGCTCCCTCTGTACCCACCAGCCTGAAACCCGAAGAAATGCCGAACAAACACCTCTTGGAGCATATGGCGGCAGGGAATTGCAGGCAGAGATTTTATGGGCCTCTCAGCGGGCCTGCTCCAGCTTTTTGGGAACCAGACTATTTAGCATATGTCACTGTTCCCAGCTGCCTTGGGGCCTTGGCTGGGGACCACAGCCTTGTGTACTTGTGTACGCAAGTGACAGCATTCAAAGTCAGGTACGGATGAGACCGGCTTCCACAGCACTGCAAACCCGGAAGGTGCCCTGGTCAGGACTCAGGCTCCTCGGGCCTGTCCAGCGGAACCCAAAAGAGGAATACACACCCAAGGGTAAGCTTCCCCCAGTTATCCGAGAGCCTGACGCCTCACTTACTTTCAGCCCAGTCTGGGAAACTTCTTGGGTACTTACGCAGAAATGGAAATTCATTGAAAATCTCAATGTACCATAAGAAAAGTCGTCTTTACAGAAATCAGAGACTAAAATGACCGATTAAGGTATCTTGTCCACCCCCTATCAGCACGAGATTGGTCCCTGAAGAGCTTCAATAGTTCATTTTTAAATAACTCCAACAATGCATTTTTCCATCACAGAACTGCCAGGGAGACTGTTCTAATAGATTTCATTCTTAGAAAGTATACCCAAGATCCATCCTAATTTCTCCATTTCATAAGCTGCTCCTTGTACCATCCAAAATGATTCCAATAGCTCTTGCTGCATTCTCTCTGTGAGGCACTTGGCCGTAGCAGCCTTGTCATCATGTAGTTTATAATTTTTCTTATTTTGGAGAGGGACTGACTGATAGATTTGAAATTTGCTAAGTGCCTGTATGGTTAAAATATACACAGTCTCATAAAGCTGTGTTCTGTGGTGAAACAATCAGAAATCAAAGGGTTAAACTGAAGCAAGCATTATGTAAATTAAAGCAGATAGAGGCGCAAAACATGGGATCTGACCAGCCTGGGTTCAAATCCTGGCTCCACCACCTGCTTAATGGTGTGTCCTTGATATGTTATAGCTCTCTGGGCTTCTGTTTCCGTATGTATAAAATGGGAAAAAATATTGCCTATCTCAGAGCATGTTTGAAAAGATTAGGTAAAAGATCAAGGATCTGTCATAGAGTAACAATGATTAAGTAGTATCATCATTAATTTTTATTCTTTAAGTGGCTTAGATGCTAAAAGGATATACTAAGAGCAAGAAGTTAGGGCAACTCATTCACACCCAGAGTAGAAAGCCACAAACATTCCTGTTTCCTGAACCAGCTGCATACATTTGCAACACTAGGCTGAACCTCTCAGGAGGAATTAGTTAGGGAGATAGGATGTCCTCATATTAAGAGTTAAACAACATGGCCAGGTGTGATGACTCACACCTGTAAATCCCAATACTTTGGGAGGCTGAGGCGAGAGGATCGCTTGAGGCCAGGAGTTCAAGACCAGCCTAGGCAACATAATAAGACCCTGCCTCTACAAAAAAAAAAAAAAAAAATTAAATTAAGCAGGCATGGTGGCATATGCCTGTAGTCCCAGTACTCAGGAGGCTGAAGCAGGAGGATCACTCGAGCCCATGAGTTTGAGGCTGTAGTGAGCTATGATCGCATGACCACACTCCACACTCCAGCCTGGGTAAGAGAGTAAAACCCTGTCTCAAAAAAATGAAAATAAAAAGAGTTAACATAACAATGAGATGGTAAGGTAGAGTCAACTAAATGCCAGGTAAGTGAGGAAAGGAAGGATGCAGGTCATGAACTGAGCCCAGAGAGACTTCATTTGGACTTGTCAGGGAAAAGCCAATGGCCTCCAAGCCAGAGGTCTACTCAGAGCCCTTAGTGCTCACTTCTAGGGATATAGTCTCTAGTGCAGTATTGGGGTATTTATCTGTAGGAAAAGATCAAAGTGGTATTAGATTATTTATTTAATCAGATGGTCAGCCCAGCTAACCCTGTGTATTCGTTTAGGGTTCTTCAGTTTATAAGTGATATATTAAAAAAATAATAATAACCTCTAAACCAGCTTAAGCAAAAAGATGAATTTATAGAATTGATACTGGGTAGCTCCCAGATTGACCAAGCCTAAAAGAGCCCAGATGTAAGAGTAATGTTCAGGAACACTGGAACCCGGGAGATGGACTTCTTCAGGACTTGCTCTGTCTCTCAGAGCTGGAAAGCTGGAGAAAAATACATGAGACGTTTGAAGAAGGCTTGAATGTATGCCAGCATCAAAGAAAGTTGACAAGCAGCTGATTTGACTAGAAAATCACAGATAGACTCAGAAATTGGAAGCATCAGCTACTTCTGAAGGTGGGGACGAAACAGAAAACACTGGGCTAAATATCTTTATAAGAAGCATTTTGACACTCCCACATGCCCAACTTCATCATAACACAAAGCTGAACATTTACTCTGTGCTGAGGTCTGGAAAAGTTGTGGGCAGGGCTGCCATGGTAAAAACGGGGAAATTAAATACCAGGTGACATACTGAATCGGGAGCCTCCTTTTCATACCTGGCTCCCAGAAATCGGGCAACCCAGATTATGCCTCCTGAGCAATAGGTTGGCATTTGCCTCACTGACAAAATAACCAGTCCAGCAGACATACAGACCCTGATACAGTGACGTCTACCATCAACACATACAGCCCAGGCAAACACTGCTTCTGACCAGTGGCCCATTCTTAAATACCAACTGAAAAACAAAGATCACTGGACATTTGAGAAGGCTTCTGTTGTCCAAAACACAATGTGAACTAAACAGAAAGAACGTAGAAGGGGAAATTAAATAATTGAGACTCTCAAAGTGAAAAAAGAGAAGATACTGTAGGCTCTAATTTTTAAAAAATACACAGACCAAAAAATTAGCTCATGGAAATTATAAATATGATTGCAAAAATGAAAAAATTCAGTAGAGTAGAATATACAGTAAGGACATCACTAAGGAAGTAAAAGCTAAAATTAAAAATAAATAGTCACAGAGGAAAAAGAGGAGATTCTAAAAACTTACATAGGCCGGGCACGGTGGCTCACACCTGTAATCCCAGCACTTTGGGAGGCTGAGGCGGGCGGATCATGGAGTCAGGAGTTCAAGACCAGTCTGGCCAACATAGTGAAACTCTGTCTCTACTAAAAATACAAAAAAAAAAAAAAAAAAAAAAATTAGCCAGGCGTGGTGGCAGACGCCTGTAATCCCAGCTACTCAGGGGGCTGAGGCAGGAGTATCGCTTGAACCCAGGAGGTGGAGGTTGCAATGAGCGGACATCGCGCCATTGCACTCTAGCCCAGGCAACAGTGTGAGACTCCATCTCAAAAACAAACAAACAAACAAAAGGCGACAGTGCGAGACTTCATCTCAAAAACAAACAAACAAACAAACAAACAAAAAACTTTCATAAAGGAAAAAAAGAGTCAGGTATTTAAATGGTAATCAATTGCTCAAGGCTAGAGTGTAACAGGATAATGTATTCAGAATCCTCCAGGGAAGTGATTTCCAACCAAGAAATCTATACACAGCCCTACTATTAATTATGTATATCTATGCAATTTTGGTTAAGACAATTTTTGTTCCATTCTCAAAAACATCTGGATTTGTATCTAAGTTTAAAATTTCTTAGCTGTGTGACCTTAGGCAAATAGCATCCCCTCTCTGGGCCTCAGGTTGCTCGTCTATGTCACAGGGCTGTGAAAATTGAAAGAGACGTTGTCAAAATGGCAAGGAGTGCAAGACTTGCAGCATCTCAGGTAGTTCCTTTTCCCCACCCCATTTACCTCTGTCATTATCATCCTCATTTTCTCTGTCATCCATTATCTCTAACATCTCTGCTATTACTCACCAGCATTCACAACAAGAATTTGGAAAGAGATTACAATTCGGAGACTAGAAACTCACCTAATAGCTAAAATGGGAGGACTGGCTGAGCATAGGAAGGTCCTGAGGCAGTAGTGGAGAATTTGTTCAAGGAGATTGCTTTCTTCCCTTGGAAACCTTTACCTGAAATGTACAAGGCTTACAGGACAGGGGTTTAATTGAAACCTGAGGTCAAGAAATGACTGAGGAAGAGATTGCTTTATTTTCAGGATTTTTGTGAGCCAGTTGTTAAACATAGCCATTATTTAAAAATTAAATTATAAAACTTACAATGAAATAAATTATATTAAAAACAAAAGTAATTGATACTACAAGCTCATTATTTCCTAATTATTTGACTATACTTTATAATTATCTATGTTCTTGGGCTTACTTATCATATCTGTTATTATCTGCATGTACATTAAGTGATATCATGTTGAGAGCTGACAATCAGCCCTGATAAGAGATTTACATCACAAAAATCAACAAATGCTACAAATCAGGACTTTTCTCAGAAAGACAGTTTTTAAACATTCACCAGCACATCACTGGCTGGGGATTCAGAGTACCAGATTCCAAATGTGTCTGGTTTTCCAAGGGTTCAATGAAAATGTATGTTTTGGCAACCTCCTCAGAAAACTTTCATCCCCTTAAATATGATGATTTCTACTAACCAACAAACATTGGAATGAATAAACTGTAGGGAAGGAAAAGCTTTTTCTCTACTCTCTTATGTTCCATAAATGGAGTCTGTGAATTAAACTGACAAAAGACAGACTAACACAAGAAAAGCATACAAATTTTATTTAATGTTAATATTTTATGTGCATGGAGTCTTCACAGAAAAGAAGTGAAAAAACAAAAGAAGTGGCTAGACTTGGGGGCTTATATCCCATTTTAACAAAGGATGATAAATTATGGAGACGTGACTAGTCAAAGGAGAGGGAGTTTGGGCTTCTAGGAGCAGTAAATTGTGGGAATGTAAATAGATGGAGGAAACTAATTATTTTCCTAGATAGATAAGAATTATTCAGTAAGGTTTGTTAATGCAGAGTCATCTAGGTGTGGGCCCTCTGTCTCCAGTGATAAGAGTTGCTTTTCTCATACTAGTACAGGAGAGAGGGGCAAATTTATGCCACCATCACAAAGGGAAATTTATGTTCTGCTTTTAGGAAGATAAGGGGAGGGTAGAGAGCTCTTCCTGTGTCTACTTTTTCTCAGTTGCCTTCAGTTCAAAATAATCCTTATGCCGAAGTGGCATGTTTTGGGGTGACATGTCCTGATCTCCTTTAGAATGAATGAATAAATATCCAGAAAACTGCTCTTAATATGCAGAGCTTTCTTCAACACATGAAACAGACTTCTAAAACCATATAATTCAAAACATCATCCATGAACCAGCAGCATTGGCATCACCTGGGAATTTGTTAGAAAAGCAAAATTTTAGGCCCTTTCATAAGACTACTAACTAGGAATCTGCATTTCAACAAAAAGTTTGAGAAGCCTTACTGTAAATGTCAGCCCTGGCCAGATAGTCAGAATGCTTTCCCTTCCTGCCTGAAACTCTACCAATAAGAAATCCATTGCAATTAACAGCCTTTAAAAAGCCAAATACCTCTGGGTGGTTTAATGACCCAGCCCTAAGAACAATTTGTTAGAAGAGATTTCTTTCTTCCCTTTGAACCTTTACCTGAGATATACAGTGCTTACCAGACCAAGGTTTATTTGGAAAAGACAGAGGAAAGCTAAAGGGAAGATAATGCAGTCACTCTTGGAATCACTGCCATAACCTAATGCAGTTTCTTCCTTCTTTTCCCCCCTACAGTCTATTCTCCCCTTAGCAGCTAGACCAGCTTTTTAACATGCAGATCAGATTGTGGAATCTCTTCCCATTGCATTGAGAATAAAACCCATACTGCTTACCTGGACTAAAATACCCAGAAGAATATGCCCCTGTGTTCTGAAGCCTCAGTTGTGCTGGCCTGTCTCCTGTCTGGGTGCCAGTGGCTTTCTCTGCCTTTAGGCTCTATACTTGCACTTCCCTCTCCCTGAACTCTCTGAACCTGGCTGTCCCGGCCAGTTCTTCCCTGACTAGCTCCTTCCCACTCACTTGGTCTACGTTTAAATATCTCCTTTCAGTGAGGCCACTGCTGACCACCTAGCCTCCGCTGTCACTCTGTCACATCACGTGCTTGATTTTCTTTATAGCACTCATCACCATTAGAATGTGTCAGACTCATTTGTTTGCTTTTTAATTTCCTGTGTACCTCAAAACACATAAACTCATGCACAGTCACAAACTGAGTATAAGCTCCACGAGAACAGGGACTTTGTTGACACTCAGGGACTCTGTTGACAGGGACTTTGTTGCCTGGCACAAAGTGCTCAATCAACACTGTAGAGCAGATGCATGTGTGAACTATCGATTGCAGGACAAAGTGCTCCACCGTCCACCACCACCAAGGCCAGCCCTGCACCACCCTGAACAGGAAAGCAAACCGTTTTGCTCTACATTTTTCTGCTTCTTACACTCTGTGGCTGGTCTCCTACTCCCAGAACACCCCTGATATTGGTATTATGGGTATTCTACTGTGAAGAAGTTTGAAGAGGGTTCCATGAGGCAAGCTAGTTTGAGAACTTAGAAATCTCACTGATGGCAGGTCCTAGAGTGGTTCTGACTCAGGATGCCAGATCTGTCTCCAGAGACTCATGGAGATGCCAGAAGTCAATTTTTTAAACCATTAGATGCTCATGAATACCTGATTATGACAGGGTCTTTTGTGGGAGGTCACGTTACTGAAAGTTTGCTTGCTAAGTGGGAAGTCCAAGAAAGAAGGCTTTAAGGGTGTGATGCCCACCCCTACACACACACACACACACACACACACACACACACACACACAGAGAGAGAGAGAGAGAGAGAGAGAGAGAGAGAGAGAGAGACATTTGTACATAACTATTAAAAAGATGGGATGACTGTGCAGGAAGACACAGCACCAGCCCCCAAGGCACTACTCAGGGCTGAATGGTCCCCCTGGGTGGGCCTCTGTGACCCTCTTCATCTGGGATTGCATTGCTGAGCAGGTGTCTCCTAACTGCTGGGTCATTTCTAGACACAGGTTCAATATGTTCAATACAGCCACCAGGACAGGGTACTTTTTTGCCTCTTTTGTTTCCTGTCCAGGCATCAGGCATCTCTCCGAGGACAGCCTACGTGCCTCCATTTCTAGGGCTTTGGGGATCTCTTGCTGTAGCTCCCAAGTACCAGCTACTTGCAGCATGGTGGGATCACTAGGCTTTTGTAGTCTGCCCTGGGAACCCATCTTGCACTTAACCTATTACTTATATAGGAACAGGTACTCTGGGTTCATAAGAATCACTGACATAAATTAAAAGGCACTGTATTCTCTATATACCTGTTAACACTGTATCTCAGAGGTGAAAATCCCATGGGGCTTTAGCATCCTTCGTGTCTTCTATCTTCATATTTTAACATTGTCATAAACAGTGTAGACAATTCTCTTCTTCCTTCCTTCCTTCCTTCTAAAGAAGTCTTCCTTGTTTCTCCATTTCAGGCTTTTGCCTTATGAAGTACATACTTTTAGGGTATCTGCTTAGCCCCTGTCTCTCCCCACTTTCTTTAGGATTGTCTCTCATCTATTGACACGTCCACTAGAGTAACAGGAGAAAGTGAAGGCTGCAGAAAGAGAAGATGCACAAAACAACGTGAGAACATATCATCCTGTACCCTGTGGGCTTCCAGCTCATCCTTAGAGCTTGCCTTCCTTGAGGGCCACACACCACCACACATCCTTTAGTAACAGCTCCTGTGTGAAAGGGCTTTCCTCACTGGTAAACAGAATCAATCTGGGAGACTACTTCTTCATCCTCCGTCCCTCTCTGCTTCAACTGGCTTTTCATTCCTTCCTCATTTTCCTCTTTTGGGCCCTTCCTCGGTCTTTTTGCAGCCATCATAAGGCCCCTGGGATGAGCAGTCAGCCCCTGGCCATCCTTACCTCAGGGATCCTAGCTGCCCGTGGGCTTGAAGCAAGGGTCTCAGAGAGAGGGGTCAGGAAGAAGAGAGTACCGAGGGGTTCCCCAGGTCTTCTGCTGCTGGAGATGTGCACAACTGATTCTGTGGGAGAAATCATATGCCCACTACCCACCCTCAAATCAGGGACATTTGGATCTTTGGGAAAGGGGCGAAGAAGAGGTGGGCATGGGGTCTTAGACACAATCTTGAGGGAGGTCTTGGCCCATTTGGTAATGATGGCAGATCTGGAGAACCTAATGTACTCCACTTGGGGGAAGGGGCCGGAGCCAAACCCCTCCTTCTCAGGCCTGACTCCTCCTCACTCCTGCTCCCTTCCCACCTCAGCCACCCCTTTCAGCAGCTCTGGCCTCCAGCATCTCCTCCCTACAGGTCACCCCCCTTCTCCTCCCCAATCCCAACTCCATTTAAACACAACAGAAGCAAATTATTTATGAATAGCCCTAATTTACAATGCATCCATAATGGCTGGGAAGACACCGATAATTTATTTAATGAGCAAAGACATATGATTCACAAACAATGATTCCAGTCAGAAATTGGCGTCATTAATTTTCTGTAAGCCCTCTGTTACGATTCAGCACCCAGGGAGTGCCTCAGACCCACAAATCTCCTGAGCACTTCTATTACTCCAGCCTGAGCCCAGCTCAGGTGCAGGTCCAGCATCATCACCCTGCTCATGGGCCTTGCCACCTAGCCATGCTTAGCAGTTGCCCCCACACAGCCTGCTCTCCAGAAACCTTGCCAACCTGCCATGCAATTGATCTACCTGTGTCTGTTAATGGGAGATCATGCCAGGCCAGACATTCCTGAGGGCCTTGACCCACAGATCCCCAACCCACCCACAAGTATGGGCCATAATGTGGTCTGTGCCAGCCACCAGAGCTCTACTAACAGGTCACAGACCAGGAAACTGCCAACATGAGCCTGGCATTAAGACATTATGGATGTTTTCTGCATAAGGCTAGCCAATTTTCCCAGAACCATTTATTAAATAGGGAATCCTTTCTCCATTGCTTATTTTTGTCAGGTTTGTTGAAGATCAGATGGTTGTAGATGTATGGTATTATTTCCGAGGACTCTGTTCCATTGGTCTATATGTCTGTTTTGTTACCAGTACTGGACCTTTTCCTTACACCTTATACAAAAATTAACTCAAGATGGATTAAAGACTTACTTAAATGTAAAACCCAAAACCATAAAAACCCTAGAAGAAAATCTAGGCAATACCATTCGGGAAATAGGCATGGGCAAAGACTTCATGATGAAAATGCTAAAAGCAATTGCAACAAAAGCCAAATTTGACTAATGGGATCTAATCAAAACTAAAGAGCTTCTACACAGCAAAAGAAACTATCATCAGAGTGAACAGGCAACCTATAGAATGGGAGAAAATGTTTGCAATCTACCCATCTGACAAAGGTCTAATATCCAGAATCTAAAAGGAACTTAAACAAATTTACAAGAAAAAAACAAACAACTCCATCCAAAAGTGGGCAAAGGACATGAACAGACACTTCTAAAAAGAAGACATTTATGCAGTCAACAAACATATGAAAAAAACCTCAACATCACTGATCATCAGAGAAATGCAAATCAAAACCACAATGAGATACCATCTCATGCCAGTCAGAATGGCAATTATTAGAAAGCCAAGAAACAATAGATGCTGGAGAGGCTATGGAGAAATAGGAATGCTTTTATATTATTGGTGGAAGTGTAAATTAGTTCAACCATTGTGGAAGACAGTGTGGCTGTTCCTCAAGGATCTAGAACCAGAAATACCATTTGACCCTTTGAGTATATACACAAAGGAATATAAATCATTCTACTATAAAGACATGCACGCATACATTTATTGCAGCACTATTTACAATAGCAAAGACATGGAACCAATCCAAATGCCCATCAATGATAGACTAGATAAAGAAAATGCAGTACATATACACCATGGAATACTATACAGCCATAACAAGGAATGAGATCCATGTCCTTTGCAGGGACATGGGTAGAGTTGGAAGCCATCATCTTCAGCAAACTAACACAGGAACAGAAAATCAAACACCACATGTTCTCACTCATAAGTGGGAGTTGAACAAGGAGAACACATGGACACAGAGAGGGAAGCAACACACACCCAACCCAGTTGGGAGGTTAGGGGCAAGAGGAGGAAGAGCATTAGGACAAATAGCTAATGCATGCGGGGCTTCAAACCTAGATGATGGGTTGATAGGTGCAGCAAACCACCATGGCACAAGTATACCTATGTAACAAACCTACACATTCTGCACTTGTATCCCGGAACTTAAAATAAAAACTAAAAATTAAAAAAAAAAGACATGACAGGTGTCGATATTTTCAACTGCTAGACACCTAACCTTGAAGAACAGACATGCATCCTGTCCATGTGCCCCAGGGTCTTCACCTTGGGGTGGGGAGGGGGAGACAGAGATCATGAAAACTCTGCCTGAGCTTCAGTGTCCTAATTCCCCCTTCTCACAGAACACTCAGCGTGACCTCATCTTTCTTAATCACCTAAACATATGTGGACTACAGTTTGTTGCCCACATGAATTTTAATATTTTTAATTTCATTATTTTATTCAATTTATACAAGCATATGGTTAAAGAAATAAACAGTTCTACAAAACTCATATTCATACAACAAAGAGAAGTCTCCCACTACCACCATCCCCATTTTCATTAAGTATTCATCTCCATATCTTGAAAAATTAGGCTTAGATTACTACTTTGTTGTTGTTGTTGTTGTTGTTTTCAATCTCATTCACTCTTGTCTTCCCTCTATAAAATACAAAGGCTTAGTTCTCTTTCACCTCACCTCTTTCTCTACATACATATTTCTTGCCTGGGGGTCAGCAAACAAGGGCCACCTGTTTTTGTAAACAAGATATAACTGAAATACAGTCATGTCCATTTGTTTATACTTGTCTCTGGCTGTTTTAGTGCCAGGACAGCAGAGTTGAGTAGTTGTGACAGAATCCATGTTGCCCACAAAGCCTAAAATATTTATTATTTGACTCTTTACAAAAATGTTTGTCAACTTCTGGCAGTCCCTGCAGTCTATGAATAAGCTGAGTTATAGATCAATATTCAGTGATTCCATTACCATAACTATCTAAATGCCATTCTCAACTGAGTTGAGTAGTGTACTATGTGTACTTTTCCTTTCCTGTACCTTTTGTTTATACTCACATTTGTAAATGCCCTTTATGTTTATTTGTTTGCTTTGAAGTACTTGTACTTAATACTAACTTTAACAAATTCTCCCCCAGTTGTGCAAATCTGTTTAAATGCATTAAGGTATCAATTTTATCTACTTGAAGATAATTTCTTTATGAGCTTACTGGCCTGCACCAATATAAACTGGTAGTGCTCCATCCTGAAGCACAGCCATCATCCTGGAATCTGCTTTCCTCATTATGCAGGAGGGTCCTGTTGCCTCTATTCTATACTCAGTCCCCTATTTCCAGAATCTATGTCATTCACTTTCTTGATTTACTCTAATTTTGAAGGAGCACATATTCCACTATCATCCCTACCCACCTCCACCACCAAAAAAAAAAAAAAAAAAGAGGAGGTACACTTTTTGAGACTTTAAATGTCTGAAAATGTCTTTATTCCATCCTCAGATTAATTTATTGTTAGATTGAATGTCTTAGTTAGCTCAGGCTGCTATAACAAAACACCGTAGATGGGGTGGCTAAATAATAGACACTGATTTCTCAGTTCTAAAGGTTAGAAGTCTGAGATGAAGGTACCAGCATGGTCAGATTCTGGTGAAGGCTCTCTTCCTGGCTGACAGGTGGCTGTTTCTTGCTATATCCTCACATGCAGAGAGAGTGAGAGTGAGAGTTCTTTAGTCTCTTCCTCTTCCTACAAGGACACTAATTCCATCATGGTGACTCCACCCTCATTACCTCATCTAAACTTAATTACCTTCCAAAGGCCCCATCATGTAATACCATCACATTAGGGGTTATGGTTTCAACATGTGGATTTGGGGAAGGGACACAGCCATACAGTTCATAACAATGGGTATAGAATTAACTGATGAAAACTATTTTTGCTTGGAAATCTGAGGACATTTCCCACTGTTTTCTATCCATGTTGCTGTTGAAAAGACACCACTCTGATTCCTGATCATCACTGGGTTTTGTATGTTTTTATGTTGATAGTGTAAATGATCTATTTTCCCCAGTGTTTTAAAGTTTCACAATGTGCCTTGACCTCAGTAAGTTGCTATTGTGTAGGTGGGGCACAAGTGGGCCCTTTTAGTCTAGAAGCTCACTTCCTTCCATTTCGGGACATTTTTGAATTATTTATTTGATGATTTCCCTTCTGCCAAATCTCTACTGTTTTCTGGAACTCCAGTTATTTGAAAGTTACGTCTTATGAATTATCCTCTAATTTTGTTTATCTTTTTTCTCATTTTCCATCTTGTGGTTTTGACTCATGTTCTGGAAATGGTTTCAACTTCATCTTCTAATCCTTTTGTTAATTTCTTAGTATTGCTGTCATTGTACTGTCACTGTATTCTCTAAATGTCACTTTTCCTTAGCCTCCTATTCTTTTCTGATCTCTGTGAGAATATTAATAATTATTTTCCCAGGTTTTATTTTCTCTACTATTCTGCTTCCTCCCAGTAGTGCTAAGTTTATGTGTTTTGGCCCCAGTCCGTCACATTAGATACTTCCTCAATTGACTGATTATTTCCTAGCTGTCCATTCATGTTTAAAAATGGAACACTGAGAAACCAAATAAAATCTTTTTGGGGGCCTACTCAGTCATGGGTTATAGGATAGTATGGCTGGACCATTTCTCCAAGTATCTTTAATGTTGCTATCTTTCATCTTTCCTCTTAGAAAGAGTCGAATCTGCAGAGAAGGCAGGCATAAATCTGGCTGCCAGTAGGATGGTAGACTTGGATCTCAGTATCTGACATGTAACTGCCACTTAATCACCGTGCTTTCACAATGATACCCCCACTTTCAACTGTGCCTGGTGTTACATCAGTTCAGAGACTCTCTGCTTTTAATATTTCCAGAAAACAAATCTGTAAACCTTTTGTCTACTGATTGGCAGTGTGCAGTGGAGAAGATGAGGGGTGAGGGAGCTGTGCAGCTTCTAATTTCATCATAAAGTAGACTTTGACCCAGTTCTATTTTAACTCTACCTTCAACCCCACTTCCAGGGGTACCTGGTAACACTAGTTATAAAGACTTTTGAGAGTTCTGGAACAGAAACTGGGTTGCTTCTTGACTTTTCCTATCACTGACAGTATTTTGCTTTATTTTGGCAGCTGAGTCACTTATCACTCATACAGTCTTCCCCACTGCCGTATTATTGTAGATGTCATATCCTCTCCTGCTCTTCTTGTCCTTATAAGGGTATTTTTCTCCTTTTGTGGATCCCTTACTGTCTCTTACATGACGTTTCAGAGTAGATAAAAACTAAGTAGTCAATCTGCCACGTTTCAAAGAAGTCTCTCCATATAAAACCAGTGAACATCACCCCTTTCTCTGTATCATTAACCTTCCCTACCAGACCTTACTCCACACAATGCTCATAGCAGTTACTCAGTAAATAGTAGACTGGCCCCACATCAGCACTATCTGAACGTTCGTGGAATGGCTGATATGTCTCCTCGCAATGTCATCACTTAAAGCCTCACCCATATTTACCTTCTTTGTCTTTCTTTCTCCAGACCAGGTGCCATGCACGCTGAACCTGTGATCTCCAGATAGAGCCCTGCTCTCTCCCACATCTGAGTCTCTACATATGCTCTTCCCTGTAACTAGAATGTGAGCTTTCTTCTTTGTTAACTCTCAGTTCGAGATTAAGGTCTGTTCTATAAATCACTAACCCTTACCACGAAATTTTGGGTTATTTGGCCTTTGTGCACTCAGGTAACTACGTATTCACCCTTTTGTAGCACTTGAAGTGGATATATACATATATATGTTTACTTACTTTTTCTGCCACTAGAATATCAGTTTGTCTAGAACACAGTTTGTATTATTAACCTCAGGCATCCTCAAGCCCTAACTCAGTGCCTATAATTGGATACACTTTGGGAAGTAAAAAAGGGAGGGAAAGCTTGTGTGAAAAGTAGAAAGAGAGAAAGAGAGAGAGAGGAGGAATACAGGAAGAGAGGGAGGGATTAATCCTGGCATTCAGTTCCATTTGACCTGTTTCTTCATTCAACCCATTTTCAGTTCACATTTGACTATTTTCCATTAACTTGTATGGTACATTTTATTATTGCTCTCAAGCACGTGCTGCCCATCCTTATAGGAAGATTTTAGTCCCTACACCATTGGCAGCAGATTTAGCCATATGACAAGTCTTGCCCATTGAAATGTGAGTGGAAGTGATGTGCCACTTTAGAACAGAAGCTTTAAAACTATTGTGTGGTTCATCCATATTTCCTTGTTTTTACCACAAGACCAACAATGTCCCAGATTAGGATTGATTACTTTTTCTGGAGCCCGAAAAGAAGATGATGTGGAGCAGAGCTACAGTTGATCTGCAGTGAAGCTGACCTCCATGCAGATAGAGAAATAAACCTTTGTTATTGTAAGCCACAGATTGCACAATAACTTAGCCTAAGCTGAATTACAGGTACAGCTGGTGACATTGCCATGGGTATTCAATACAAGAAGTGTCATAAAATTTGAGAACTTAACAGTTAAAGAAGGTCGTCTTATTAGCCTCGCATCCAATAGAACAATCTTCTGCCCAGTTCCCTGGGCCTTTTAAATTCTGCCCAAATTCCTTTGATATCAGGGAAGGAAGTTGATCAGATTGTAGTTCAGTTCATTTCATTACTGGAATTCAACTTGTTCAAATATTCCAGTTGGTTTTCCCCAACTGGTTCTAGTTCTGCTACCTGGAGCCACCCAGAACAATTCACTCTGTATTCCATTGCATAGAACTTCTTCAGTTTTTAGAAGTTTAGTCATGTCCAAACTAAACGTTTCCTGTCCTTATTTTGTTAAAGGACTTAGAAGATGAGACTGAAGCTCTTCTGACTCTTTAGGATGAATAAAAATGTTCTTTCTAGTTCAAGTGTCCTCTGATTCCTTGTATATTCCACAAATGGAAAGAGTCCTTTACAAATAAATTTTCCTCAGTTTTACAATTTTAAAATTCACAGAAACATGCAATCAATTAGCTTGACTTTTAGCAAAATAAATTACAAATATTTTACCAATGTGCTTTCAAAAAAGCCTTTTTTAAATGCACATGATTTGGTTAACATGTCTTAAACTAAGGCACATTTTAAATGCTTCCAAACAGTCAAGAGGAATACAGCCCTATGTAGATATCACTGCATTCTTAGGAAACCCATAATGACTTTATTCTAATGAGCTTTTCACTGAGTTATGCAGTGTGTTGCTTTTGAATACCCAAAGAGGCAATTGTTAGAAAAAACAGACTGATCAACTCCAGAAGGTAGAAGAAAGCCATGGTCAAGTAACAGCAAAAAAGAAATTTACCTTTGAATAAACAGCTTCCTTTCTCTCATTGATCCTTTCTATTTAATTACAAAAGTAAATCATGGATGTATACTTATCACGACAAATTCAAACACTGTTGAACTCTACCAAGTACACTGTCCAATAAAGCTTTCTGTGATGATGGAATGTTCTGTATCTGCACAGTTCAGTACAGTGGCCATCAGCCACCTGTGGCTATTGAGTGTATTTGAAATGGAACCACTGAAGCAGAGGACCCGATTTTCATTTTTATTTAATTTTAATTAGCTTAAATTGAAATACCCATAGGTGACTAGTGGCTACCATATTTTACAGCATGAATACAGAATAAAAAGTAAAATCACATTGATCTTCAATGTCAATAAGAAGCCACCAGCACTTTGGGAGGCCGAGGTAGGCGGATCACCTGAGGCCAGGAGTTTGAGACCAGCCTGGCCAACATTTGGTGAAACCCCATCTCTACTAAAAACACAAAAATTAGCCGGGCGTAGTGACAAACGCCTGTAGTCCCAGCTACTTGGGAAACTGAGGCAGGAAAATCGCTTGAACCGGGGAGGCAGAGGTTGCAGTGAGCTGATATCGTGCCACTGCACTCCAGCCTGGGCAACACAAGACTCCGTCTCTTAAAAAAAAAAAAAAAAAAAAAAAAAAAAAAAAAAAAAAAACATGAAGTCACTGCTAATAGTTTGGTATATTCCTTGGTCAATTTTGGGGGTAGTATGCTATCTGTTATGTCTAAGCAATACAGTGTCTTACTGCATGTGCTCTTTTTTTTTTTTTTTCTTTTTTTTTGAGACGGAGTCTGGCTCTGTCGCCCAGGCTGGAGTGCAGTGGCCCGGATCTCAGCTCACTGCAAGCTCTGCCTCCCTGGTTCACGCCATTCTCCTGCCTCAGCCTCCCGAGTAGCTGGGACTACAGGCGCCCGCCACCTCGCCCCGCTAGTTTTTTGTATTTTTTAGTAGAGACGGGGTTTCACTGTGTTAACCAGGGTGGTCTCGATCTTCTGACCTCGTGATCCACCCGTCTCAGCCTCCCAAAGTGCTGGGATTACAGGCTTGAGCCACCGTGCCCAGCCTGCATATGCTCTTGAGGGCCGTAGCCTATATTTCAATTCTGTGTCTATTACATATTAGATATGTGACCCTGAGCAAGTTCATTAACCTCTCTGTCCTCAGTTTCCTCATCTACAACATGAGGCTAATAACAGTAGCTACCTCTTAGGGATCTTATGAGAAGTAAATTATTCAATACGTTCAAAGACCTTAGAACAGTTTCTGGTACATAATAAGCACTAAATCTTATTGAATATTAGTATTAATATTATTGTATACACATTATTCTTTGGCATATTTTGCATTTTCTGCTTCAGAAAGCTTTCCATGTGAGAACACATATATCTACCTTATTTTTTAAATGTGAGCTTTGCTTTTATTTATAGAAGTAACATATGCACATGATTTTTAAAACCAGAATAGTAAAAATCTCCTGACTTTGATTTTCAGAAATAGTAGAGTAGGTAATTCAGATCGATTGTCCTCTAAGATACTGGAAGAATCATATCAAACATTTTTTAACTGTTTAGAAGAACTTAAAAGTTAACAAAACTGGAGAATTAGCAAGCTAGTATTTGGGGGAGAACAGAGGTACAGGGAGAAGAGCCCAGTCTTTGGCACTGATGTTTCCCTGACAGACTAACAAGGGATCCAAATGTTGGGATTATCAATTATCAGTGAAATAACTGTGCTTATGCTCAAGGAAATAAAAGGCAAGATTCAGAATTTCAGAAGAGAACTAGAAACTATAGAAAAGAATCAAGTGGAAATCCTAACACTGAAAAATGCAACAAAATAACAAAGATAAATTACTCACTAGATGAATTCAACTGCAGATTGGAAACATCTGAAAAGCAAATTAGTGGCTTAGAAGTAAAGTTAGGAGAAAATATTCAGCATAGAGCATGGGGAGATAAAAGGATAGGAGAAAAAAAAGCAGAAGCAAGGGTATGCATCAATCAGGGTTCTCCAAAGAAACAACCAATAGCATATACAGAATTATATATAAGGGGAGATTGGTCTCACATGATTATATAGGCTAAGTCCCGCGATGTGCCACCCGCAGTCTGGAGAACTAGGAAAGAGACAGGTGTAATTCAGTCCCAGCCCAGAGGGCTAAGAGCCGTGGGTTAGGGTGGGGGTGGGGGCTGGTGTAGGTCTTAGAGTCTGAACAAAAAACATCCAGGAGAAGATGGATGGTTTTTGTTTTTTTGTATTGTTTTGTTTCCCTTTTTCTTCTTATTTCATCCGAGCCCTCCACAGATGGGATGATGCTGGCCCACACTGGTGAAGGTAGATCATCTTTATTAAATCTACCAATTTACATATTAATCTCTTCTGGAAATACCCTCACAGGCACACTCAGAAGTAATGTTATACCAGCTATCTGGGCATTCCTTAATCTAGTCAAGTTGACCCATAAAATTAACCAGCACAGGGCAAAAGATATTCAGGATTCTGTGAAGTCTAACGTGTTTAAATGAAATCTTAGAAGGAGTCAAGATGAACTATAAAAAGACAGTAGTATTTGAAGAGAGAATGGTTGAGAACTTTCCAAAACATATGCAAGACATCAGCCAATAAGTCAATAAGCCCAATGAACCACAAACAGAAGGAGCCAAAATTAAAAACAAACGAACAAAAACATCCTGTGCATATGAAAACTACAGCAATGCAAAGACAACAAGAAAATCAGCTGAAGAAAAATGTTAGCTAAACCTTCTAAGGAGTAACAATAAAACTGAAAGTTAATTTCTCAACAGAAACAATAGAAGCCAAAATCAGCTGAATGGCCTCTTAAAAGTGCTGTAAGAGAAATAAAAACACTGTAAACCTAGAATTTCAGTGAAAACATCTTTTAAAAACAAAGGTTAAAAAAAAAAGGCTTGCAGAAAAAATCTGACAGAATTCATCACCAGTGGACTCTCACCAATGGCAATACTAAGGGCTCTCTAGAGGCAGAAGAAAAATTATCTCTGCGGAAGGCTAACACGATAGGGCAGAATGAAGATCAATAAAAACAGGGATAAGTCTATATAAATATTGAGTTATGAAACTGGAATAATAAAGTCTCAAGAGGTTTAAAGTATCTTTAAATTAAAATACACAGAGAGAGTAAATGAAAATTAATGTGTGCTAAGGTCCTTGCATTATTTTGGAGGGGGAAATTTCCAATTAATATTAAACTTTTATAAATTAATGATGCAAGTTGAAATATCTAGGGAGATCATTCTATTTCTAATTCATAGAATTTTTATGATAAATAGATTTTGAAGCCTTTCAAATGGTTTTTCCAAATCTTTTAAGACTATCATCTAATTTCCCCCTGCTTAAATTATTAATGTGGTAAATTCATTAATGAAATTTTCAACATTAAACCAATCATGAGTCCCTGCAATATAACAATTTTGACATCACCTACTATATTTTTATGTATATTCCCCTGATTAAATCTGCCAATATTTTGGGGATTTTGTAATATATTTGCACCTAGGTTTATAAGTTAATTGACTCACAATTTACTGTTCTTTTACTATCTCTGCCAACTTTTGGAGCCAGGGTGATTTTAATACTATAAGTTGAACTGGGAAGTGTTCCATTGTTTTCAGTTGTCTAAATGACTTTGAAAAAAATTGATCTTATCCTTTACTTTAACATTTTAAAAAATTATCTGTAAAACTACCTGAAGCTATTTGTTTTATTTTGTTTTGTTTTGTCGTGGAAGGATTACTTTCTGTTTTCATTATACCAGTTTTGTTCAATTATATTTTGTGCATGTGTGTGCTTTATCATTTGGGGGTCCCGTTTCAAAGAGCTAACTTTTGGTTATGATGATCTTATTTATTATGTATTTGTTTTCTGTTTCTTTACCTTTAGCTCTTACCTTTTATTATCTCATTACTTCTCTTTTTCTTGTAAATAACTCTTTTGTTCTTTTTTGAAGTTCTTAGCTTTGACACTTAGCCCATTAAATTTCAGCCTGTTCTAATAAAAGTTGTGAAAAATACTTATAAAGGCTGAGTGTGGTGGCTCATGCCTGTAATCCCAGCATTTTGGGCGGCCAAGGCAGGCAGATGTCTTGAGGCCAGGAGTTTGAGACCAGCCTGGCCAAAATGGTGAAACCCTGTCTCTACTGGAAAAAAAAAAAAAAGAGCTGGGCATGGTGGTGCATGCCTGTAATCCCAGTTACTGGGGAGGCTGAGGCCGGAGAATCGCTCAAACCCAGGAGGCAGAGGTTGCAGTGAGTGGAGATCACGCCACTGTACTCCAGCCTGGGCGACAGAGTGAGACTTTGTCTCAAAACAAAAGAATAAAGAAGACTGATATGATTTTTTCTTAAGTATTGTGTGAGCTTTGTCACAAGTTTTGATATATAGTATTTTCATTATTATTTAATTCTGAGTATTTTTTTTTCTCCTTATGATCGATTCAGAGATGCCTTACATTTTCCAAAAGAACTACTTTTTTTATCCCAAGTTTCTTTTTCTTTTTGTAAATGTCCTTATAGACATACAGTGTGGTGTATATGATATAGATTCTTTGGTATTTCGGAGTTGTTTTGTAACCTAAAGCATGGTCAATATTTGTAGAAGCTCCATGTGTGCTTAACAAAAATATGCTTGCTTTAATTAATTGGTAAATGTTTCTAAATGCATCTGTATTAAATCAATCCCATTAATTGTGTTGTTTAGAAAACAATTTACAAAATCAATTGCACTTCTGCGCACCAAAAATAAACAGTTAGAAACTGGAATTTTTAAAGGATACCAACCATTTACAATGGTATTAAAAAAATTGAGTACCTGACAAAGCATGTTAAGACTTCTGTGAAGAAAATTATAAAGCGTTATTGAAAGGCAGTAAATAAGATTTAAATAACTGAAGAGAGACACTTTGCTCATAGTTTGGAAGACTCAATATTATAGAAAAGTCAGTTTTCCCCATTATGTTTGTGTGTGTGTGCAAATTGACAAATGACTCGAAGTACAAATAACCAAGAATTTTTAAGACAGGCTTAGGGAAGAATGAAATCTCAATATTTATTATAAAACTGTGATAATTATAACAGTATGGAATTGATGCAGGGAGAGACAAATAGATAAATAAGGCATTTTGGTCCTATAGAAATAGAGAAAAAAGAAAAAAAGATAAATAAGGCAGTGTGGAAACCCAGAAACAGATGCAATATGAGTGTGTACTTTATGACAGAGGTGATGCTGCAAATCAGTGGGGAAAGTTTTCTCAATAAATACAACTGGAGCAATAGGTTATCCTTATTCAAAAAGAAAATAAATTTAACACCTACTTCTCACTATATACAAAACTTATTTCCAGGTAAATTACAATTCTAACTATGAAAGTTAAAACTAAAACTTTACTTTTTAAAAATAAGTTTGGGGTACAAGGTGCAGATTTCTTACGTGCATATATTGCATAGTGGTGAAGCCTGTGATAAAAGTGTACCCAAAAACCAAATGGTGAGCATTGTACCCAATAGGCAATTTCTCAACCTTCACCCCTTCCCACCATTCTACCTTTTGGAGTCTCCAGCGTCTATTATTCCACTCTGTATGTTCATGTGTACCCATTGTTTAGCTCCTGCTTTTAAGTAAAGACATGCGATATTTGACTTTCTGTTTCTGAGCTATGCCACTTAGGATAATGCCCTCCAGTCCCATCCATGTTGCTGCATAAAATATTATTTCATTATTTTTTAGAGCTGAATGGCATTCCACTGTGTGTGTGTGTGTGTGTGTGTGTGTGTGTGTATACCACATTGTCTTTATCCAATCGTTTGTTGATAAACACTTAGGTTGGTTCCATATTGAAATGGTTTTCCTGTGTCCCCACCCAAACCTCATCTTGAATTTTAGTTCTCATAATCCCCACGTGTTATGGGAGGGGCGCAGTGGGAGGCAACTGAATCATGGGGGTGCTTACTCCCATGTTGTTCTCGTGATAGTGAGTGAGTTCTTATGAAATCTGATGGTTTCATAAGGGGCTTTTCTCCCTTTGCTCAGCACTTCTTCCTGCTGCCATGCAAAGAAGGGCGTGTTTGTTTCCCCTTCCACCATGACTTAAGTTTCCTGAGGCTTCCCCAGCCCTGTGGACCTGTGAGTCAATTAAACCTCTTTCCTTTATAAATTACCCAGTCTCAGGCAGTTCTTTACAGCAGCATGAGAACAGACTAATACACATATCTTTGCTATTGTGAATAGTACTGCAATAAACATATGAGTGCAGACATCTTTTTGAGATAATGATTTGTTTCCCCTTGAGTATATACCCAGTAGTGGGACTGCTGAATTGAATACTATTTCTATCTTTAGTTCTTTGAGAAATCTCCATACCATTTTCCATAGAGGTTGTACTCATTTACATTCATACCAACAGTGTATAAGTGTTACTTTTTCTCCATATCCTTGCCAACATCTGTTGTTTTTTGACTTTTTAATAGTAGTCACTCTGACTGGCATAAGATGGCATCTCATTTAGTTTTAATTTGCATTTCTCTGATGATTAGTGATGTTGAGCATTTTTTCATATGTTTGTTGGCTGCTTGTAAGTCTTCTTTTGAAAAATGTCTGTTCACGTCCTTACCCACTATTTAATGAGATTATTTGTTTTGTTCATGTTGAGTTGTTTGAGTTCCTTGCTGATACGGTCTGGCTGTGTCCTCACCCAAATCTCATCTTGAATTGTAGCTCCCATAATTCCCACATGTCATGGGAGGCACCCAGTGGGAGGTAACTGAATCATGGGGGCAGGTCTTTCCCATACTGTTCTCATGATAGTGAATAAGTCTTATGAGATCTGATGGTTTTATAAAGGGGAGTTCCCCTGCACATGCTCTCTTGCCTGCCACCATGTAAGATGTGACTTTGCTTTTCATTTGCCTTCTGTCATGATTATGAGGCCTCCCCAGCCATGTGGAAAGGTGTGTCAATTAAACCTCTTTCCTTTATAAATTACCCAGTCTCAAGTATGTCTTTATTAGCAGTGTAAGAACAGACTAATACAGTAAATTGGTACTGGTAGAGTAGGATGCTGCTATAAAGATACCTGCAAATGTGGGAGCGACTTTGGAACAGGCAGTGGTGGAACACTTTGGAGGGCTTAGAAGACAGGAAGATCTGGGAAAGTTTGGAACTTCCTAGGGACTTGTTGAATGACTTTGACCAAAATGCTGATAGTGATATGGACAGTAAGGTCCAGGCTGAGGCAGTCTCAGATGGAGATGAGGAACTTGTTGGGAACTGGAATAAAGGTCATTCCTGCTATGCAAGGCAACTGGAGGTGTTTCACCCCTGCTCTAAAGATCTGTGGAACTTTGAATTTGATAGAGATGATTTAGGGTATCTGGCAGAAGAAATTTCTAAGTGGCAAAGTGTTCGAGAGGAAGCAGAGCATAAAAGTTTGGAAAATTTGCAGTCTGATAATGCAACAGAAAAGAAAAAAAAAAAAAAACATTTTCTGGGGAAAAATTCAAGCTTGCTGCAGAAATTTGCATAAGTAACAAGGAGCCAAACGTTAATCACCAAGACAATAGGGAAAATGTCTCCAGGGCATGTCAGAGACCCTTGTGGCAGTCCTCCCATCATAGGTCCAGAGGCACAGGAGGAAAAAATGGTTTCATGGTCCAGGCCCTGGGCCTTACTGCTGTGTGCAGCATAGGGACTTTGGGCTCTGTACCCTAGCCACTACAGTGTGGCTAAAAGAGGCCACGGTACAGCTCCAGTCATGGCTTCAGAGGATGCAAGTCCCAAGCCTTGGCAGTTTCCAAGTGATATTGAGCTTGTAGGTGCACAGAAGTCAAGAATCGAGCTTTGGAAACCCTGCCTGGATTTCAGAGGATGTACGGAAATGCCTGGATGCCCAGATGGAAGTTGGCTGCAGACGCAGGGCCCTCACAAAAAACCTCTGCTAGGGCAGTGTGGAAGGGAAATATGGGGTTGAAGCCTGCACACAGAGTCCCCACTGGGACACTGCCTAGTGGAGCTGTGAGAAGAGGGCCACCATCCTCCAGACCCCAGAATGGTAGATCCACCAACAACTTGCACTGTGCACCTGAAAAAGCCACAGACACTCAACACCAGCCCATGAAAGCAGCCAGGAGAGGAGCTGTATCCTGCAAAGTCACAGGGGCAGAGCTTCCCAAGGCCATGGGAGCCCCCCTCTTGCATCAGCATGACCTGGATGTGAGGCATGGAGTTAAAGGAGATCATTTCAGAGCTTTAAAATTTGACTGCCTTTTTGGATTTGGGGCTTGCATGGAGCCTGTAACCCCTTCATTTTGGTCAATTTCTCCCATTTGGAATGGCTGTATTTACCCAATACCTGTACCCACATTGTATCTAGGAAGTAACTAACTAGCTTTTGATTTTACAGGCTGATAGACGGAAGGGACTCGCCTCGTCTCAGATAAGACTTCGAACTGTGGACTGTTGAGTTAATGCTGAAATGAGTTAAGACTTTGGGGGACTACTGAGAAGGCATGATTGGTTTTGAAATGAGAGGATGAGATTTGGGAGGGGCCAGGGGTGGAATTATGTGGTTTGGCTGTGTCTCCACCCAAATCTCATCTTGAATTGTAGCTCCCATAATTCCTACATGTCATGAGAGGCACCCAGTGGGAGGTCATTGAATCATGGGGCAAATCTTTCCATGCTTTTCTTGTGATAGTGAATAAGTCTCATGAGATCTGATAGTTTTATAAAGGGGAGTTCCCCTGCACATGCTCTCTTGCCTGCCACCATGTAAGATATGACTTTGCTCTTCATTTGCCTTCTGTCATGATGTGAGGCCTCCCCAGCCATGTGGAACTGAGGGTCCATTAAATCTCTTTCTTTTATAAATTACCCAGTCTTGGGTATGTCTTTATTTGCAGCATGAGAACAGACTAATACACTTGTAGAATTAGGATATTAGCCCTTTGTCAGATAATAAGACAATATAGGAAAATGTCATTATGACATGCAGTTAGTAATAGATTCATCAAGACACCAAAAGAAAACAAAATTTGAAGTAACATAAATTATAATACATTAAATTCTGTTAATCAAAAAACAGCATTAAGAAAGAGAAAAAGACAAGTCACAAATGGAAGCAGATACTTGTAATATATACATAACCAAAAAAGGACTTGTATATTTAACATATAAAGTACTCTTACAAATAAATAAGGAAAAGGCAAACACCCAATAGAAAAATGAGCAAAAGATGTATAAGGCACTTCACTAAGAGTGAATTCTGAAAAGCCAGAAAACACACGGAAGGATACACAACCTCATTAATAACCAGAGAAATAAAACTTTTACCTATGAGGATATACAAATATTCACTCAACAGATTGAAAATAATTTAAAGTCTAATGGCACTAAATGCTGGGAGGATGTGGAGCAAAGGGAATTTTCATATGCTGTCAGTAGACATAAAAAATTGGTTTAGTCGTCTTTGACTAGGTTTATGAGAAAACTAGGTCTTTTTATAAAGCTAAACATGTGCATACTTCATAACCAAGCATCTCTACCCCAGGTCTATACTCTTGCACATGTGCACCAAAAGAATATATGCAATAACATTTATAAAAGGGTATGTTCAACCCAAGTGTCCACCAACATGAGAATGGATGAATGATATATAATACAGATCAATAATACCTTATCCAAAACACTCAAAATGAGCTTTTTTAAATTTTAGAAAGACAATAGAATGTTGTCTAAAATGTCTAAAATTTTTAAATTTTAGAAAGACACATATGTATACATATACATAAGTATAAACCCATACATATATGCATGTAAGCATACCTCAGAAATATTAGTTCAGCTTCCAGACCACCACAATAAAGCAAGTACAACAATAAAGTGAGTCATATAAATTTTTAGGGTTCCCACTGCATATAAAAGTTATGTTCATACGATACTGTAGTCTAATAAGTGTACAATAACATTATGTCTAAAAATGTACATACCTTAATGGAAAATATGTTATTGCTAACATACGCTAATAATTGTCTGAGCCTTCAGCAAGTTGTAATCTTTTTGCTTGTTAAGGTCTTGTCTGTGTTGATGGTTGCTGACTGACCAGGATGGTGGTTGCTGAAGGTTAGGGTGGCTGTGGCAATTTGTTAAAATAAGACAACACTGAAATTTGCTGCATCAATTGACACTTCCTTTCATGAAAGATTTTCTGTAACATAAGATGCTTTTTGATAGCATTTTCCTCAGATTAGAATTTCTTTCAAAAGTGAAGTCAGGGCCGGGCACAGTGGCTCACGCCTGTAATCCCAGCACTTTGGGAGGCTGAGACGGGTGGATCACGAGGTCGGGAGATGGAGACTATCCTGGCTAACACGGTGAAACCCCGTCTCTACTAAAAATACAAAAAAAAAAAAAAAAAAAAAAAAATTAGCCAGGCATGGTGGTGGGTGCCTGTAGTCCCAGCTACTCGGGAGGCTGAGGCAGGAGAACAGTGTGAACCTGGGAGGTGGAGCTTGCAGTGAGCCGAGATCATGCCACTGCACTCCAGCCTGGTGGACAGAACGAGACTCCGTCTCAAAATAAATAAATAAATAAATAAATGTGAAGTCAATTCTCTCAAACGGTGTCACTCCTTTATCAATTAAGTTTATGTAATAGTCTAAATTCTTTATTGCCAATTCAACATTCATAGCATCTTCACCAGGAGTAGAATCCATCTCACGAAACCACTTTCTTTGCTCATCCACAAGAAGCCACTCCTTATCTGTTCAAGTTTTATCATTAGATAGCAGCGATTCAGCCACATCATCAGGCTCCACTTCTAATTCTAGTTTTCTTTCTATTTCCACCACATCTGCAGTTATTTCCTCCAGTGAAGTTTTTAACCCTTTAAAGTCATCTTGAGGGTTGAAATCGACTTCTTCCAAACTCCTGTTAATGTTGATATTTTGACCACCTCCCATGAATCACAAATGTTCTTAACGGCATCTAAAATGGTGATTCTTTTCCAGAAGGCTCTCAATTTTCTTTGGCCAGATCTATAAGAGGAAGCTCTATTTATGGTAGTTTATATTTACTTATAGCCTTACAAAATGTATTTCTTAAATAATAAGGCTTGAAAGTCAAAATTACTCCTGGATCTATGGGCTGCAGAAGGGATGTTGTGTTGGCAGGCATGAAAGCAACATCAATCACCTCATGTACCTCCATCAGAGACCTTGGGTGACTGTGCGTTGTCAGTGAGTGGTAATATTTTGAAAGGAATCTTTTCATAGAAGTAGGTCTCAATGGTGGGCTTAAAATATTTGGTAAACCAAGCTATAAACATATGTGCTGTCATCCAGGCTCTGTTGTTCTGATTGTAGAACACAAGCAGAGTAGATTTAGCAATCTTAAAAGCCGTGGGCTTCAACTTAAAGTTATCAGCTACATTAGCCCCTAACAAGAGTGTCAGCCTGTCCTTTCAAGCTTTGAAGTCAGGCATTGACTTCTCTCTAGCTATGAACCTCTGAGATGACATTTTCTTCCAATCAAAGGACATTTTGTCTATAGTAAAAACCTGTTGTTCAGTGTAGTCACATTCATCATTATCTTAGTTAGATCTTCTGGGTAACTGCTGCGGCTTCTACATGAGCATTTGCTGCTCCACCTCACATTTTTATATTACGGAGACGGCTTTGTTTCTTAAACCTCATGAACCGACCTCTGCTAGCTTACAATTTTTCTTCTGCAGCTTCCTCCCATCCCTCAGCCTTCATAGAACTAAAGAGAGTCAGGGCCTTGCTCTAGATTAGGCTTTGGCTTAAGGGAATGTTTGGCTGGCTGGTTTGATCTTCTACACAGCCTACTAAAACTTTCTCCAGACCAGCAATAAGGCTGTTTTACTTTCTCATTATTCACGTGTTCTCTCAAGGAGCACTCTTAATTTCCTTCAATAACTTTTCCTTTGCATTCACAACATGGCTAACTGTTTGATACAAGAGGCCTAGCTTTCAGCCTATTTCAGCATTCAACATGCCTTCCTCACTAAGCTTAATCATTTCTAGCTTTTGATTGAAAGTGAGAGTAATTCAACTCTTCCTTTCACTTGAACACTTAGAGACCATTAATAGGGTTATTAATTGAATGAATTTTAATATTGTCATATCACAAGGAATAAGGAGTACGAAGAAGAGGGGGAGAGAGAGGAAGGAATAGCTGGTTGATGGAGCAATCAGAACACACATATTTATAGACTAAATTTTCTGTCTTATATGGGCATGGTTCATGGTGCCCCAAAATAATAAAATAGTAATTGTATTTTTACAATTACTATTACAATACGATAGTAACATCAAAGATCACTGATCACAGACAACCATAACAGATATAATAATTTAAAAGTTAGTAATATTGTGAGAAATTACAACATTTAAGTATCTGTGACACAAAGACATGTGTCACAAAGATATGAAGTGAGTACATGGTGTGGGAAAACTTGTTAGACACAGGGTTGCCACAAGCTATCAATTTTTACAAAATGTAATATCTACGAGGCACAATAAGTGAAGTAAAATAAAATGAGTATAATATATACATAGATAGATAATGTATATGCATATACTTATTCAAAATACAAATATAATTTGTATAATACACATGCATACTCAGAATTTACACTTACAAAATTTCTATAGTATAAACATACATTTTCACGCTAAATATCACTAAGGATTAATAAATACCTTAATAGTTCAAGTCAAGTTCTTTACTTTTAGAATTTTAGAGCTGGAATAGTGTCAGTCACGTGATGATATACTTTAGAGCAAAGAAAATGAATAAACTATAGCCATGTGATCAACATCAATGATTCAGAATCATAAAAAGTGAAAGAAGCAAATCAAAAATAGCAAAATGAGCCGTATTTTAATTGAAATACGTGTAATTGTGGCAACATTGTAAAGCAAATAAAGCAAGGCAATGATTAAAATGGATATTTCTGGAGGGAAGAAGAGGTGATCAGGGAGCATTGGTTACTCTCTTCAATTTAATTATAAATATATTTTTAAATTATATATAAAAACATATGCTTTTATACTATGATATATTTCATAACAGAAATTAAAGATAAAAAGCTATTGATTTTTACATATTGATTTTATAATGAGCCACCTTATTATTCTTTTATTGTTTCTAATAATTTTTATGTCAATTCTCTTGGTTTGTATGTGATAGCATCAACTGCATATAATAGTTTTGTTTTCTCCTTTCTAATATTAATGCTTATTTCTTTTTCTTATCATTGCATTGGTTGTTGCTTCTAGATCAATGCTAAAATAGCAGCAATAATCCTTTTTTTCTGGCACCCTTAATGAATAATTGCCTTTTGTAGTATCTTACTATTATATATATAAAGAATTTCTGCATGATAGAACTCTCTCAAGATGAAACAGGTCACCACTTGGAAAGACAGGCAGCAAGTCTATGTGAACTAGTATTTTTGTTTATTGTTTGCTTATTGATGCACATTATGTGGGGACCACTGACATTATCCCATAGCCCCCATGGGGCCAAGTAGAAGGGGCTAAAATGGAGCAAGCAATGTTTGTACTCTGGAAGGCAGACACTGTTGCTCATGAGCTCACTCAAAGGCCCGACTGAGTGGCATTCTCCTCAGAGCCAGGAGGACTGAGGTCAGGCTCACCTTCAATTACAATATTGGCTAGCTCACAAACAGGCTGGAGGGAGTCCTCCATCTTAAACCAGACATCTGCATGCCTGTGACAGATCTGTCCCCACAGGCCATTCTCTGAACAGAACACAGCTGAATCCAGAACAAACACCTCTCTCAAAGGGCCTGTGTTTCATTTAACAGAGTTCAAATTGAGTGTCTAGAAACCTCGATGCTTTTTTATTTCTAACTGCAGGGACTCCCGGGCTCCCTTTCTGCCCACATCTCAGGACTTCTCACCTTAGAAGTCTGCTGCTACAGGGGCTCATCAATTGTTCTAAAACAGTGCCCAAGATGAGTGTTGAAGCCTGGCTGAAAATGTCAGGGCCTGTGTGTATGACACACCTGCAGAACTTCCAGGTGGGTGGCGGGTTGATAATTGCTTCCAGAACCTATATGGGCAACAACACTGAAACTTCTTAAGAATACAGATTCAGAGGTCCTTCCCCAGGGTAGTAGAATTGGAATCTCAGATGATGAGGCCAGGGAATCAGTTTTTAGTTAGCTATTACTACATAACAAACCACCCCAAAACTCAGTGGCTTAAAGCAGTAAACATTTATTATTTTTCATGAATTGATTGGTCAACTGAGTAGCCCTTCTGGTCCCACTGCTTTTACCATCCACCCCATTCTATTGGCCAAAGGAAGCCATGAGGCTAGCCCAGATTTGTGGGGGAAAGGGAATAGACATTATGTCTTCATAGGAGGAGCTACAAAGTCCCTTTGCCTGAGGCATGGGTGTTTGGAGGGGTGAAGAATTGGAGACATTTTTGCACTCAATCTGCCCCATATCTGCCCTGGGAGCCTAATGCAGGCAGCCTGGCATCATTCTACAGACCATCGATGTATCCCAGGAATAATGGCACCCTCTCAAGATGTCCACAGAGCAGACTGCTCCAGGCTGCCATCATGTCCCTCACTGTGGGCCTTAGTGAATTTCTTCACATCCCAGAGTCTGTGCCTTGTTGCTAGAATAAGAATCTCAATCTTGTCAGCACTGCAAATGCAATCTTGGACCTGGCTGAAATCAACCAACTCAGAAAGGCCCTGGTTTGCCATCCAAAGGCCGAGCAACTCATTTACATAGAACATGGAACCAACTCTCCAGACTAGGTCAGCATTCTTCCCCTATGAGCAAAGAAACAGGAGAAGACAAATCAGAACCTCAGGGTTGCTCTATGTATCAAGTAGGACTTTTTCAGTTACCTCTGATGGAAACACAGCTCAAACTGACTGAAGCAAAGAGAGAACGCATTGGTTCACACAATACATTTGTGTATGTCTGGCTTTAGGCCCATCTTGACTCAGGAACTCAAATGTGCCTTCAGTAGTTGCTCCTCTCCACCTTTTGGCTCTGCCTTGTGCTGTCTGGACTTCATTCCCAAGCTGCATTGGGATACCCAGCAAAACCAGGCTTGTATCTTCACAGACTCAAGACCAACAGAAAAAGAGAACTTGCTTGTCTCTCAATGTTCCAGAAAAATCTCATTTTTTCTTATTGACCCTGACTGGGCCACATGGCTATCCCTAAACCAATCACTATGATCATCCATATTCTAATGAGGACATATTGACTATAAATAAGATGAATAAAAACTGTAGTGTGTTAGCAGTGATAGGTATTACAGGAAGAAATAGAGCAGAGAAGAATAGGGAATGTCACAGAGCGGACTCAATTTTACATGAAGTGGCCAGGGGAGATATCACTGAGAAGTGAAGGTGGTCTACAATGCCCCTCAACTTTAGCTTTATCTGATGTTTCCTCATTGTCAGATCCGAGTCATGCATTTTGAGCAGAAATACCACAGAAGGATGGTGTATCCTGCTCAGTGTGTCTTATCAGGAGGCACATGATGTCAATTAGTCCCTGTGGTATAACAAGAAATATATTTGGTCTTTGCCCCGATTTCCTGACACAGTCCTCATAAAACCCTTGGAATTTTCTGAGTGATAGGAGCATCTCTTGTTATTCATAGGAAGCCCCTGTTTTAATCATACCTGAATTTATGCTAACAAGGTTACTTAAGGTGGGGCCTCCTAGCTGCCTGGTCACCAGAATGACCAAATGATTAAAGGGTTGGACTGTAGAGCCCATCCCAATCTCCAGAAAGGGGGAGTGGGGGAGCTGAAGATTAAGCTGTATAAAGTCTCTTGAAGGAGATATGAGGAGCTTCCAGGTTGGTGAATGCATCCAAATGCTAACCCCAACTCCATGGGACAGAAGCTCCTGCATTTGGGACCTTTCCAGACCTTGCCCTATATACCTCTTCATCTAGTTATTCACGTCTACCCCTTATAATAGCTTTTATACTAAGCCAGTTAGGGTAAGTGAAGTGATTTCCTGAGTTCTGTGAACCATTCTAGCAAATTGTGGAACCAGACGAGAGGCTGTAGAAACCCCCTGAATTTAGAGTCAGTGAGAAGTATCAGTAGTCCACGACTTTTGACTGGCATCTGAAGTGGGGTTCTCTTGTGAGCCTGAGCCCTTCATTTGTGGGATCTGCTCTAACTTCAGGTAATTAACATCAGAATTGAATTAAATTGTAGGACACTCAGCTGGTGTCCAGTAATCGGTTGGTATTGGGGAAAAATAAACCCACACATTTGGTGTCAGAAATGTTCTGTGGATAGAAACAGATCACAAGAGTCCCATTCCAAGATATTAACTGTGATCACTTGATTAAGGTAGTGTCTACCAGGCTTCTCCACTGTAATATTTCTATTTTTCTCTTTATAATCCTCTAAGTATCTTGTGGAGAGATACTTAAAAATTACGTTAACATCCTGTTTCTTATCAAACTTTCACCCACTGGTTTTAACTTTTTAAAGTTCCTAGAGGATTCAAATTGTATAGCCCGGTACAGGCTGAGAACAATCACCAGGGCATCCCTCGCCCTCAGTCACGCTTTTAAAACTAGGGGAGAGAAATACTGCACAGACTCTACATGGAATTCACCTGATGGTGTGGGCCGCAGAGGAAAACAGACTATTACAACATGGCCTCCTGTGCCTAAGCTCTGTGGGGGTTGCAGGGAGCAAGACCTCACTGCCCTCCGGCTGCAGCAGAGGAAGCAGGACAGAGTAGCCAGGAGGCAGATCTCACATAGGGTGACCAACTGTCCCAGTTCACCCAGGACCAATGAGGTGTCTGAGATGCTGGACTTTCGGTACTAAAACCAAGGAAGTCCCAGGCAAACCAGGATGAAGTGGTCACCCTACACTTAGACATACTTAGTTCTCAGCAACCAAGGTCTATGCCCAGAGGTAACCCCGAAAGCCAGGCTGAAGATAACTGACTTAAAACACTGATCTTTAACAAATTGATAGGCCTAGAAAGTACACACCCAGTTTGCTAGGGGCAGCAGGGATCTGTATTGCAGACAACTGGGATACTGGCCACATGGAATTGAAAGAAATTCATAAACTCAGTTGACCCTTGACTGACGTTCACCAGAAAATGGAGATGAGGTACCCTCCCTCCTCTAAGCTCCCAGACATTCCCCACCATCAGAGCTCTGACAGCCATCAGAGGACACAGGCACCAAAATGGTGGTACTTACCTCTCCACCCTCCTCTGCACTTGTATACACACAATATACAATTATATAAAGTGTGAGGAATTCTAATAACATTCTCATTTCCTCCACTTTTCTCACATTGTTGGTGGCCCCATATGCAGGTGCTCTAAAGGTGTGTCTGGCCTGCCTGTAGGCTCACTCATCCCTGCTCCTCACACTGCAATGGTTGCTGACCTGTCCAGTTTCTGCTCAACATTAGAACTTGCCAGAGGAGATACATTCTGCCTAAGTCACCTCCATATTCCCACCCAGTACTGGGCACATGGCATGAAACAGATAACATTTTCAAATTTGGTAATTTAAAGAGAATTTAATAAAGGGCTATTTATAAAGATGTGAGCAGGGTTTAAGAAAGTGGTTCTCAATCTTCCTACATATTAAATGTAATATCCTCAGGAGTCTTAAAAATTACTACTGCCTGGGTCCCATCCCCAGGAACCTGACCAAATTAATTTAGACCTGTGCTGTCTGATAAGGTAGCCCGTAGCCCCATGTAGCCACTGAGCATTTGCAATGTGGCTAGTCCAAATCAAGATATGTTGTAAATATAAAGTATTCACCAGATTTTGAAGGCTTGGTACAAAGAGAAATAAAGAATACAAAATATCTCCATCATTTTTAAAAATAATTTCTTGTTGAAATGATAATGTTTGGATTGTGCTGAGTTAGAAAAAATAATTTCAAAAATTAATTTGACCTATTTCTTCTTACTTTTAATAATATGGCTACTAGAATCTTTAAGATTACTATGTGGCTCAAATTATATTCTGATGGACTTCACTGGTCCAGAGTATAGCCTGGGCATGAGATTGAAATTTTTTAAAAGTTCCTCAGGTGATTCTAATGTGCAACCAAGAAGCACTGGTTCAGAGAAATCACAGAAGATAATGCAGTAGCCTGTGACTGACAGCAGCAGGTAGCTGTTAGGCCTTCCAAGCCTGAAAGGGCAATGGGAGGGAGTAGTTACAGGAACATAATTCCTCCAGTGGGTAGCTCTATGAAGGAAGCTGACCGACAGGAGCTATGGTCTTTAGTAGAGGGATGAAGTAGGCTCAAAGTCAGTAGGAGAGAATCTGAGGAAGTAAACACGCTGATCTCTTTGTCCTCCTGCCTTTGATCCCCTACTGGAAAAAACAAGGTTGGAAAGGGTGGGAAGAACGGATTTGAAGAAGCAAATGGAATATTCCCAGTATAGGCACTTAAAGAATATTCTGGAAATAAAGGAAGAGCCCATGAATAAAACATGTAAGTGCTTACAGGAGTAGCACTGAGGATAGGTAGGCTGTAACTCTGAACCTCTCTTGTCCTGAGTCCTGGAATAACGTCCAGTGAGAAATGCAATCAGCAGCATTTGAGTTGCCCAGAATAGTTTTCAAAGCTAGGAAACTCCTAGGCATTCTCTTTACTCACAAACAGTAATTTTAAAGTCCTTGAGTAATTTTGTTCCTGTAGAAAAGATGTCAACTAATAATACCAGTAACCCACAATAAATTTCTTTTTGTTGAGTGCTTATCATGTGCCAGGCACTGTGCAAAATGTTTCACTTAGATTATAACACAGTGTGGCTCTATACTTTTTCCCAATTCCACAGAAGAAAATATATATTATCCATCAAGATGTAAAAACGTAAAATTGTCTCAATTCCTCCTGAGTTCCCAAAGGTGAAAAAGAAAACATTTGATGCGAATTATCCTCACATTCCAGAGGATGGCAATCAATGCTTTTGCAGGTTGTGCTAAGCTATAGTTAAACCAGGTCTGCCTGCATTCTGGCTGAAGGGACAGTGGCTACCTGAGGCATGTCCTTCTCACGCTGATCACAGGAGTGCAGGAGAGCAAGCCAAAGCACTCAGGCACTTAGTAAGCTCTGCCTGCATCATAACTACTCTCACTCCATTGGCCAAGTTCAAGAATCAATGAGGTGGTAAAGTACACCCTGTCGATTGTACTGAAAGAGCGCATGGCAGAGGGAGGGAGTAAAGAATGAGATCAATAATCCAATCCAAATGATAATAATAACAATCCAGTAATCCAAGGAGATGAAAAAACAGTTGACTTCCCCTCCCTGCTCCAGGCTTCCCAGTCCAAAGCAGCCTGAGTTTGCTCAGAGAAGGGAGATGTTTTAACCTTGACAAGGGCGTGGAGTTAGACGATTATGACACTGGATAGAATAGTCTCATTATTTGAAGTGGGACATTTTTGACACTAGAACTGGTCAGAGAGAAATTTGTCATCTGAGAATGACCTAAAAAATTATGGAATTTGCCCCAAATTCCACCTAAGGAGCAGGCAAGAACAAATCTACACATCATGCTGAAATGAGCTGTGGATAAAAGGACGGGTTGCCTGCTGATGGAACCCCCGTTGAGTCCAGATCATGCAGCAAACCAACCACATATGCTTTTTTCCAACCTCCTACTTCACAATTTTAATTTGACATTATTCAGATAGCACTCCAACATCTGTGTCTTTAGAATGTTTATTTAGTTTAATATGCTGTAAACACAGTTTGAGAAAAACTATTTCCAAGAGCAGCATTTAAAGACCGTCTTTACCCACCTTCAAAATATTTTCAGGAAAAATGAAAATCAGAATGTTTTCAACCATACCCAAAAGAAATCTGTTGTGTTCTAGTTAACATTCACAGAAGGGGAAAGAAAAAGTCTGTCACAAATACAAAGCAAAAAACACACTGTTCTGAAGCCAGCAACCACGAAGTTTATCCCTCAGAGACTTGGAAAAACCTCCCTTCCTCAGGAAAGCTTTCTTGAGGTAAGAGGAACTGCGACGGTGATTAAAGGTATCAAAAGGACTCATTTTCCCTTCTGTGACTGGTCTAATAAGACATAAACTAGATAAAATCAAGTGTATTGAACCAGTTCTCTGTGCAGACCTATGACATAAAATGGTTCTCCCTCACTCTCCTACCTCCCTTGTGAGGACAAGCACCTGTGGCAGAGGCCACATCGAGGAAGTCACTTTCCGTTGTGCTACAAATGTAGTCATACTGCTAGGAGTCAAGATGTTCATTCCAGTGAGTTCTAGGAAGTTCTAGGAAGTCTAGCCCATTTCTCAATCAGATTTCACCTCCCTCTGATGGTCCTATAGTCCTGACCTGTTAAGATCAATTTCCTTTCTCTGCCCATCCAAAACCACTGATAAATAAAGATGGGTTTACTTACTAAGCGATATGGCCTTCCTATGTGATCTCCCTCACTGAAAAATGACAAGCTGATGCCAAAGTACTGGATTTATACGTTATTCCCTCTATTTGAAAATGACAACTCACATTCCCCGACCTCATGTGGAATTCTTCTCTTCCATTTCTCAGATAAGAAAAGTCAAGTTCTCTCATCACCAGATTGAGCTTCTCAAAGACTAATACTGTGTCTTGTTCACCTCTGTACCTTCAGTCCCTGGCACACTGCCTGGCACTGTATACATTCAATGTTTGAGAATATGGAAATAAGTAAAGGATCCTGGGTCAAAGAGGAGGTGCCTGAATTTTTAGCTGATTAAAGGGCAAGCAAGAAGGAAGGGCATGACCAGCTCTGCTAACAAAAAAGGGCATGGTGTGATTTCTGCATAGGATTTCCCCCTCTTTTCCCCCACACCCAACCTTTTTGGTGCCCAAGGGCCAGTAGAAACAAGTAAAAGGAGTAAAGAGTTCTATTGGAGGGCAACCCTGAGCCATTACGCTCCCTGCTTCTGCATTTATAGTCAGGGCATGCGACCTGTAATATCTCACAGGACCTAGCACTTAGAGGAGCCCTACACTTGGTTTAATGCTTTGTGTTGCCTCCTGCAAACTCTTAACAATTTTTCAATAAAGGGCCCTGCCCGGCATTTTTATTTGGGGGGCCTTGTAAAATGATGTAACCGGTTCTGTTTACAGTACAGCACGGGGAAGTAGGGAAGGTTGGGAAAGTAATGCTAAGGTTTCTCCTAACAAGGACATTCCAGGTGTCTGTTGCTTTCACTGGAATCCTTAGAACAAATATAAAGCATCCTCTGGGGGCCTCCTCAACTGATCACCACCTCCCTCCAGTATTTGTGAACCTGAATCCTAGAGTGCTTTTCAGTATCTGACTCCTATACTCATAGGTTTAAATGGAGAAGAAAGAAGTTGACTTATCTTACTTTCAACTTTGCTGCTCATATTTATTCATCATAATTATTTTCTCTGCTACATAAGAATGTTTTATTGGAATTTTCAGTTATAATATTTCCCCAAAGAAATGCATATCTAATATACACAAAAGCCTTTACTTTTGTGTTAGACATTGCAAACAATCCCACTTCTCCTGTATCTATTTTGAGTTTGTTTGCCTCAGAATTGTCTGTCATAAACAATTCTAAAATAGAACTTGTTCATCCTCAGTAATTCCTTGTTCTTTAACTGTTGCTTCAGATAATCATATTTCCAGGGCAGCGTCTAATGTGGTCACACTTGCTATGATGTAATCAATCAAATGAAGACTCACAGAAAAATTCATTAACTCAGCAGAGAAAAGCCTCCTTCCAGGTGCTTAGCTGAGTTATTAATATTGGAAGTAAGTACTGAATTGATGATCAGTAGAAAAACTTCTAACTAGACATTGTTTTTAAAATTTGATTTCCCCATCCCTAATGAAAGAACTGCTTATTCTATATTTCACTGTATAAAAGTATGTTGAAGCTGTACTTTCATTCTAATATCTGTTTTAATGAAAGCCTGCTATATCTTTATTAGCTCTGGGGTATTTGAGCACTGCTTTTCCAATATACCAGTCTGAAATCAGAAACTACATGTTTAATATTTGTTCAAAAATTATTGTTCCCTTTACTTGTGCTTTCATTTGGCTTAATGTCCAAAAGAAATTATTGATATCCACAATAGTCAATAATACTGACTTCAGTTAGTTTTCCTCAACTATTTTCAGGCTGGTGTTGTGAAGATCAGTCATCCCTCCATTGCTAGGTCTCATCTGGCAGGAAATTCTGGCCACCTCCTGCCTAATCTTTGTCCCTAAGAAGCAGCCAGAGTTTGAATCCAGGCAGAGCACTGTGGGGCAAGGCCAGCAAGGTCACCTGCCTGGAGGAGCTTGGCACCTTGAGAGGAGGCACTCCCTGAGAAAGGAGGAAGGACAATGCTCTCCTCCAAGTTCATTGACCTCACAGCAGTCCAGGCCTAAGGGTGGACACATGGAACTGGACAGGCAATGTGACAGCTCCCTCCCAGCATTTTCCCCACCTCATCCCTTGTCTCAGTCTCAGATCCATTCAGCTTCCAAATCCAAAAGCCCATCTGTAACCAAGGAGGTGGGAGGTTGGGGGGGGTGTAGTCAGTGTCTCACGGGGAAAAGTTTGGGGAATGTTTATCCATCTTTGTTAATATTAAGACGTTATTCCCGCCTCACCTGCAGTTACAAAACTCACATATGTGGGTCTCACTGCCCAGTTTTCCTAGCATAGTTTGATTCCTAGGAATATTTTCATATCTGTCAACTAGCCGAAGGCTCTAAGTTTCCTCTTAGCCCTAAAATGCAATAATGATTCTGTGATTTGACGGTCACATGAAGAGGTTTCTATGTTATTTTCTGTCTCTCAGGGAAGAGGACACACAGTGAGCAGGCTGTGGCTGAGGCAAGCAGGGGACCCGGCCATGGCAGCCGTGGGATAGTAGCAAGCAGTGAGGATTTCTGCGCTCAGCGTGCGCTTTAATACATCATGTATGCTTATCATACCAAACCGCACCCCATGCCTCTGCAGATCTGTTCAGAAGATCTGTTTTCCAACTGTTTTCTAAGTCTGACAACTCTCCAAAAGTTTATGACAAACTAGCAGAATTCCTTTCTTTCTTCTTTCCTTCTCTTTCTTTTTTTCTTTTAGCAAGAGCACTTAAGCAGCATCACTTTTATCAACAAAAGTAATAAAAACAACATTAATGAAGAATTTGTTTTCCACAGAATTTTTTAAGATTTTTGTCTTTTGTCTGTGAATCTAAAGATTCTAGAACCCTTTTGTTTTACAACATCTTCTCTCTCCCCTCTCCGTCTTCCTCTCTCTCTCTCTCCTTGCATTCTGAGGAAAGGGAGAAAGACAGAGTTGTTTAGAATGGGCAGCCAACATTTGTAAGCTATTTGCTCTCTTTCTATAGCAGCTGAGATGAGGCTCAGAGAATACTCCCTGAAAAAGCAATCTGTCCGACACCCTCATTTTACAAAGAAACTAAGTTTCAGAGAGTTTATTCTTCCTTCAGCACTTTTGCCATCAGCCTTCCTTGCCCACATTTCCTACTCTCTGAAATACAAATGTGAGCCGCACACTGGGGGCTCTCTGAGCTTCAGCTCTGCCTACCTTTCCAGCCCATCATATACCTTCTGTTGCCCAGGCTAAATTTATTTCTATTTCTCAAGTACCCAGCGTATTTTTCTTTTTTCATGCCATTTCTTAGGGAGGTCCCTTTTCTGAAAATGTCCTTCCTCCTTCCCCACTTCCTCAAGTTTCAACTTCCTTCATCCCTCAAGGCCCAAGCCAAATGTCATGGCTTCCATGGACCTTCTGTGACCCCTCACAGACCCCCCAAGAAAATCATGTTTCATCCCTCAACCCGCGCCAGGCCGGATGCTGGGATAGTGGATTCTGAGTTAAATGGCATGCTGTCCTCACATGTGACATGTTGGCATTTTTGTGACGTGTTCCAAAAATTATCAGCTGGGCTGTCTGGGGGTTCTCAGGAACGCAGAAACTCTCTGGGGGAAAACATCTCTGCTCTAGTAATCCTGGAGCAGGCTCCTTTGGGCTGCCCTTGTATGAAACAGCTTGACTTTACAGTAAAACTTACTCAGTTTCTGCCTTTTGGCTTTCAATTTAGGCTAATATTTGAATCATTTCTCTTGGTCCACAATCACTGAATACATATATCTTGTCTCTCACAGTCGGCGGTTACAGAGGCTTCCTTGGAACCTCAATTATAACTTCTCTGGAGGATGGCTACCCATTTATTTGAAGTGTCCACAGGTCTTCCCAAAGTGCTCTTTGCATATATTGTGTAGCCTATATTTTAAGTCAGGCCATCCCAAACATGCCCTGTAGCATCATAAATTTTGAGCCACCAAGCAGAACGCTGGAGAATGCCTCTTGCCCAGGATGAATTGTAAAACAAATGCTCTCCAGTGCAGCAGGCCTCCATGCACTGCAGGCACACATACCATTCTGGCACCAGGACACCTGACAGAGCCTCTGCAGCAAAAGCACATCCAGGTTGTAGCCAAGAAATGGGCTCTTGTTTCTTCACAAGCCACCCAGTATTCTATGTTTGGCTTTCTCACCTGAGGCTTCAGATGCCCTTAGCCCCAGGATGTTGTTGCTAGGGGTTTTAAGTGATAAACCAAATTATTCACCACAGCCACAGCCTGGTTTCTTTCTGGTGAGTCTTTTTGTTGTTTGTTGTTTCTTTTTTTCTTGTGCTTCGAAAAAGAGAGAACATAGAATTGATGTTACTCCTTTTACATACTCAGAAAGACCACAACTAGCTTTCCTCATCTGTGTTCCATTTTGCAAAAGAGGAATATGAAGGAGAAGACTTTGGAGTAAATACATACTCTTCTGAAATTTGTAAAACATCGGTGATGTTCATGATTTTTAACCAAAAGATAAGAAAATGGGATAAGGTGATAAATAGTGCAAGTGGTACTATAACTGTTAAATAATAAAAAGAAAGAAATGAAAAGAAAAAAATAACCCATCACTAGGAATCTTAAATTCTGAAGGAGTTTTTAAAAATCTAATAGGAGACGAGTACCTTCCAACTGTTGTCATCCTGCTAGTGTAACCTGAGCCCTCCCAAGTTTTCAGACTCCAAAATCAGATCTAATTAAAAGAAAATGGGAAAGGACTCAGAGCCTTTTCAGCTCTGGAGAACATGCAGACAAATAAATTAAAAAGTGGGAGAAGTGGAACTAACCCAATAATCCGTGAAAAGCTCATTTCCCTCCCCACCGCCACGGATGCAACAGTGTCCTTCCTCCCTCCCCGTTCTCTGGTTCAGGGGCAGTGAGTGAAGAAATTGGCTAACAAGATCAGAAAATTTAATTACATTTCTGCCGTCCCCACCAAGAAGTTGGCTGTCACACTTCCCTTTTGCTGATCTTCAGAATGTGCTGTCTCTGATGAGTTTCCCGTCGGCTTCCATTCCCACTCATCTCCCTACATCAGCTCAGGACAGTAGACACAGACACTTCAATTTGGGGGTTTAGGAGGATTAGATACAAAGATTAAAGAGAGCAGTAAGAAAAGAGAATGTCATTATCCCCTCATTTCCTTTTGTCTGCCCAAGCCACTTTTGCCTTGGTCTTATCCCATGAGAAGAACTGTGCCATCCCAAAGGCTTAGTATCCTTGCATTCCACACCTAAAGAAGCCCCGAGGCCCTTTAGAAGCAAGTGAAACCTCCGTCAAACTGTCCACTTTGCATATGCCGACCCAAAGATATGAAAATGGCTCCCTTGAATACTGTTTCCAGGAAGATTCTAAAATGCTTTGGGCTCAAAATTAACAAACACACAAAATAGTATGATCGAGTAGTGATCTCCACTGGGGAACAGCTAGCATGCAGAATGGTGTCAAAAGAACCAGGTAGTTGCCATTCCTGTCCTAAGACAACCAGAGATTTATGGCCAAACCCAGTATGCAAACCATTTGGGACGCAGAACAGGTGTTTCCAAAATTCAAAATTTAGCTAGTTAAAAACGACTCCTTTGTTTGCTTTTCCACTGCTGGGTAAGGTGAGGTAGCAGGATGAACTGTGCCGAGGTCCCTGGGGTCCATGTGACTGAGCAGCTATTTCCCTTCACTGAATGTAGTCATCCCCTACATACACGAACCACCACACACACACACACACACACACACACAAAATCCCACAGTAGGGCAACACATACAAGCCCAAAGAAGTGACTGTGTAACTGCCTGCGGGGGCCTCTGGGACACCATAACTTGGCCCGGTCAATGCTGGTGGGCAGAGAGTGCAGAGGGAAGAAAAGAAGCCAGCCAAGGACAGACAAGCAAGGATTTAATCATTATGAACAGGCAAGATGAAAGTTTTAAGAAAGAAGTTGTATCTGCTTGGATTCCATTTGGCTGCAGGGAATAGAACTCTGCTCTTGCCACCAAGGAATCCAGCAGCAGGCAGTCTAATGCTGCTGTGACTGCCTTGGGGATGCTTTCAAGGACTCAGGCTGTGTCCAACTCCTTCAGCTTCAGTCTGTGATTTTCATCCTCATGGCTACAAGAAGCAGGTCAACCTCTGTATTCTAGGCAAAAAGAAGGGGAAGGGCAAAAGGGAAAGGTGAATTGTTTGCTCCCATTGATCAGGAGTAAAAGAGCTTTCTTGGAAGCCCCAGCCAGCAGTCGCTGCTTACATCTCATTAACCAGATCTGAGACTCATCACCACCTCTGACCAGAGGACATGTCTAATAGGACAAATTGCTGCCCCTCACTAATTGGGAATGTGTGGATGTGGAGCAGATGACTAGCAGCGTGTGCCAGAGAGTGAGTAGTCTAGGGTGTCAAAGGAAATGAGGGATAAGGAAAACAACAGAAGATGTTGGTCAGGTCAGTGGTAGGCTTCTAGTGCAATCACATACTGGAAGTTAGGAGTGAGCAATGAGGGAACCAAGGCTGCAATATGAACTTCGCATTCTCGAAGCTTGGACCTATACATCTGGACATGTAGGACTACCCTGACCATGTACAGCATAGGGCATATCCTGAATGGCAGAACCAAAAGTCTTCTCTGTTCCGTACCCAGTCATATTAGGACAGAGAGGAATTTCCCATCCACTGAGAGAGAGCAGGAATGACGAAGAATGGAGCTGAGCTGAATATCACAGCCAAACACCATGTCTCGAGGAGGACAGATCCAGGAAAAAACTCCAGAAGTTTCCCCTTTCCCCAGAGAGAGTGTCCTTGTGGCTGGGCTGCTGGCCTGGAAGGCTTCACCTTGGAAGACATGAAGGATAGTAAAAAGCGAAGGGGAAACCAAAGCAGAATCATTAAACAGAGGTCTTCAAATTCCCCTCAGCCTCCTTGGCCTTCTTAGGCTCTTGTATCAAAAGCATTCATTTGGGCCAGGCACAGTGGCTCACGCCTGTAATCCCAGCACTTTGGAAGGCCGAGGCAGGTGGATCACCTGAGGTCAGGAGTTCAAGATCAGCCTGGACAACATGGTGAAACCCTGTGTCTACTGAAAATACAAAAATCAGCCAGGCATGGTGGTGGGTACCTGTAATCCCAGATAATCAGGAGGCTGAGGCAGGAGAATCACTGGAACCCGGGAGGCAGGGGTTGCAGTGAGTCGAGAATGCACCAATGCATTCTCCAGCCTGGGTGACAGAGCAAGACTCTGTCAAAAAAAAAAAAAAAAAAAAAAAGCACTCATTTGGCCAGAATGACGTCTGAAGTTGAGAGTCTGCCAACCCAGGAATGTGCTCCACATGGCAAAGTTGGAGCTGTAAGGGTCACTGTGAGAGGCCTTCTCAAGGAAAGCAGATCTCTCACCTCCTGTCTTGTTGCTAGGGCTGACTGCACAGTCACACAGTCTCATGCCCAGCAACTCAAACAGCACTTGGACCTCCTGTCACCGGGGAGATGTGCTGCCTTAACTATCTCAAGTGTTTGTGCCTAGAAAAAAGAAAGTGCAGGTAGTGCTTTATTTTTCAAGAAATTGATGAAGGAACATGAACAAGTAAATATGAACTGCTGGAGATGTTCTTCTGATTCTTTTCACAGAGAAGGACAAAGGCTGGCTTCTGTCCACACTCACCAGGAGAATAGATTCAAAACTGAGATCTCATCAAGTAGTGCTTTGTTTGCACATCCTTGATTCATTCCGTTGCCCCAGTGTTCACTGCACATCAGCTAAGTTTACTGTGTACTTGACAATGTGCTAGGGACTTTCAGATGGAATTCAGTTATGAGACTTCATCCCAAGGGTTGCTTATGGAAGCGCTCAAGAGACAAATCATTAATAGTAATGCTACCTTAGAGCCATGTAAGTCTTTAGTGTCCACAGAGTATTTGCAGATCCATTACCCCATTCGCTCTCCACCACAACCCTGTGAGATAGTCTGGAGAAACCACATTGTGTGGTGGTTAAGAGCTCAGACTCTGGATCCGGGATGCCTGTGTCCAAAGTCTGGCTCTGCCACTGACTAGCTGTGTGACCTTGAGTTGTTAACTTAAACTCTCTGTGCTTCCATTCCCTCATCTATTAAAATGGGGTTAGGAACAGCTGCTATCTAATAAGATTGCTGGGAAGATTAAGTTAGTTATTTCACATAAGTTATGTCAAACAATGCCTATTGGCACACAGTCAACCTTTGATATGTGTTAGTTACTACTACTCTCATTATATATAGATACAGGACTACCTGATGCTCGCGTGTGTAATGTTAGAGCTAAAGGAAACTTAGTTACCACCATTTATGGACAATGAGATTGGGGCACACCATTAATCAACAAAACAGTCCAGGCCAGTGCCACAAGGGTTACAAGCAATAGGCCTAGAATCTTTCTGCCAGCCGTGATCAGGTGTCCTGAAGTTCTGTTCAAGCCAAAAGGAAGCCACAGGACACCTTCAAGTAGTAGGAGGGCTCTCAAAAGTACTTGTGATGGTTAATCTTATACATCAACTTGGTTAGGTAGGCTGTGAAGTCCAGTTGTTAGGTAAAACACCAGTCTAGGTGTTCCTGTGAAGATTCTTTTATAGATGTGGTTAACATTCAAATCAGTAGACTTTGAATAAAGCAGATTACCCTCTATAATATGGGTAAGTCTTGTGCAATCAGTTGAAGGCTGTAACAACAAAGACTGAGTTTTCCCAAAGATGAAGGAGATTTCCTCAAGATTGAACCATAGACATCCTGCTTGAGTTTTCAGTGGGCTGCCCTGAGGAATTTGGGCTCAAAACTGAAACATTAACTCTTGCCTCAATTTCCAGCTTTTAGGTCTACCCTACAGATTTCAGACTTGCCAGCCCCCACAATCACATTAGCCTATTCCTTAAAATAAAGAAATAAATCTCATACATATCCATGTATATACAAAATATTATATGTATATATACTATATATGTAATACCACAGATATGTGCTATTGTATATATGTGTGTGTGTGTATTATATATATAGTGTGTGGGATGTGTGTGTGTGTGTGTGTAGTATTGGTTCTATTTCTCTGGAGAAATCTGACTAATAAATACCCTTCTTAGGGGAACAGAGCAGTAACCTTGTATGGCTATTTCTTATGCCTAGAATGATATGCCAGTGATGTCTGCTATTTATTTGGCAGCTCTTGCCACTGTTTTTAAGTACAATTGCCACCTAAAAAGACAGTCAACCTCAAAACATGTACAGGATACCCAAGATGTTCCTATCCTGGCTAGATCTCACAGGAGATGTGAAAGACTTGCAGAACATTAATTCACGCCCCAGGTAAGAAGCAGTGGCAGAGAGCACCACAGTGAGAGTGGACACGCCCTGCTGTGCAGTGAGGCTATACTGCTGGGGAAGGTCAGGGAAGGAACAACAGCCAGATGAGGCCCTCAAGGGAAAGGGATTTACAGTGTGCTTTGAAGGTCTAAGATTTGGACAAAAACAGGGGTCTTATTTCAGTCTGGACCAGAGAGCCCACGTGGAGATCCAGACGATGTGACTCCTAGACCAGGACAAGCCAAACATGAAGTTTGCACTTTGTTCCACAGGCAAAAGGAAGACATTGTACATTTTGAAGAAATATTATGAAAGAGATTTCAACCAAGATGAGTGTAGCAGCCACATGCTACAAGTCTAGAAATAAGAGGCTCATCTCAGGAGGGGCAGACGTGGTGTGAAGCAGTCAGACCTGCAACCAAGTCCTAAGGAAAAATGGAGAGGAAGAAGGGCAAACAGTGGGTTGAGTTTAGGCACATCGTCATTGAAAGGATAGAAGGATGTGCACAAGGAAGTGTCACCTGGAAATGCAGGTACTGGCAAGAAGTCAAGGCTAGAAATGTAAATTAAACTGTAAAGAAGTCATGTCTTAAGCCTTGAGAATGAATGGGAACAGAGAGTGCATTCAGAAAAGAGCAGACAACCTTGTTCAGACCCTTGAGTGACACTCAGACAGGATGAGAAAAGGAAAAGAAGACATAAAATATGCCTCAAGGGGAGACAAAATAGGGCATGGCTGTGCTTCTGAAGCCGAGCAAGAGGAAGGGTGCATGAAGGACAGATGGTAGACAGTGTTACACATACACAATTGTGACTATGACCACTGATCATTCGTGAAGCACATTTGCATATTAATGGATGTGAGTGAAGCAGACACTTGTTTCTTCTGGTTTAGCACTACTTTTCCCAAGATCACTGGACACAGTAGTCCTCTTTCAGGACACTCAGAGCACACTCAGAACACAGTCTAGCCCAACCTCAAATACCTGGTAGACCCCAGGTTCCAGGATGATGTCCCAGATTTCCCAACAATTAATGCAGCATTTTCCCAATGCATCACACCGAATGCCTTGAACTCTGCAGGGGAACAGCATTATATAAATCTAAACATCAGGAATGTTAAACATCCTCGACAGCTGCAGCTAGAAATGGCCATGAGGTCAGCCCACATCTGGTCTGTCTCAGAGCCTCCCCAAGCAGGCTGCCCACCACCCCCATCTATCCCCACCTACCCCCACTCCCACCCCAGCCCTCTCAGGAAGAAGAGCAAAGAGATAAATAACTCCTTGAGAGCACTCTTCCTTTCTCCACTTTTGCTGTCTTTTTGCCTCTTCTCTCACAGGGTTTTCCCTGAGGAATCCACCATGTGCCTCAAATTATTTATTTCTCTTTCCAGAATTTCAACAATGGATGGATCAAAGTACCACATTTTTTCACAGCAGACTCTTGAAATGCCAGAGGTCAGAATCATTATGTGCTGGGACAAAAGGTGAGGGGCTGGAGAGAAAGCCTTGGCCTGGAGGAGCTGTTTACCAGGGAACCCAGGCAAGCCCTGGGCGTGGGCTGTGGCCCTGCACTTTGCTGGCTGGCTGGGTCTGGGTGGCCTGCAAACATTCGCCTCCTGTCTCACCCCACCACCACCCAAGATGAAGCCATCTTTTCTGCTCCTCCTTCTTTTTAGTAGAAATTGTGCCAGGTTGTATGGTCGGAAGGAAAGGACCTAAGGGTATAAACCTCTCAGCAACCATGATCCTTATAGGACTTAGTGAGCTATTTAGAGGTATCTGAGGGAATCAGAGCCTTGAGAACCCAGTAGAAACATCACTGTTTATTGACTACTCAAAAAGTCATGATTTAGAGCAGGGTTCACAAACTATGACCTGTGGGCCAAATCTAGCTGGCCAACTGTTTCTGTAAATAAAGTTTTATTGGAACACAGTGTGCCCATTTGTTTCTATATTGTCTATGGTTGTTTTTGCCCTACAACAGCGAAGTTGAGTAGTTGCAACAGAAAATACATGATTCACGAAGCCTAACATATTTACTCTCTGGCCCTTTCCGGAAAAAGTTTAATGGCCTCGATTTAAAAGGTATGGCTTAGAATATGCCAGCTCTTCCTCTCCCTGCCCCCATTCCCATCACACACACACACACACACACACACACACACACACTCCTGTCCTCCCATCTATGTGTGATGACTTATCTTTGCTTCTAGTCTTGAGTCTCTCTCTGTACCTTCCACACCTTGTGTGTCCCTGTCAGTCTTTACTTTTTCATCTCTGGCCCTTCTTGGGTTGATTTCTCTTTACTCCTCCCTGCCTCATCCATTTCCATTAATAACTGATTATATATAAAAAAGGGGTGTTGTTTTCTCATTTGTTGAACTTATTTAGAGACCTGTTCTAATTATGAAAGTGAATGAATAGGAGCTTTGTATTCTCTGAGGGGAAAAAAGAAAGAAAATATAATTGTGCTTTAGTTCTGTAGTCCTCAATTTTTTCCCATTGTGGTTCAATGGTCCATGGTAGAAAAGGTTCCTCTTACACACATATCACTATATTTTTAAAAACATCCTTAAAGAATGTCATTGTGCATACTCTTTAGTTCCAGTTACCTGAGAAACCGTAGACAGTGACTCTGAGAAATTCTAGCCCACATTTGTAATCCGAGTTAGGAGACATTAATTGGAAGCATGATTCTGTAATATCTTTGTCTGGGAGGGTTTCGGTCACTTGAGAGGTTTTCCACAACTGAGCAATTATGGGGTCACAAGAGAAATTCAGCAACAGTGGTTTCACTTATTACAGCACTCATCATGGTCTAACTTATATGATAATTGCGAAGCTATGAGCAAATTGAGAACTGAGAGCATATCTTACTCATTTTCGTAACCATCACTCTCCCAACCTATCCAAGGACCTTGCTAAGTAGCTGGCGCATAGTAATAATGAGCTACCATTAATGAAAGTTGCTTCTTTGTGCCACAAATGTGTTCAGTGATTTATGTTCATTTTTCATTCTAACAACTACTTTGCCAAGTAGAAGTTATTAGTCTCATCTTACATACAAGGAAACTGAGGCTCAGAGAAATTAAGTGGCTTTCCAAGCCCTTGTCCTGCTATGGCAACAGTCTCAGTACCTGTTTTCCAGTTCCTAGGTCTGGATCTAACCTTGATGGCCTGACATTGACCCTCTACCCTGACTTTTACCCTCCAGTCTCTGGCCCAGCATTAGGCTTCCCTGCATTTCTCTCCCTCCTCACCCACTTGTTGCTCCCAGTCCTGGTTCCTAGGAGAGATGAATTCCTCTGGGTCAGCCAAGAAGAACTAGGAGAGTCTATCAGTCAATCCATAGACAGGCAGTAGGACCACAGTCCTCTTTCGACATTTCTAGGAAAAAGGAAAGGAGGAGCCAGAGTCTCAGCCCCTGCAAACTCATCAAGAGGTGCAGCCTTATGAGGATTTTTCTAGCCCAGCTGATAACAACCTGGCAAGTTGGGAGCCAGAGGCTCCATTCTAACTGATCCATCCTTCTCTGTCTACCTCATTAGTTACCATGCATGCTCAACCGCTAAGCTCTCCATGCCCTATATGAACACAGCCAAAATGATAAGGGCTCTGCAAATGCCCTAGTTATCTTCCTACTCCTATCCTAGTAGCTTTGCCCAAGCAAGGTCAGATGGAGTCCCAGGATGTCTACTGTTAGGAGCACACCATGCAGGGACCACACCAGCCCCCAGATGTGAGCAGCAGGTATTATACCTGGAGGCACTAAGTCTCTCCACTGCTACAGCCAACACTGGTACATGCCCAGTCTCCACGGTGTTCTTCCTCCCAAATTGGCAGAGAATGCTGACTGCTCTGCACACCTGCCATCCCCATGCCCAGAGAATCTGAAAATGGTTTACTGCTCTCATCAATCTGAATTCTTACATCCCAGTAGCTCATCTGAAGGTGGGGCTGCTGCCAGGGACAAGCACTCAGGGTTCTGGCTGCAGACACTGGCTTCCATCATCAAGTGGATCTAACCCCACCCCCAGCAACCACCAGCCCCCTGTCCTTCATCCTGCCCACTCTTTCTCTCCAGGAGAATCAGAGAAGCTGAAATTTGTAAGGAATTTATGTATCACCTAATTATAGGATCTTAAAAATAAGGGTCATGAATGGATTTCCAAGAATGGAAATGGATTCTTTTTCATGAATCTCCTAAAATTATATGAAAAAAGCCTACACACACACACACACACACACACAGAGAGAGAGAGAATTGTGTACTGTTGTTGGGTGTGTTCACAGTTTTTAAAACGTTTTCAGAGGGGTTTATAGCAAAAAAAAAAAAAAGAATTAAAAAGTTAAGAACTAGTGATTGGTTTTGGAGATGCAAAAACAAGACACCCTCCCCACTCACACCACCAAATAAAAACGTCTCAGGACTTACGCTTCACCAAAGTTCCTTAACTGTCTTTCCTCTCCCTTTTTATTCCTCCCTTTGATGTCAAAAAGAGATGCAACAGGCGGTATAATCTAATTAGAATATGGACAAAAGTTGTCCCTTTCTGACAGGAAGTTTCTGATTCCTAAAATATGCTCCCTTAGCCCATAGAAAGGCCTTTGTAATTTGGGGGTCAACTGGGAAGGACACCTTGTCCATCAGACCTGATTGGCCAGCATATTTTGTCCTCACTGTCCATCTCTCTTCTCCACATAATGACACCACCATTGGGAATCAGCAGTGGGATGAGGGAAGGCATGAGAAAATAGAAAAAAGAGGGGAGAAGACTCTCCTCCCTCAAAGGAAAACAAAGCCAGAACACTGGGCTTCCATCTCAGAATGTCGATTCTGTCTTCCATTGCCCTTGAGTCAGAGCAGCCCTGCAATCACTCCCTTGGGCTGCAGCATCCCTGCTGGTACTCCCCTGGGCCAGACCAGGTCTTCTTCTCCTAGTACTGCCCTGGGCTGAAGCAGTTCCACAATCGCATCTCGGGCTGCAGTGGTCCTGCTAGTGCTTCCCTGGGCAGAAACAGCTCTTTGAGTTTTCCCCTGGTATGCAAGTGTCCTGAAAATGCCCCCCTGGGCTGCAGCAGTCCTTCTGGTGCTCCTATGAGGCAGACCAGTTCTTCTGGAGCTTCCTGGACAACAGCAGTCCTCTTGATGTTCCTATGGAATGCAGCACTCTTGCTGATGCTCCCCCAAGCAATCCAATTTTGGGGGTGCTCTCCAGGATGCAGTAGCTCTGCTGGTACACCCTGAAGTACAGGCCCTGCTGGTGCCCCCATGGGCCAGAGATTTTTCTGGTGCTATCCTGGGCTGCAGTGGTCCTACAATTCCTTTCTGAGCTGCAGTAGTCCAGCTGGTGCTTCCCTGGTTCATAGTTTCACCACCACCCTTAGCTCATGGCCCATTGATGGTACATTTATTTATTTATTTATTTATTTATTTATTTATTTATTTTATTGAGACAAGGTCTTTCTCACCATCCAGACTGGAGTGAAGTAGCACGATCATAACCCAATGCAGCCTCAAATTCCTGGACTCAAGGGATCCTTCTGGCCTCAAGATTCTGAGTAGCTTGGACTATAGGTGCATGCCATCATGCCAGGCTAATTTTTTACAAAATGCAGAGACAGAATCTTGCTATGCTTTCTAGGTTGGTCTGGAACTCCTGGCCTAAAGGAATCCTCCAGCCTTGTCCTCTCAAAGCACTGAGATTAAAGGTGCGAGCCACCACACCTGCCGTAATGGTGCCTTTGGAATTCACAGAGATGTAAAAAAAATTTCTTCAGAAAGTATACAATTTGGGAATCAGGAATTCTAAGCATCAAGTGGAATGCTAAGGATTAATTAGATAAAATTCCCATTTTAGAGATTCTCAGAGAATCTCTAAATTTACTTGCCCTGGGCAATACAGTAATATCTGCAAGAAAAGACAAATAGATGAAATAAATAAATATAGATAAAGATGATAGATGATAGATAGATAGATAGATAGATAGATAGATAGATAGACAGATAGATAATGGATGGATCGATGAGAGAGAGAGAGAGAGAGAGAACAACAAGAAAGTGAAATAGATAAAGGAGAAGTAACCATGATTTTTACTGGCTTTATCTATCTGGCATCACAACGGGTGTTGCTGTTGTTGCTGTTGTTTTTGATACTTTTAATTTTTTTAAATCACTTATCCAAATGTGTTCTTTGGAGAAAAGCAGCATACCTGTAAAGATAGGAAGAACATCGTATTGGTAGGACAAGATGGAAAGGAGAACACATTTACTTCTATTGAGCAACCATTCTGTGCCAGGCATGCTACAAGGCACTTTACCTATGTCCTAAATGCCACTTATCAGTGGATCAGTGTCATAGCTGGTTCCTGATCCACTTGTTTATTGGACCCCTTTGCCAAATAACAGAAACTCAACCCTCCTCTCTTGGGTTTCATGGACGACCTCCAAGTGTGGAAAGGGGATTATTCTCAAATATGATTTACACTGCTGTCTATGCACCTCCCTGCCCTCTACTCCACTCCAGCCGCTACCCCAAACCTCCTTCTTGGCCATCATTGTGTCACTCTTCTCTTTGCTTTGATTCTGCCTACATTTACTCACTGCACCATCAACACTCCATTTGACCAATAAAACTCTTGGGCCAGCTCTCCTTTTCACAGATGCCTCCTGGGTATCCCTCTCCACATGCTCTGGATCCCCATCACTCTTACACCTCCAGGACCAGTCCACCATCACTGTTTCACTGTTCTATTTAGGTGGCCACCCTTGACTGCTTAGGGCTCTCCATGCCCACACTCCATGTTCAATGAGGTTGCCAAAAAGCGTGACCAATTTTCCCAGTTTGCCCGGGACTAAAGGGCTTCCTGGGTCATGAGACTTTCAGTGCTAACCCTGGAAAAGTCCCAGGCAAACCAAGATGGTTGATTACCCTGTGAGGTCAACCAGTAAGTGGTAGAGCTTGGATACAAACCCAAGTGTATTCAGCCTCCAATCCTTTGTTCTTTCAAAGCATCAGTCTGCAAAATGCTGTATATGTGTTTAACATATAGAGCAGAAACATGCAGGACAGTGACTATCAAATGAGACCTGCTTTTCTCTGAAGAATGTGACATGTGGGCTGAACCTATTCCATACGCTGCAAATAATTAATTGATAAAGTTAATATATTACCTTAGGGTAACCATATGTCCTGGTTTGCCTGGGACAGTCCTGATTTGCATCTGTTCTGCCAACAAAATTATTAATAGCACTCTTTTTTTCAGTCTCAAAAGTATCCTAGATTGGACAATAAATTATACGGTCACCCTCACCATCATATCCCAGAACCAGCTGATTAGGCTCTTGATTAATAGGGTCCTTCCCCAAGACTATAACTAAAACCCAGCATGGTCTCCCCTGCTATCGACAGGGCATGTTTGCCCTGCAGACCAGTCACCCAGAAAAAGCAGCATTTCTCCAGGCCCATCTCTCTCAGTTGATTGGAGCTCACATAGCCAAAGGAGCAAGCCCTCCCCTGGCTTCCAAGCAGAAGCCAGCCCAAGGAATCAGTCCTCACATCACTTCAAAGAAGCAGACCTGGCATTAATTGGCACTCTGCAAAGATTTATGCACTATACATCATTATCTCCTGCTGAGAAACTAGACAGATATAGGGTATACAGCAGGTCCTTTAGAAAAAGGTGTCTTGACAGATCTTTGAACCTAAAATACATTAAGTAATTGGGACACCCACTCAGGGACATGCAAGATAAATGACCCGGTTTATAGAGTACCCACACCCTTGGCTGCCTGTCCCTCCCCCTCCTCCATTTTCTCCTCTTTCTTTTCCCAGTCTTCCTTAAGAGCCTCCTATGGCTTCTCCTTGCTCATTAGTAGCTCCACAAAAAGACAAATTGGGGCAGAGAGAGAAGAAGAGCATATTAGTCACCGAGAGTAGGTTAGATGGGAGAGGAGGTGGAGTTGAATGGTTTGAATGAAGTTTAACCCAGCTGGTAAATTTCATTTATTTAGGCTCTACCAGTAATCCTAGTCTTCTAATTAACAGGAGCTAGAGCTTTAGAGTTAACATATGTGTAAACTTCCTAGGATGTGGCCTGGAGCACAGTAGGTACTCAATACATGGTGGACATCAGTAGTGTTGAGACCTGTCAGTAGTTAAAGCAACCAATGTGGCTACTGTGAAACTCTAACATCAGAAGAATTCATGCACCAAGCACTGAAAGTCACTTGGTGCCCAGTCCAGTCCCCCTGTCTTATCAGAGTACCTCACCTATCTTATCAGAGCATTCAGAGTAAAGTCATAAACTCATCTATGCTCCTTCCCTTCCTCTCTTCCTGCCTCCTCCCTTCTCCCTTTCTCTCTCTCCCTCTCTCTCTCATACACATCCCCTCCTCCCCACGCCTTCCCCCTCCACACACACACTTCTGCACCAGGGGCTGTGAATTCAAGAGACAGGTTGGGATGGGAATGGAAAGATCACTGTACCAGAATGTCCTGATTCTGCTCCCATTGCAGTTCAATGAATATTTTCACCATCTGACATTGTGCACAGGATATGAAGATGAGGAGGACGCTGTTGCCATCCTCTGGAGTCTCACAATGAAGCAGGAAACATTCAAGTAAATAGCCCATCTCAATCATAACAAATATAAGTACAATGATAAAAACAAGCTCAGGACGCTGTGGGAATGCAGAGGTAGGCCCCTCGGCCTCCTGGGATGGAGATCAGGGAAAACTTCCTGGAGAAATCATGCCCTTGGTGAGCTTAAAGTCATTTAAAAATGAGCCAGGAAAGAGGGAGGAAGCCAAACTCCTCAGACCCAGAGGTGGGAAGTATCATGAGATTATAGAAAAACAAGACTATGTATGTTTTAAAAAATGGACCTATCAGACATTCTTATTTTTAACTTGTAAGATAATGGTTTCAAAGAGAAAAGCCCTTAGGAGCATTCCTGATTCTAAGAGAATCTTTTATACTGGTTGAGTTCATTATAATTTGATCAATAAGGTCATGGTCACAGGTTATCATAAGTTTGGTAAAAAAAAAAAAAAAAAAATCAACTTCCTGTAGCAATCTTAAATTACAACTTTAAAGAAACAAATTTAAAGTTTTACAGTAAATGTTCTAACATTCTAAATGAAAATTTTTTTCAAGGTTACCAGTTACAAGTCAGCAGGACTTGGAACTATTGAAGAAATCTTTTAATATGATAGGAAATCTATCTTTGCCTCTTTCAGTAAACTTATTTTAAAACTCAGTTTTATCACAAGATACAGAATAAGGACATGTTAACTAAAAATTTTGGTCACTGGTATATAAATATTCACTAAGTTTCTTACCTTTTTTTCTGAATGAAGAGTTGTAGTTTATCCATTGACTCGCATTTTCAAAAACACTTGTATCAAGAGCTTCTCATGTTTTCAAAGTTCCTGCTAAAAAATTCTGCCCATTGGCAAAACTTAATTCTTTTTGAAATAAGTGATTATTTATTGACCTCATTATTTGGGGAAGAACTTCTTAAGATAAAAACAAGACAAAAAATCGCAAAAGGTCAAAGATTTTATCACATACATATTTCAAAATTTGGATTTAAAAATAAAATCTCACAATTAAAAATCCAACAACAAATTAGGAATATTATTTGCAATAAATATCACTGACAAAGAGGAGGTATTATATATCTATGGTAAACTTATGTAAATGAATAAACTAAACAGTAAGTCTCAAACAGGTAAACGGTCAAATGTCTTGATAATTTGCAAAATAAGAAATGACTAGTAAACATGCAAAAGAAGTATATTCTTCCTTAATAACCTATTAACAGAAATCATAGCTGTTAAATATTATTTACCTGCCAAATGTGACCTTTTTACGGAGAATGTGGTAAAATGGTGTTTGCTGTTGTTGTTGTTTGTTGTTGGAGACAAGCTTTCACTTTGTCATTCAGGCTGGAGTGCAGTGGCCCGATCTTGGCTCACTGCAACCTCAGCCTCCTGAGTAACTAGGACCACAGTCACATGCCACCAGTCCCAGCTAATTTTTTAAAAACTTTTATTTTAAGTTCAGGGACGCATGTGCAGGTTTGTTATATGGTTAAACTTGTGTCATGGGGGTTCATTGTACAGATTTTTTCATCACCCAGGTATTAAGCCTGGTGTCCATTAGTTATTTTTCCTGATCCTCTTCCTCCTCCCACCCTCCAATAGGCCCTAGTGTATGCTATTCCCCTCTATATGTCCATGTGTTTTCATCATTTAGCTCCCACTTATAAGTGAGAACATAAAGTATTTGGTTTTCTGTTCCTGCCTGAGTTTGCTAAAGATAATGGTCTCTAGCTCCATCCATGTTCCTGAAAAGGACATGATCTCATTCTTTTTTTCATGGCTGCACAGTATTCCATGGTGTATATGTACCACATTTTCTCTATACAGTCTATCATTGATGGGCATTTAGGTTGATTCCATGTCTTTGCTATTGTGAGTAGTGCTGCAGTGAACATTCGCAGGCATGTGTCTTTATGATAGAATAACTTATATTCCTTTGGGTATATACCCAGTAATGGGATTGCTGGAACAATTGGTATTTCTGCTTCTAGATCTTTGAGGAATCATCACACCGTCTTCCACAATGGTTGAACATTCTCACCAACAATGTATAAGCATTTCTCTTTCTCTGCAACCTCACCAGCATCTGTTATTTTTTAATTTTTCATAACAGCCATTCTGACTGGTGTGACATGGTATCTTACTGTGATTTTGATTTGCATTTCTCTAATGATTAGTGAGTGATGTTGAGCTTTTTTCATATACATGTTGGCTGCATGTATATCTCCTTTTGAAAATTGTCTGTTCATGTCCTTTGCCCACTTTTTAAGGAGGCTGTTTGTTTTTTCTTATAAATTTACATTCTTTATAGATGCTGGATGTTAGATCTTTGTCAGATACATAGTTTGCAAGTATTTTCTTCCATGTCAAAAGGCTTTTCTGCATCTATTAAGAAAATCATGTGGTTTTTGTCTTTATTTCTGTGTATGTAATGAATCACATTTATTGATTTGTGCATGTTGAACCAACCTTGCACCCCAGGGATAAAACCTACTTGATCATGGTGGATAAGCTTTTTGGTGTGCTGTTGGATTCAGTTTGCCAGTGTTTTGTTGAGGATTTTTGCATCGATATTCAAAGATATTGACCTGAAGTTTTCTTTTTTTGTTGTATCTCTGCCGGGTTTTGGTATCAGGATGATGCTGGTTTCATAGAATGAGTTAGGGAGAAGTCCCTCCTCCTCAGTTTTGGAATAGTTTCAGCAGGAATGGTGCCAGCATGTCTTTGTACATCTGACAGAATTTGGCTATGAATCCATCTGGTGTTGGACTGTTTTTGGTTGGTAGGCTATTTATTACTGACTCCATTTTGGAGCTCATTATTGGTCTGTTTAGGTATTCAATTTCTTTCCAGTTCAGTCTTAGGAGGGTGTATGTGTCAAGGAATTTATCCATTTCTTCTAGATTTTCTAGTTTTTATGTATATAGGTGTTTATAATATTCTGATGGTTATTTGTATTTCTGTAGGGTCAGGGGTAATACCTCCTTTGTCATTTCTGATTGTGTTTATTTGGATCTTCACTCTTTTCTTCTTTATTAGTCTAGCTAATGGTCTATTTTATTAATTTTTTTCAAAAAAAAGTCCTGGATTCATTGATCTTTTGAATGGTTTTTCCTGTCTCAATCTCCTTCAGTTCAGCTCTGATTTTGGTTATTCCTTGTCTTCTGCTAGCTTTGGGATTGGTTTGCTCTTGGTTCTCTAGTTCTTTTAGTTGTAATTTGGGGTTGTTAAATTGAGATCTTTTTAACTTTTGATGTAGGCATTCATTGCTATAAATTTCCCATTTAACACTGCCTTAGCTGTGTCCCAGAAATTCTGGTATGTTGTATCTTTGTTCTTATTCATTTCAAATCAAAGAATGTCTTGATTTCTGCCTTAATTTCATTATTTACCCAAAAAACATTCAGGAGCCGGTTATTCAATTTCCACGTAACTGTACAGTTTTCTGTGAGTTTCTTAGTCTTGATTTCTAATTTGATTGCACTGTGATCCAAGAGATTGGTTGTTCAGATTTCAGTTCTTTTGCACTTGCTAAGGAGTGTTTTATGTTCGACAATGTGATCAATTTTAGAGTATGTGCCATACGGCAATGAGAAGAATGTGTATTTTGTTGTTTTGGGATGGAGAGTTCTAGAGTTCTATAGATGTCTGTCAGGTCCATTTGATTCAGTACTGAGTTCAGGTCCTGAATATATGTTAATTTTCTGCCTCAATGATCTGTCTAATACTGTCAGTGGGGTGTTAAAGTCTCTCACTGTTTTTGTGTGGGAGTCTAAGTCACTTTGTAGGTTTCTAAGAACTTGCTTTATGAATCTGGGTGCTCTTGTGTTGGGTGTACATATATTTAGGAGGGTTAAGTCTTCTTGTTGAATTGAACCCTTTACCATTATGTAATGCTTTTCTTTGCCTTTTCTGATGTTTTTTGGTTTGAAGTCTGTTTTGTCTGAAATTAGGATTGCACCCTGCTTTTTTCTGTTTTCCATTTGCTTGGTAGATTTTTCTCCATCCCTTTATTTTGAGCTTGTGGGTTTCATTGCATGTGAGATGGGTCTCTGGAAGACGGCATACCAATGGGTATTGGTTCTTTATCCAGTTTGCCACTCTGTCCCTTTTAATTGTGCCGTTTAGCTCATTTACATTCAAGATTCGTATTGATATGTGTGGATTTGATCCTGTCATCATGATGTTAGCTGGTTATTAAGCATACATGTTTATGTGGTTGCTTTATAGTGTCAATGAGTCTTTGTAGTGACTGAACAATCTTTATATATTTAGTGCTTCCTTCGAGAGCTCTTGTAAGGCAGGTCTGGTAGTAATAAATTCCCTCAGCATTTGCTTGTCTGAAAAGGATCTTATTTCTTTTTTGCTTATGAAGCTTAGTTTGGCCAAATATGAAATTCTGGGTTAGAATTTCTTTTTTATTATTATTATTATTATTATACTTTAAGTTCTAGGGTACATGTGCATAATGTGCAGGTTTGTTACATATGTATACTTGTGCCATGTTGCTGTGCTGCACCCATCAACTCATCAGCACCCATCAACTCGTCATTTACATCAGGTATAACTCCCAATTCAATCCCTCCCCCCTCCCCCCTCCCCATGATAGGCCCCGGTGTGTGATGTTCCCCTTCCCGAGTCCAAGTGATCTCATTGTTCAGTTCCCACCTATGAGTGAGAACATGCAGTGTTTGGTTTTCTGTTCTTGCGATAGTTTGCTAAGAATGATGGTTTCCAGCTGCATCCATGTCCCTACAAAGGACACAAACTCATCCTTTTTTATGGCTGCATAGTATTCCATGGTGTATATGTGCCACATTTTCTTAATCCATTCTGTCACTGATGGACATTTGGTTGATTCCAAGTCTTTGCTATTGTGAATAGTGCCGCAATAAACATACGTGTGCATGTGTCTTTATAGCAGCATGATTTATAATCCTTTGGGTATATACCCAGTAATGGGATGGCTGGGTCATATGGTACATCTAGTTCTAGATCCTTGAGGAATCGCCATACTGTTTTCCATAATGGTTGAACTAGTTTACAATCCCACCAACAGTGTAAAAGTGTTCCTATTTCTCCACATCCTCTCCAGCAACTGTTGTTTCCTGACTTTTTAATGATCGCCATTCTAACTGGTGTGAGATGGTATCTCATTGTGGTTTTGATTTGCATTTCTCTGATGGCCAGTGATGATGAGCATTTTTTCATACTTTAGGAATGTTGAATATTGGCCCCCAATCTCTCCAGGTAGGGTTTCTGCTGAGAGGTCCACTGTTAGTCTGATGTGTGTCCTTTTGTAAGTGACCTGACCTTTCTCTCTAGCTAGCTTCAACATTTTTTTCTCTCATTCCAACCTCAGAGAATCTGATGGTTATGTCTCTTGGGGATTATCTACTTGTGAAGTATCTTACTGGGGTCATCTACATTTCCTAAATTTGAATGTTGGCCTCTCTAACTAGGTTGGGGAAGTTCTCATGGTTGATATCCTGAAATATTAGTTTGGTGCAAAGGTAATGGCAATTTTCGTCATTGAAAGTAAGGCAAAAGACAAAATTACTTTTGCACCAACCTAATATGTTTTCCAAGTTGCTTACACTCTCCCCATCTCTTTCAGGGACACCCATGAGTCATAGATTTGGTCTCTTTACATAATCCCATATTTCTCAGAGGTTTGTTCATTCCTTTTCATTCCTTTTTCTCTATTCGTGTCTGACTGTCTTATTTCAGAAAGCCAGTCTTCAAGCTCTGAGATTCTTTCTTCTGCTTGGTTTATTCTGCAATTAATACTTTGATTGCATTATAAAATTTTTGTAGTGTGTTTTCCAGCTCTATCAGGTCTATTACATTCTTTTCTATACTGGCTATTTTGTCTGTCAACTCCTGCATTGTTTTATTATGATTCTTAGCTTCCTTGGATTGGGTTTCACATAGTCCTGCATCTCAATGATCTGTGTTCCTATCCATATTTGGAATTCAATTTCTGTCATTTCAGTTATCTCAGCCCAATTCAAAATCCTTGCTGGGGAGATGGTGTAGTCATTTGGAGAAAAGAAGGTTGGCTTTTGCTGCCAAGGTTTTTGCACTGGTTCTTTCTCATCTTTGTGGGCTTATGTTCCTTCAATCTTTGAAGTTGCTGACCTTCGAATGAGTTCTTTTTTCTTTTAACCTATTTGATGACCTCAAGGTTTGATTGTGGTATAAGGTGGATTCAGCCTACTGGCTTTATTTTTGGAAGATTTTAGGGGGCCAGTGCTCAGCTCCCAACTCCTGGACTGTGTGCTCTAACTCTGGGGTCTTATATGGGGCCCCAATATGTTTTCCAGCTCCTTGAGGTTAGGAATCCACTGCACTGGTAGAACTATGATGCTCCTGGACTGCTGGTCACTGCACTCTGATGGATGGTGTTTAAGTGTTTTGTAGTGCAGTGACATCAGGATCTATCCTTGTTTGCACATGCACATAGCAGTGGCAGTGGCCACATGGCAAGTTGCACACTCATTGGCTGCAGTAGGGTGCTAGCAGGTGCCAGAGTGCCTGCCTCCATGTGGGTGTTCACCACAGTGGCAGAAGCAACACAGCTCAGGAGGGCAGGGGGGCCCTGCTGGCAACTCTGTGTGTAGTGGTGCTGGTAATGGTGTTGGCATGGTGGTGAGCCACTGGCAGACACAGGTCTGTGTGCCTTCTCTGTGAGCTGAAGGCAGAATTGGTCTCACTCAGGGTGAGGGAGGGTCTGTGTTCTCCTTGCCTAGTTTCACTTTTGCAGCAGTGTTGGCACAAGGGCAGGGCACTGGTGTGGGCAGGGTTGGTTGACTCTGTGCCCACCAAGGCTCCAATTGCAATGGCAGTGGTGAGGGGAGGAAGGTGGGCTGCACTCCCACTGCAGCACTGTCAGGGCAGGGTGCATGACACATGCATGCTGGCAAGACAAGGAAAGCAAAACTCACCTGTTCACATATGTTCCAGCAAGGCAATGTGGAGGGTTGCCATTGGCCCAGGGGAAGCTGCAGTGTGAGGAAGGAGTGGGCGGGCTGATACATGGCCATGGTGGCCACCCCACTGGAGCTCTATGCTGGCTAGGCAAGGTCCACCAACATAGAAGCTATGATGTGGACCACTGAGGCACCCAAGGCTGCCTTGCAAGTAGGCACAGCCTGGCAGAGGCCAGTAAACAAATGGGGTGCTCAGGTTGGACTGGTCCCATCTGATGGGCAAGACCGCCCTGCAGAGTTCAGGTCCAACGGTTCCCCTAGGACTAAAGTTGAGCCTAGGGGATGGGCATCTCTGGCCATGCTCCACTACAGAAACTCCCACACCAAACCCTCTGGGCTCTGCATCAGCTGGCTTGCTGCCCCTACCACTTCTCTAACCAGCTCTCCCTGCCAACTTGAGTGTCCATGGTGGTCTAGGGGCCTCCTCCTGCCAGGATTCCAGTGGCCTGTGGTGAGAGTAAGTTGCTCCTTACCAGTTCAACTCTGCTGTTCCCCGAGAGTCACTGGGGGCCAGGGATGAGTCCCCATGCATGATAGCCCTGTGCAGGATTCCCAGCATGCTCCCGCTTCAGCCCAGCTTCTGTGTCTTCTCTCTGTCCACTCTTAGTGCCTTCTTTCAGAAGATCTTTAGGAGTACACCAGTCTTCTTTGTTCCTCAGTGCCAGCTGTTCCACCTGGCTATGTCTAGTCAACCATCTTACTCTCTCTCTAAAAACTTAATTTTAATCAAAACTAAATCAAAGATTTTAGGGACTCACACTAACTTATTTTGACAAGCCAAGACACACTTCCTCTCCTGTGAGTTGGGGATAATTGCCTGCACCCTCTGTCCTTTGAGAGGAGTTTGTGATGATACAACATGAAGGAACTTTGCAAATCATGATGCGTGAGCATGAGCCATGGTTATCTCCCTGCCCTGATTATCTCTTTTCTTTATGCTGGGGGTGGTAAAAATACCCTGGGCAAAAATAAAGGCCTTCATTGGGAAAGGCGAGAGTTCTATGAGCAGTCAGAATTCCAGAAAGGCATCCTCTTGACTAGCAGTGGAAAGCCACTAAGCAACCCTCGGTGAATTCCTGTCCCCAGGCCCAGATTCTTCTCTTCCCTCCCATGTCCTGATCTTTTTTCTCTGCTCCTCATCCTTTTCTGCTCTAGTAGCTGAGGCCCTTCAATAAACCCTCTTTCCTACTGAGTGTGTTCCACCTTCAGAGCCCTTCCACACTTTTTCACCAGTCCTGTTGTTCTCAGCTGCCTTCAAGAACTTACCAAACCACCTGCCCCAACTCTTGTTTCCCCAGGTATGTGAGTTCAGTTCCACCCGGTGCCCACATGTTGGGGCCCTGAGCCCTTAGAATTTGGGGGGCACAGGTCTCTGGTATATTCTGAATGCCATCCTCACTGCTGGCATCTGTGTGGATCTGGCAGCCTATGCCAAGGCTTGATTTGTTTCCATAGTCCAGAGCCTGAAAGAGTCTGCAAGCCTGAAGAAACCTCCAGGTAAGAGAAGATTTGTTGCTCTGCACCTCCTCCACAGAGTTTACCCCCTTGACTGGTGAAATCCATCCAGGACCACTGAAGTCATTTCCTAACCTGAAAATCCATCTGCCTCAGAGATAAGTATGCCACCAACCAGCTTTTGTTCTAAATAGTAAGAATGTGTGTGTGTGTGTGTGTGTGTGTGTTTCACCCAGTCACAGGCTGTCACGTTGTTTACTCAAACTTATCTAAATCTTTGGCCAGAATATACCCTTGATATCAGTGGGTTCACCTCCCTGAGAAGTTTGGAGCAGGACACAGGAGCCCAGGAAACATTTTAGAAATGAAAAATAAAAGGACAATTGATAAAATGGAGGAGAAACGGGTTGACACAAAATTGATACTAAGTGGGCATGGTGACACACACTGGTAGGACCAGCTACTCAGGAGGCCAAGGTGGGAGGATCACTTAAGCCTGGCACGTTGAGGCTGCAGTGAGCTGTGATTATGCCACTGCACTCCAACTGGGGTGACAGACCGAGATCCTCTCTCAAATTTTTATATATATATAAAATATATAAATATGTATATATAGCAATGGTAGAAGTGAGATCTGAAGATACAAGTTATGAAAATGATGAGGAAAGAAACCACAATGATAACAGTGTAGAGGGTTGGAGGTCTTAAGAAGGAAGGCCAAGCTGACACCCTCTTACTGCCTGCAGGGCAGGTCAGGGACACAGTGAAGACTGGGCACCAGCTACTATGCTATCAGGTTCAGAAGCTGACTATAGAGATAGAAAATGTTTTTATCAAGATCAGAAAGAAAACATTACAATGGACTCTGGCTTTGGAAAACTTAGAGTTCTCTATGGATAATTTAATTGGCTATCCTGAGCAGTCCATGCAAAGAGTTCTGTCACTGGAGGGACTCAAAAGTGCCTAGTGGGTGACTAACCATATGTTCTCTAAGAAATCTATCTTGTTTGGAGGAGACCGTCAAGTGTTGGAGACAGGATTGTACATTGAAAAGAGATACAGCCTGATCTTTTTTTCCATCATGTCGTATTTTCTGGACAAGAAAGGATGAAAGCTAAAAGAACAATTTGTAAATCATCTAGGCAATTGGAGCTACATGCAAGGAGCAGGCTATTTAGAAAAGCAACGAGAGCAGGAAAGCAAAGGTCTTCCCTGTGCCAGGGCAAACAAACGGGACTCTCATGCCTCCTGGAAACAGAGCCCCTTGGAGAGTTGGAGCCAACAAGGCAAGGCAGAAGAATCAGCCTGAACACAAAGCAAAGCTAGCATGTGGCCAGAAGTTGGTGCTTTACCTGCTTAGACAACAAACATATAGCCCTCTACCAGACCTACAGGATGTGATCCCCCTTCCCCTTCTTCACTCTCCCACAGAACTATCCCTCTTCATCTCTTCTTTAAGGTAATGGTTCTCACATTGTGTCACCATTTGCCAGTAGGCATTATTAGTTATCAGAGAAGTAGAAAGTATTTTGTAGTTAATATTAAAATATCTAAGCATTAAAATATATATTTTCTTAACTCAAAAGAGGCCAAGGTTATTTCCACGATAACATCATTTTCACTCCCCTGCTCTATTAATCAGATCTTGTTGGTTGGAAAAGACAAAAATTTCACTCACACTAGCTTAAGCCAAAAAGAGGATTTATTTGAAGGTTATTGAATAGTCCAATTACCAATACTGTGTAACATATTATCCCTTATTGAATAGTCCAATTACCATTACTGTGTAACATATTATCCCCAAACCTGGTAGGTTAAAGCGACCACTGTATCAACCATTTTATCATGCTTATGAATTACATGGGTTGGGAATTTGCATAGGACACAATGGGAATGGCTCTGCTCCATGATGTCTGGGGTCTCATCTGAGAAGATTCAATGGCTGACGGTGACTCACTGGTTGGGGGCTGGAACGATCTAAAGATTTATTCACTTACATGCCTGGGTGGCTGATGTTAACTGTTATCTGGGACCTCAGCTGGGGTTGTCAACCAGACCATCTACACATGGCCTCTACATATGGCCTGAACTTCCTCACAGCATGCGAGTCTCACAATAATGGAGCATCTTACATGGTGGATCAGGGCTCCATGCAATTTTTCCAGCTAACAAAGTTAAAGTTGTATCACCTTTTATGACTTGTTATTGGAAGACTCATAATGTTCCATCAGCTGTAGTGTTTGGTTACAAGCAAAACAAAGTCTACTCAGAGAAAAGGAGAAAGGAAATGTACCCTACCTCTCAGAGGGAAGGGCATCAAAATAATTTTCAGACATGTTTTTATACCATCACACTGGGCTGTCTTGTGTAACTGTGGGAACTAGGGACTCAAACTGACAGCACCATCTCCTCTTTGCATGCTGACTTCTTTGGCTTCCTTCTTTCTTACTGCAGACTGGCTTCAACCAGAGAGCAGAGAGAAGACATCTAGAAATACATAGCACAAACATGACCCCTGGAGATCCCTCTTTATTTTCTTGGGCCATTGTCAGAAGGGAGATAGCCTTTATGAGATAAGCAGCATCCCCAAATAGCCTCTGCAACATTTGTCATCCAGTATGCTCTCTTGAGTCCAAGAGCAATGGTAGACTGACAGTCAGACACAGTGGAGTTACCAGTATCTTATATTTTATCATATATATGTTCAAGTCAAATTCCAATGGTTGGGAAAAGGAAAATAGTTGAAAGTTCTGCTTTTGGGCACCAACTGAATTTTACCCTGAATTATAATATGGATATACTTCCTTCTCTCAACTTTGAATGCCTTGAGGAGCACATGATACTAATGTTCAATATATATTTGATTGAATTGATGCATAAATGAATATTCTAAGTGGATATAAATGCATTACTATTTAACATGATAGGAAATCCCAAGTTATATGAACCGTGAATATGTTTAAGATTAAATAAAAATACATCAGTGTATACTGAAATATTTAGTATATTTCTTTGTATCTTATTTAAGTGGTATTTTCTTCATTAATAAATACATTAAATGCACAAGTTTGATTAAAATACTTATTTAAGTTCACTTTTAGTAGCAAACACTAGCAACTTAGTAGTGACTCGGCACAGTCCCTGATTTTATTAAGGTAATCAGCCACCACTTTATGTTCAATTGAAAGGAGATAAATTCTCTTTGGAGAAAGATAATGTCAACATACATTCATCAAAATATTGTAACATGTTAAGAAGAATTGAAAAGAAATTAATACTAGAATTAAAAATGTAAAATCTCAAAATTCAGAACACACTGGATGAATTCACAAAGGTGAACTCAAAGAGCAGTAGAAAATATGACTAAAGTTCAAAGAGAAAAAAAAAACACAGCTTTAGGAAACAAAAATATAAGCCAATAGAAAATCCAAATTAAAGTACATAAAGAAAAAAGAAGATAGAAAAACACAGAAAATATTGTTAAAGAAATGTGGGAAATTGAGAATGCCCCCACATACATGTAGCTGGAGAGCAAAAAAGAGGATGAGACAGAAACAATATGAGAAAAGATAACAGTCAAAATGTTTTCAAAGTGATAAAAGACCCACAAATTCTACGTGCACTACTAATACTTAAAAGAAACAAAGTCAAAGGAAAGTACACTTAGACACATCACAGTAAGACCATTGGCAGGAGAGAGAGAGAGAGGGAGAGAGAGAAAAAAAATTAAGATATTAAGAATGGCTAGAAGGTAAAGATACATTACCTTCAAAGGATAAACAATAAGATGGCATTTGATTTTGCAACAGAAATGATAGAAGTTTGAGGACAATGGAACAATTTTCAATTATGCCAGGAAAAAAAGCAAATAAATAATGGCCAACCTAGAATTCTGAACCTTGAGAAAATATTCTTCAAAAATTAATATGAAGTAAAAGTGGTTTGGGGCAAACTAAAAGTAGGAGGGATAGACATCAATCCTGTGTTCAAAGAAATAGAGAAAAGAGGCAGAGCCAAACAGAAACCTTAATTGATTGCCTTCCCCACAGCAACACCAAATTGAACAACTATCCAAACAAAAAAGCATCTTCATAAGAACCAAAAATGAACTTAGGTACCAGTTTGGCCACAGTGAGATAGAGCATCAAACAAGCTCTTGGGGTTGCAAATTCTTAGCTTGGCTCTTAAACAGCATTTCTAAAGCTGTTCTGGGCCAGAGGGGAGTCTACTGCCATGAAGGGTGAGTCCCAGACCTGGCAACCTTCACCATAAACTGACTGAAGAGACCCTGGGCCTGGGATGAACATCAGCAGTAGCCAGGCAGTACTTGCCATTGGTCTAGGGTGGTGGTGGCCATGGGGAGAAACTCCTCTGTTTGTGGAAAGGGGAAGGAAAAGTCAGAAGGACTTTGTCTTGTGGCTTGGATGCCAGCTTAACTCAGCCACAGTAGAATAGAGCATCAGGTAGATTTCTAAGGTTTCTGACTCCAAGCCCTGGTTCCCAGACAGCATCTCTGGGCCTGCTGAAGACCAAGGGGAAATCATCACCTTGAAGGGAAGGACACAAGCCTGGTTGGCTTCACCATGTACTGATGGTAGAGCCCTAGACCCTTGAATGAACATTGGTGGTAGCCAGCCAGTGTTTACCATGATCCTAGGATAAGATCGATTGCTATGCTGGCTTCACATCTCATGCAGCACAGTTCCATTGAGGATGGCCACAGGAGTGCTTATGTCATCCCTCCTCCAGCTCCAGGCAGCTCAGCACAGCTCTCTTTGTTTGGGAGAAAATAAGGAAAGGGAACAAGAGGTTCTGCCTGGTGATCTGCATAATTTTTCTGAGTCTCATCCAAGGCCACCAAGGTTGTCCCTCTAGGAGGCTGAAAGAGCCATAGCATTGCTGGTCTTGGGATGGCCCCTAAAGCAGATAAACTGCAGTGACCAAAAACTTAGGTCACAACACCAAAGTCTCTTTAATACCTGGAAAGCCTTCCAAATAAGAATGAGTACAAACAAGCACAGACTGAAAAGACCTCAGTAAATATCTAACTCTTCAATTCCCCAACACTGACAAACATCCACAACCATCAAGACCATGTAGGAAAATACGACCTCACAAAATGAACTAAGGAAAGCACCAGTGACCTTTCAGACAGAGAATATGAAATAGCTGTTTTGAGAAAACTCAACAAAATTCAAGATATCACAGAGAAAGTATTCAAAATTCTATCAGATAAATTTAACAAAAATATTCAAATAATTAAAAAGAATCAAGCATAAATTCTGGATCTGAAAAATGTAATTTGACACAATGAAGAATACATCAGAACCTCATAATAGCAGAATTGATAATGCAGAAAAAAGAATTAGTGAGCTTGAAGACAGCCTATTTGAAAATACACAGTCAGATAAAACAAAATTTAAAAAAACAAAAAAAAAGCATGAATTAGGCCTACAAGATCTAAAAACTACCCCCAAAAGGGCAAATCTAAGAGTTACTGGCTTAAGCAGGAGGTAGAGAGAAATAGGGGTAGAAAGTTTATTCAAAGAGATAGTAACAGATAATTTCTCAAACCTAGAGAAAGATGTCAATATTCAAGTACAAAAAGGTTACAGAACACGAAGCAGATTTAACTGAAAGAAGACTACCTCATGACATTTAATAATCAAACTCCCAAATATCAAGGATAAAGAAACGATCCTAAAAGCAGCAAGAGAAAAAGAAACAACATACAATGAAGCTTCAAAACATCTGGCAGCAGACTTTTCAGTGGAAACCTTACAGGCCAGGAAAGAGTGGCATGATATATTCAAAGTGCTGAAGGAAAAAAAACTTTTATCCTAGAATAGTATATCCAGTGAAACTATCCTCCAAACATAAAGGAGAAATAAAGACTTTCCCAGGCAAACAAAAGCTAAGGGATTTCATCAACACCACACCTGTCCTGTAAGAAATGCTAAAGAGAGTACTTCAATCAGAAAGAAAAGAACATTAATGAGCAACAAATAATCACCTGAAGGTACAAAACTCACTACTTACAGCAAGCTCAAAGAAAAACACAGAATATTATGACATTGTAATTGTGGTGTGTACACTACTTTTATCCAAAGTAGAGAGACTAAACAATGAACCAATGAAAAATAATAACTACAACAACTTTTCAAGGCATGGTAGTATAGTAAGATACAAAGAGAAACAACAAAAAGTTTTAAAACTGGGGGATGAAGTTAAGGCATAGAGTTTTTATTAGTTGTGGGGGATAAAGTTAAGGCATAGAGTTTTTAGTTATTTTCTCTTTGCTTATTTGTTTGTTTGTTTATGCAAATAATGTTGTTATCAGTCTAAAATAATGGGTTTAAGATAGTATTTACAAGCCTCGTGGTAACCTCAAACTGGAAAACATAACAACGGATACACAAAAAATAAAAAGTGAGACACTAAATCATCACCAGAGAAAATCACCTTCACTAGAGGAAGACAAGGAAGAAGGAAAGAAAGAAGGAAGAGAATACCATGAAACAACCAGAAAATAAATTACAAAATGGCAGGAGTAAGTATTCAGTTATTAATAATAATATTGAATGTAAATAGATCAAGTTCTCCAATCAAAAGACATAGACTGGCTGAATGGAAAAAAAAGACAAAACCCATTGATATGTTGCTTACAAGAAACACATTTCACCTATAAAGACACACATGGACTAAAAATAAAGGGATGGAAAAAGATATTCCATACGACTGGAAACCAAAAAAGAGCAGGGGTCAGCCAGGCACAGTGCCTCATGCCTGTAGTCCCAGCACTTTGGGAGGTCAAGGCAAGTGGATCATTTGAGCCCAGGAGTTCAAGACCAGCCTGGGCAACATATCAAAACCCCATTTCTACAAAAAACACAAAAGTTTGCTAAGTTTGGTTGTGCACACCTGTAGTCCTAGCTACTTGGGAGGCTGAGGTGGGAGGATCACTTGAGCCTGAAAGATCGAGGCTGCAGTGAGCCAAGCTCTCATCACCACCCTACAGCTTGGGTAACAGAGTGAGACCCTGTCTTAAAAAATTAAGTAAATAAATAAAAGATCAGGAGTCACTATACTTACATCAGACAAATCAATTTCAAGACAAAAACCATAAGAAGAGACAAAGAAAGTAATTTTATAATGATAAAGGGGCCAATTCAGCAAAAGGATAGAACAATTTTAAATATATATACACCCAACACTGAAGCACCCAGATATATAAAGGAAATATTATTAGAGCTAAAGAGACAGGCCCCAGTACAAAATAGCTGGACACTTCAGTGCCCCATTTTCAGCATATTTAAGAGAGAAAATCAATAAAGAAACATCAGATTTAACCTGCACTATAGATCAATTGGATCTAATAGATACTTACAAAACATTTCATCCAAGAGCTGCAGAATACACATTCTTTTCCTCAGCACATAGATCATTCTTAAGGACAGGCCATATGTTAGGTCACAAAACAAGTCTTAAAACATTTTTAAAAATTGAAATAATGTCAAACATCTTCTCTGATCACAGTGGAGTAAATCTAGAAATCAATAACAAGAGGAATTTTGGAAACTATACAAATACACGGAAATTAAACAATGTGCTCCTGAATGACCAGTGGGTCAATGAATAAATTAAGAAAAAAAAACACGAGAATTTTATTGAAACAATTGACAATGGAAACACAACATACCAAAACTTAGGGGATATAGCAAAAGAAGTACTCAGAAAGAAGTTTATAGTTATAAGTGCCTACATTTAAAAAGAGGAAAAACTTCAAATAAACCATATAATGATACGTCTTAAAGAACTTAGAAAAGCAAGAGCAAACCAAACCCAAAATGAGCAGAAGAAAAAGCATAAAGACCAGAGCAGAAATAAATGAAATTGAAATTAAAACAAAATACAAATGATCAATGAAATAAAAAGGTGGTTTTTGAAATATGAAACAATATTGATGAACCTTTAACCAGACTAGCTAAGAAAAAAAGACAAAATATCCAAATAAATAAAGTCAGAGATGAAAAGGGAGACATTACAACCAATATTGCAGAAATTCAAAAGATCATTAGAGGCTAGTCAGAGCAACTATCTGCCAATAAATTGGAAAATCTAGAAGAAATAGATAAACTCCTAGACACATATAACCTCCCAAGACTGAACCAGAAAGAAATCCAAAACCTGAACAGACCAATAACAAGTAACAAGTTCAAAGACATAATTAAAATTTTCCCACTAAAGAAAAGCCAGGGACCTGATGGCTTCACTGCTGAATTTTGCTAAACATTTGAAGAACTAATACCAATCCTACTCAAACTGTTCCAAAAAGTAGAGGCAAAGGGAATACTTCCAAACTCATTCCATGAGTCCAATATTACCCTGATACCAAAACCAGACAGACACATCAAAAAAAAAAAAAAAAAAAAAAAAAACATACTGTAAGCCAATATCCCTGACAAACATTGATGCAAAAATCTTCAACAAAATACTAGCAAACCAAGTTCAACAACACATTAGAAAGATCATTCATTGTGACCCAGCAGTATTTATCCCTGAGATGCAAGGATGGTTCGACATACACAAATCCAACAACATCATACATTATATCAAAAGAGTGAAAGAGAAAAACCATATGATCATTTCAACTGATGCTGAAAAAAGCATTTGATAAAATTCAACATCCCTTCATGATAAAAACCTCAAAAAACTGGTATTGAAGTATTATTACTCAACATAATAAATGCAATATATGACAGACCCACAGCTAGTATCATACTGAATGGGAAAAACTGAAAGCCTTTACTGTAAGATATGAAACATAATTAGGATGCCTGCTTTCACCACTGTTATTCAACATAGCACTGGAAGTTCCAGCTACAGCAATCAGGCAAAAGAAAGAAATAATTAGAAAGGAAGAAGTCAAAGTATCCTTGCTTGCAGATAATATGATTTTGTATTTGGAAAAACCTGAAGACTCCACCAAAACAATATTAGAACTGGTAAGTTCAGTAAAGTTGCAGAATACAACATCAACATCCAACAATCAGTAGCATTTCTATATGCCAACAGTGAACAATGTGAAAAAGAAATCAAAAAAGTAATCCCATTTACAATAGCTACAAATAAAATATTTCTGAATTAATTTACCATAGAAGCCAAAGATCTCTACAATGAAAACCACTAAACATTGATAAAAGAGATTGAAGAGGACACCAAAAAATATAAATATATCCCATATTCATGGATTGGAAGAATCAATATTGGTAAAATGTCCATACTACCCAAAGCAATCTGCAGATTCCATGCAATCCCTATCAAAATACCAACAACATTCTTTACAGAAATAGAAAAAACAATCATAAAATTTGTGTGGAACCACCAAAGACCCAACCAAAGCTATCCTGAGCAAAGAAATAAAAACTAGAGGAATCATGTTATCTGACTTCAAATTATACAACAGAGCTATAGTAATAGAAATGGCATGGTACTGGCATAAAAACAGACACATAGACCAGTGGAGTACAACAGAGAACCCAGAAACAAATCCATACATCTACAGTTAACTCATTTTTGACACAGGTGCCAAAAACATACATTAAGAAAGGGACAGTCTCTTCAATAAATGATGTTGGGAAAACTGGATATCCATATGCAGAAGAATGAAACTACACCCCTCTCTTTCACCATCTACAAAAAAAAAAAAATCAAAACTATTAAAGACTTAAATCTAAGACCTTAAACTATGAAACTACTAAAAGAAAGTATTGGGGAAATGCTAATATCAAGTTTAAAAGCTTCTACACAGCGAAGGAAACAATCAACGAAGTGAAGGAAAAATGCACAGAGTGGGAGAAAACATTTGCAAACTATCCATCTGACAAGGAATTGCTAACCAGAATATGTGAAGAGCTGAAACAACTCAATAGGAAAAAATCTAATAGACCAATGAATAAATGGACAAAGATCTGAATAGACATTTCTCAAAAGAAGACATACAAATGCCAAACAGGAACATGAAAAGGTGCTCAACATTATGGATCATCTGAGAAATGCATGCATGTCAATCCCAATCCAGTCATTTCTTTAAGTTTGCAGCTTTGTTTGATGTTTGTAACAGTCATTAAGTCGTCAAGAGAAAATCTTGAATGATGTTTATAAAAACTGTTTACTAACAAAGTGTGTCAATTCAGATTCCCTGTGAAGGAGACACCAAGATGAAATTAGACATGTCAAAGATTTACTAAGGGATGTACTTGTGAAGGATAAAAGGGAAGAAGAGCAGAAGAAGGCATGAGAAGTTTCAGACCACGATATAGGTCTAGCAGCTGCGTAAGGAAAGAAGTAAGGAAGTACTCGGTTAGAAAAGTCACAGACCACAGCACACTTCTGAGAAAATTTCTAGCAGACTAACAGGGAGTCTCCAAGCAAAGCTGTCCTTCAGAGGAATCTCATGTTGCACAGGAATGAGCTGGCACTATTGTACAATTCCATGTTGGACAGGAGGGAGTCTGCCAAGCTCACTTGTTGGCTAGGAGCTGTGCAGAGGAAGCATCAACTCAGCGTTCATGGGGGCAGCAGCTGGAGGCTGTCAATCAACTGTGCCCCCTGTAGTAAGTTCACTTGAAAAAAATCTGAATGGTGTGTCCCATGGCCACCACAGTTCAACCCCCACACAAATTCACTTCTCCACTCATTTTCAAGGAGCAATTACTCTATGGTCCCCTTGGATTTCTCTTTATATGAGAAAACTTAAAAGGATGAGGTTAGTGGGATGAACCATAGGCCCCAGTGCTGCAGTTGATCTCAAGGCCGTAACTAGTACTCATCCTCTCCCTCCTACACTATGCATTCTAAAATCCCCTTATCCTCAACTATTGCCTTGGCAAGACTTGGTGGCTTACATGATAGTATGACACAAATCATCATTCTGAAGAAATCTGAATCACTGGGAGTCATTCCCTTGTCAAGCTAGAGTTGCTTCATGTCCACTCACAGTTACAACTGGACAAGGGAGTACAAATCAGGAAACACCTAAGTGAGTTGCCTTGGTTCCACAAGCATTCCTCCTTGCCCCAGTTTTGTAAAAGCAGCCTTCCTGCCAATCAGGGTCAATTACTCCTGCCAATGTACTTCTTTTCCTGCCTGCTGGTCCCTGGGTACATAGAGTTCAAAGTGCCCTAGCTACAGCATAACTCGTTTAATGGGATCATTACCCTGTCCCCTGACAAGAGGGCACTTTCATTGGGAAAAAAGGCCTCCAATCCTACAGTGCCCATAGTTTCAGGGACAGAAAGCACAAAATTCCCAGTGGGTTGTTGAGAGTGGTGATAAGTGGGACTACTCCTGCTTTTGAGTCTTGTTTCCTGGACATATATATATCCTTCCTATTTAGGACACAGAACCAAATAGAGGTCTGACTGAATACACAAACTACATGTTGAAGGCAGACACCCCATCTATCCAGACTGCTGCCACTGCATTCATGAGGGCAGCAGCTAGGGGCTGTCAGTAAATTCTCCTCCCCTCCAGCAGGTATTCTTGAAAGGGATCCAAGTGGTGCACCTCCATAATCACCACCATAGCCAAGAAAGGGCCAAAAGTGTTGTAGAATGGTTTCTAGGCAAACAGCTCAACTTTATTTCCACAGTTGTTCCATAACGAATTACTCCAAATTGTAGTGGCTTAAAACAAACACCATTTTATTATATCTAATTATTTTGAAGGGTAGGGATTTGGGCAGGATTTGCTGGGTAACCCTTCTGCTACACAAAGTATTGACATACCACTTAATGCTATCAGCTAGTGGATGGACTGGTCTGGAGGGTCCAAGACATTTTCACTCACAGGCCTGGCACCATGCTTGGTGTGCATGGGAGGAAAGCTGGGCTCAGTTAGAACTATTGATCTCAGGGTCTACACATGGATAGTCCAACACAGCAGCTCCAGAGTAGCAAGACTTCTTACGTGGTAGCTCATGACTCCAGGGAACAAGGCAGAGGCTGCACGGCCTTTTCTGAGCTAGCCTCAAAAGTCACAGAACATCTCTGCCACTGCACTCTATACGTCAAAGTAGTCAGCCTAAAAAGGGGGCAACACAGAAGTATGTAGAACGGAAGCAGGGCCAAAAATGGGTGCCCATATTTTAAACACATCAAAAGGCTAACATTTTAGTTAATTAAAAGAACTGCTTACTCGAGGCACCTCAATTGCCAACACTGCCAGTAATACATTGTGTCACCATAATCTAAAATACCTATAATTACACAAGGGAATAACAAAATAATCTGTTCAATTAATGTATGAATAAATGTTTATTACAATCAGAAGACAAGGGAATGAACCAGTTTGTCTTCCGACACTGATGCCTGCCTCTTTCATGACAAGAAACCCTCTTCTACCATTCCCCTGGTCCCTTGAGTGAAGGAAAGACTGTCACAGCTGCCATGCTCTCCCTCCTCCCACTCCCAGCCTCACCATATGGATCACTTTGTGAGGCAGAGCTGCAGGGTTTGCTCACAGGTGTGGCCCCTCTGGTCTGGCCGTACACTGAGCCTCAGTGCTTCTGTTAACTGCGAGCAGTCCCCAGTGTGTGCACAGCCCAGACACACCTGAGGTCACATGCACTGGAATACAGCTTGAGGCTCTGATTCCCATTCCTCCTCAAGACAGGATACAGTCCTCAGTTCTTCCAACTATTGTTTTTGGATTGTTGTTCTTGGTCCCAAGGCTTATTTTCCTTATTGCCCCCTGAGGACAAATGTCACACAGCAGACCTCACCCACATTAATCCTTTCATTTGTTTAGTGAATACTGATTGATCATCTGCTACATATCAAGCCCTCTGCTATATGCTGGGGACACAAGGGTAAACAAATCATCACCCGTACTCTCAAGAAACTTGCCTTGTAGTCACTGTTTAACATATAAACAGTAATTACAAAATGTTAGTTAATACCCAGAGAGCATGTATGAGCATAATACCCAGATACCCTGAGTGGTTTGGCACCTTAAGAGCCAAAAGAAGAAACAATGTCATCTGTTTGCTCAACTCCACCTCCAGGGTTAGAGGCCAGTCTCCACATCAGCTCAGTACCCAGCAAGTGGGACTCCCATGCAGACCATGCCTGGGCTTCCCTCCCTATTCAGGGTGGGATAATAGCCCAACATGCTGTCTGCCTCAGTCTCTGAGTCAGGCCATGCTCTAGCCACCATGACATGCACACTGGCCTTTGCAGGTTCTCCACCCTCACCACCCCTTGTTGGGATACTGGGGCATCCTCCCAAGTATGCCCCAGACTTATGAAGCTACAAAGGTGGCCCAGTGTTGAGGCAGAGCACATACACATGGTTTTGTTTGGTTTTGTTTTGTTTGTTGTTTGTTTTTCAGAGACAGATTCTTACTCTGTCACCCAGGCTGGAGTGCAGTGGCATGATCTTGGCTCACTGCAACTTCCACCTCCTGGGTTCACATGGTTTGACTCTAGCTCTCAAATTTCATGGTGTGCAGTGTTGAGCAGTTTCCTTAACCTGTGTCTTAGTTTCGACATCTGTGAAGACAGAACTAACGTTTACTTGCAGGATGTTAGGTTTAAATTAGATTAGTGCTGTGGCACACATGGACCCCAACAAAAGGTAGATATTGTTTATTTTGCATCAATGACTAGGATGGTCAAATTTAGCAAATAAAAATATAGGTGGCCCAGTTAAATTTAAATTTCAAATGAACAACTAATTTTTTAATGTATGTTTCATGCAATATTTAGGACACATTTATACTAAAGTATTATTTGATTTTTAATTGAAATTTAATGTTTTTATTAAGGTATAGTTGACAAAATTGTGTATCTTCATATTGTACACTGTGATGTTTTGATTGATGACAGATAGATAGATAAATAGATTGCAAAGTGGTTAAATCAAACTAATTAATATCCATCATCTCACATACTAATCCTTTTTTGTGATGAGAACATTTAAGATCCACTCTTTTAGCAATTTTCAAGTATACAATACATTGTTGCTAACTAGAGTCACCATGCTGTGCAATAGATCTCCTGAATTTTTTCCTCTTGTCTAACTGAAACTTTGTAGCCTTTTACCAATATCTCCCCAGACCCCCTCCCCAAGAGTCCCTGGTAACCACCCTCTCTACTTTCTGCTTCAATTAGTTCAATATTTTCAGACTCCACATACAATTGAGATCATGCAATATTTGTCTTTCTGTGCTGGCCTATTTCACAAAGCATAATGTCTTTTAGGTTCATCCATGTTATCACAAATGACAGAATTTCCTTCATTTGTAGGGCTGAATAGCATTGCACGTATATACATACACACTTGTGTGTGTATACATATATGTGTGTGTATACATATACATATATGTATATATACGTAAATACCATTGTGTTTTTTGGTAATGAATTCTTTTATATACCATAGTTTCTTCATAAATTCTTCCATTGACAGACACCTAGGTTGATTCCACATCTTGGCTATTATGATGAACAGGGGAGTGCAGCTACGTCCTTGAGGAACTGCCTTAATTTCCTTTGGATGTATTCCCAGAAGAGGAACTGCCAGGTCATATGGTAGCTCCATTTTTAATTTTTTGAGGAACCTCCATAGTGTTTTCCATAGTGGCTGTACTAATTTACATTCCCACCAACAGTGTGCAAGGGTTTTATTTTCTCCATACTCTCACCAACACTTCTCTTTCATCTTTTTGAGAGAAAATCGAATTTTGACTAGGAATCTTATATTTTATCTAGTAACCCTATTTCACGATAATCTTGCTTTAGCTTAGCTACACGGTAACCTATGTGGAGTATTTAAAATCATTTTACTGATAGAGAAACTGAGATTCAGTGGCATTTAATAACTTGTCCAAAATCACACTGGCAATGAAGGGTAGAGCAGGATTCAGAATTGAGCCTCATGAATACCTCTTGTCCCTGCACTACCAGTGAGCCTCAGTTTCCCTTCTGGCCCAGGAAACCTCACAGAAAATCAGCTTTAGTGTGCTGTAACAGGCCTTTTCTCTGTGGAACCAGGATGGCTGTAAAGTGTTACTGGGAAAGCAGCCCAGAAGTGGAGACTGATAGACTTCCCACCAGGGCAGCTTCCTCATGGATGCCACAGAATGTTACAGGTGAAAGCCAAGGTTAATGCAGCCAGGGCAGATGGGCCTTTGCTGGTGCCTCTACCCTAGTCACATCCACACAGAGAGCTCATGGCATGCAGGCCACAGAGGCAGCCTTGGAAACAAGCACCAGAAAATTCATAGCCCAGGCCTTTCTGGATCTGTCTGCCAGGAACTGTACTGAATCTGCCTCCCTCCCGCCCCTGCAACGTCTTCCGACAGAATTCAGAGGGCCCTGGAGAAGCCAATGGTACCTGCTGAAGGGGTTGACAATTGATTCTGGGTAGAAGGGAAACCCCACATGGGAAGATGAGAAAGTGACCTGTGGGATCCCAAGTGTACCACTTCCTGGTGAGAGGCTATAGGATACAAGACATGAAAAACAAACACTAGACTTCCTTCTCACTGGTGTATAAAGGAATGCATTTGTCCTCTTTTCTCTCTCTAGATTCTGACCTTCAAGAAGTCTGCCTTTCTTATAGATCTTCTCTCTCTGGCTTTACTGGAGTCACCTTCCTTACATGGAAGTCATGAGTGTGAGTCTTCTAGAAGGAAAGGTGGTCAGTGTAGGCCGGAGAGTTCAGGGCAGATGCACATGCTTGGTCCTGGGGCCTGTGTCTGCTTCAGGACACAGCGGGGATGAGGAGAGGAGAAAGCACCAGTGGGAGGCTCATAGTGAGAATGTTTGTGCGGAGGTGGCAGGAGGAAAAACATCTGGCTCCAGGGGAACAGTCAAACACCAGCTGCAGACAGGCTGCGGGGACTCAGGAGGTTAGGCTGAGGGTAGGTCCTGGAGTCCACTCCTTCAGGCAACCCTGCCCTCCCTGGACCCTCTCCAGGAACACACAGCGGGTATCTTCCACATAGACCTCAGGTCAGCTTCATTCACCACTTAGTCAAACAGGCCAGGGAGCAGGTTGTGCTGGGGACCCAGGTGTGCATCGCTCCCCAGAGGTAAGAACGTTGACATTCCTGATCCTCTGTCTCAGTCTATTTTGTGCTGGGTAATGTGTAAAAAAACAGAAATTTATGTTTCACAGTCTGAAGGCTAGGAAATTCAAGATCGAGGTGTCAGCATCTGGTGAGGGCCTTCTTTCTGCATCCTGACATAGCAGAAGGCAGAAGGGAAAGCAGGGGACCAACCCTGTGTGCTCATAAGGCAGAAGAGCAGAAGGGAGAGAACCCACTCCCACAAGCGCTTTTGGAGCAGCATGAATCCATTCATGCTCTCATCACCTAAACTCCTCCCATTAGGCCCCACCCCCAACACTTGAGGATTAAATTTCCAACACATGAATTTTGGGGACACACTCAGACCATAGCATCCCCCTTTTCTTGATAACAGCTTTAATCCCATGCCTGTAGTAATCATCACCTCTGCATTGTATAATGTCTGTCAAGCACTCAGTCAATAGTATTTAGTAGAGGGTATTGGAAACTCAGCCTACCCGGGGAGATGACAAAAATGAGTATAGATGAATCACAAATCTACATACATTTTATTCATATTTTAAAGACATCTAACCTTTGTATTTCCTTTACTGGTAGCTTTTGGAGGTCCTCCGGGGTAGTTGGCGTTCTAGTTGTCACAATGCCTGGGAGGTGCCACCAGCATTCAGTGCTGGAGGCTGGGAATACTAAATGTCCTGCAGTTCCTGGAACAGTCCCGCACAAGGAAGAACTGCATGGCCCAAAGGCTGATAGCATCTTCTTGGAGAAACACTTGCTAATCTCCTACAAGTTCTCCTCACTGTGGGGTAGTGGGAGCTATTGTGGGAGAGGCGAGGAGAAACCAAACTCAAAATTTGCCAATTCACAGGTTTTTTTCACCTTCTGTTCCACTTTACAGTCTCTTTTGGATGATTCAGTGTTTTGGGAGTACATGTTCCATTTTTAACATTTCTTCCCCTCCCTTTCTCTTCTCCAAAATGGTGTTAGTGTATATGAGGGCAGGGCGTATTCACTCTGTGGATGTGGGAGAGAAGAGATAGTCTGCCTAAATATGTGTGAAGAGACTCAGCGTCCTTGCATGTCTGAACATGTCTTACTTGAATTGCTTTTTACACTTGAATGTAGCTAAGTTGCGTATGTCTGTATTTGCGTATGTCCCCCAAAAGCCTACCCTGAGACAAGGATGTGAGTGGAGGTAGTTTATTTGTGAGGCCATCCCAGGAAACAGGAATGAGGATGGGGCGTACTCAGACAGAAAAGAAGCAAAGTCAATCTAAGAGTGTTATTAAGGAAGCTCCCACAAGTTGGAGGCTCCATTCTTCTAGGACCACCTGAAAAGTATGTGGAATGTCCTTCTCCAATTGTCCTCCTGAAGGACACAAGCCTAGGGTGGTTGTCCACCAGCTCCTGTCACCAATTGGATGAGAGTTAGAGGGTTTCTCAAGGGCATTAACTAACCCCCCTCTTCAGGTTGGTCATCCAAAAAGATAAGGAGGGAGGATGTTACATGGAGATGAGTGAGCTCCTGTGGAAACGTCCACAGAGGTGGGCCAAGGGATGACATGGGTACCATCTGCACAATGTAGAGTTGAAACTTCCAAATGATTTCCCTTTAGAAACTAGAAGATATGATTCGTTCACTTTGAGCTTCCAGGATTAGCAAAGAACTCTAATGCCCATTGATTCCTATTCCTTTATAGGTAAACTGTTGTTTTCCTCTCTGGAAGATTTTAGTATTTTCTTCCATTCTTGAGGTTCTGCAATTTCACCAGTATGTATCCAGTTATGATTTTTGGCCATTCATTTTGTGTGTCTCTCTGTGACCTTTTTCAATTTAAAAACCTGTGAGGTTTTTTCAGGTCTACCTTTTCTCATGTTTTCCTATTTCCCCTCTTCCATGCTCTCAGCGCTCTCCATCTTTTTTTTCCTTTTCTTTTCTTTTCTTTTTTCTCTCCTGTTCATGAGTTCATTTTTTATCATGTAAGTCAAAAATTAAATACTACATTCCCCACCCCCCAACCATCTAAATGGACTTTCTCCTCAGCAGCAGTTGCCTTTTAAGAATTGGCTAACCTGGTGAACCAAGATAGCCCGAATAGGAACAGCTCCAGTCCTCTCCAACTCCCAGCCAGCCCGACACAAACCCGGTGATTTCTGCATTTTCAACTGAGGTACTGGGTTCATCTCGCACAGAGTGCGGGGCCGATCCGGTGCTGGTCAGCTGCTGCAACCCGACCAGCGAGCTGAAGCAGGAGCAGCTCACCTGGGAAGGGGAAGGAATCCCTTTTTTCCTAGCCAGAACTGAGACGCACAGCACCTGGAAAATCGGGTGGCTCCACCCCAATATTGCGCTTTTAAGCAAACGGGCACACCAGGAGATCATATCCCACACCTGGCGGGAGGGTCCCCGCATACGGGCTCCCTCATTGCTAGCACAGCAGTCTGGCGATCTACCGGCAAGGCAACGACCAGCAGGCTGGGGGAGGCGCCGCCATTACTTGTGAGGCTTAAGTGAATGGCTCAAAGCTGCTGGGAAGCTCCAGCTGGGTGGAGCTCACAGCAGCTCAAAGAAAACTCCTGTCTCTATGAGCCTCCACCTCTGGGGACAGAGACACAGCTACACAACAACAACAAAAGCAACAACAAAGCAGCAGAAAGAAAACTCTGCAGAGCGCCAAAAGCGGCCTCTGTCAATGACAGCTTTGAAAGAGGCAGTGGATCTCTTTCACGGGCTGAGATCACGAAACGGACAGACTACTCAAGGTCCGGCCTGAGTAGCCTAACTGGGGAGACATCCCCACTAGGGGCAGTCTGACACCCCACACCTCACAGGGTGGAGTATACCCCTGAGGCTTCCAAAAGCAAGAATCAGACAGGTACACTCAGCTGTTCAGAAATATTCTATCTTCTGCAGCCTCTGCTGCTGATACCCAGGCAAACAGGGTCTGGAGTGGACCTCAAGCAATCCAACAGACCTACAGCTGAGGGTCCTGACTGTTAGAAGAGAAAACTATCAAAACAGGAAGGTTACCTACCTCACCCATCAGTACATCCTACCATCATCAAGACCAGAGGCAAGATAAAACCACAAAGATGGGGGAAAAAGCAGGGGCAGAAAGCTGGGGGGTTAAAAATAAGAACACATCTCGGCAAAGGGCGCTGGCTCGCTCGCGCCAACAACGGATCAAAGCTGGACGGAAAATGATAACTTTAATGAGGATGAGAGAAACTGATCCATCAAAATTTCTTGAGCTAAAGGAGAATTAGGCTATTAGCGAAAAGAAACTAAAATCTTAAGTGGAAGAATTGGCGGCTGAACTAATTAATGCAAGAGAAAGGTCATAAACAGAAATAGAAGATACAAAATCATGAAACCGCGAGAAATATTGGCTCAATGCACAAGCTATTAACCGACTTCGATCAACTGGAAGAAAGAGTATGCAGCGATTGAGGATCAAATGAATGATAGGCGAGAAAAGAGAAACCAAAAAGAAAAAGAAAAGAAAAAGAAATGAACAAAGCCTGCAAAGTATGGGATTATGTAAAAGACCAAATCTACGTCTGATTGGGGTGCCTGAAAGTGAGGGAAAATGGAACCAAGTTGGAAAACACTCTTCAGGATATCATCCGGAGAACTTCCCAACCCTAGTAGGGCGAGGCCAAACATTCAAATCCAGGAGGAAATACAGAGAGCGCCACGGAGAATGCCTCTCGAGAAGAGCAACTCCAAGACACATAATTGCCAGATTCACAAAGTTGAAATGAAGGAAAAATCTTAAGGGCAGCCAGAGAGAAAGGTCAGGGTTACCCACAAAGGGAAACCCATCAGACTCACAGCAGATCTCGGCGAGAAACTCTCAAGCCAGAAGAGAGTGGGGGGCCAATATTCAGCATTCTTAAAGAAAAGAATTTTAAACCAAATTTCATATCCAGCCAAAATGCAGTTTCATAAGTGAAGAGATAAAATCCTTTACAGATAAGCAAATGCCCAGGGTTTTGTCACCACTAGGCCCTGCCTTACAGAGACCCTGAAGGAAGCACTCAACATGGAAGAGACAACCCGGTCACCAGCCATTGCAAAACAATGCCAAAAATCTTAAAGACCATCGAGGGCTAGGAAGAAACTGCATCAACTAACGAGCAAAACCGGCAGGTTAAATATCATGTCGGCAGGATCAAGAGTTCACACATAACAATCTTAACCTTAAATGTAAAATGGACTAAATGTCTCAATGAAAAAAGAACACAGACTGGCAAACTGGATAAAGAGTCAAGACCCATCAGTCTGCTGTATTCAGGGCCCATCACGCAGAGACATACATAGGCTCAAAAATAAAAGGGATGGAGGAAGTTACCAAACAAATGGAGAACAAAAAGCAGGGGTTGCAATCCCACAGTCTCTGATAAAACAGACTTTTAAACCATAAAAGATCAAAAGAGACAAAAGAAGGCCATTACTAATGGTCAAAGGGATCGACTCAACAGGGAAGAGCTAACTATCCTAAATATATATGCACCCAATACAGGAGCACCCAGATTCATAAAGCAAGTCCTTAGAGACTTACAAAGAGAACAGACTCCCCATACAATAATAATAATGGGAGACTTCCAACCTCCACTGTCAACATTAGACAGATCCTTGAGACAAGAAAAGTTAACAAAGGATGTCCAGGGTGAACTCATCTCTTACAGCAAGCAGACCTAATGACATCTATAGAACTCTCCACCCAAATCAACAGAATATACATTCTTCTCAGCACCACATCGTACTTACTCCAAAAATTGACCATATAATTGGAAGTAAAGAAAGCACTCCTCAGCAAATGTACAAAAAAGTGAAATTATAACAAACTGTCTCTGAACGCAGTGCAATCAAACTGAACTCAGGACTAAGAAACTCAATCAAAAGCAGCTCAACTACATGGAAACTGAACAACCTGCTCTGAATGACTACTGGGTACATAACAGAAATGAAGGCAGAAGTAATAAAAGATGTTCTTTGAAACCAATGAGAACAAAAGATACAACATACCACCAGAATCTCTGGGACACATTTAAAGCAGTGTGCAGAGGGGAAATTTATAGCACTAAATGCCCACAAGAAAGCAGGAAAGATCAAAAATTGACATCTAATATGTATCATGATTAAAAGAACTAAGAGCAAGAACAAACACATTCAAAGTAGCAGAGACAAGAAATGAAAACTGGATCAGAGAACGGAGACTGGAAGGGAGATAGAGACACAAAACCCTCAAAAATCAATGAGATCCAGGGGTTGGTTTTTGAAAAGATCAACAAAAATTGACAGACCACTAGCAAGACTAATAAAAAGAAGAAAGAGAGAAGAGAATCAAATTAGTAGCAATTAAAAATGATAAGGGGATATCTACCGACCCACAGAAATACAAACTACCATCAGAGAATACTATAAAAACACCTCACATGAAATAAACTGGAAAACCTAGAAGAAATGGATAATTTCCTGGACACTTACACTCTTCAAGACTAAACCAGGAAGAAGTTGAATCCTGAATAGACCAATAGTAGGCTCTGAGAGTGAGGCAATGTTAATAGCCTACCAACCAAAAAAGTCCAGGACCAGATGGTTCCTGGCTAATTCTACCACCAGAGGTATAAGGAGGGAGTTGGTACCATTCCTTCTGAAACTATTCCAATCAATAGAAAGAATCACTCTAACTTTCATTTATGAGGCCAACATCCTGATACCAAAGCCTGGCAAGAGACACAACAAAAAGAAATTTTGAATAGCTATCCTGATGAACATCGATGCAAAAATCCTCCAATAAGAGAAAATACTGGCAAACGGATTCAACAACACATCAAAAAGCTTATCCACCATGATCAAGTGGGGCTTCATCCCTGGGATGCAAGGCTGGTTCAACGATGCATAAAATCAATAAACATAATCCAGCATATTACCTCTAAACAGAACCAAAGACAAGAACCACATGATTATCTCCAATAGATGCAGAAAAGGCTTTTGACAAAATTCAACAGCCCTTCATGCTAAAAGCAGCTCAATAAATTAGGTATTGATGGAGCATTACCTCAAAATAATAAGAGCTATTTATGACAAACCCTACAGCCAATATCATACTGAATGGGCAAAACTGGAAAAATTCCCTTTGAAAACTGGCACAGGAACAGGGATGCCCTCTCTCACCACTCCCTATTCAGCATAGTGTTGGAAGTTCTGGCTAGGAGCAATTAGGCAAGAAGAAAGAAATCAGGGGGTATTCAGTTAGGAAAAGAAAGAAGTGAGTGTCCCTCTTGCAAGATGACATGATTGTATATTTAGAAAACTGTTGTTGATATATTAAGCAGCAGCAGAATATAGGATACAAATTAATATTACCAAAAATCACAAACATTCTTATACACCAATAACAGACAAACACAAGAGCCAAATCATGAGTGAACTTCCAAATTCACAATTGCTTCAAAGAAGGAGTAAAATACCTAGGAATCCAACTGACAAGGGATGTAAGGAGACCTCTTCAAGGAGAACTACAAACCACTGCTCAGTGAAATAAAAGAAGGACACAAACAAATGTGGAAGAGACATACCATGCTCATGGATAGGAAGAATCAATATGATGAAGAAAGTAAGCCATACTGCCCAAAGGTATTAATTTATAGGTCAATGCCATCCCCATCAAAGCTACCAATGAGTTTCTTCAGAATTTGGAAAAAACTGCTTTTAAAAGTTCATATGGAACCAAAAATTTGCATCCCAAGACAATCCTAAGTCAAAAGAACAAAGCTGGGAGGCATCAAGCTACCACGACTTCAAACTATACTACAAGGCTACAGTAACCAAAGTAGCATGGTACTGAGTACCAAAAACAGAGATATATAGACCAATGGAACAGAACAGAGTCCTCAGAAATAATACCACATCTACATACATCTGATCTTTGACAAACCTAGAGAGAAAAACAAGAAATGGAAAGGATTCCCTATTTAATGCATAAATGGTGCTGGGAAAATTGGCTAGCCATCCAGTAGAAAGCTGAAACTGGATCCTTTCCTTACTCCTTATCTGAAAATTAATTCAAGAGATGGATTAGAGACTTAAATGTTAGACCTAATACCATAAAAATCCTAGAGGAAACCTAGGTAGTACCATTCAAGGACATAGGCATGGAGGCAAAAGACTTCATGTCCTAAAACACCAAAAAGCTGCTTGACAGCAAAAGCTAAAGTGACAAATGGGATCTAAAGAATTAAAACTAAAAGAGCTTCTGCACAGCAAAGAAAAGGAAACTACCATCCAGAGTGAACAGGCAGCCTACAGAATGGGAGAAAATTTTTGCAATCTACTCATCTGACAAGGGCTAATATCCAGAACCTACAAAGAACTCCAACAAATTTACAAAATAAACAACCCCACATCAAAAAGTGGAGCCAAAGAGATGAACAGACATTTCTCAAAGAGGACATTCATACAGCCAACAGACATATGAAAAAATGCTCATCATCACTGGCCATCAAATGCAAATCAAAACCACAATGAGGAGGATACCATCTCACACCAGTTAGAATGGCGATCATTAAAGAGATCAGGAAACAACAGGTGCTGGAGAGGATGTGGAGAAATAGGAACACTTTTACACTGTTGGTGGGATTGTAAACTAGTTCAACCATTATGGAAAACAGTATGAAGCGATTCCTCAAAGGATCTAGAACTAGATGTACCATATGATTATGCATCCCATTACTGGGGATATACCCAAGGGTGCAAATTATGCTGCTATAAAGACACACATGCACCGATATGTTTATTGCAGCACTATTCTAATAGCAAAGACTTGGAATCAACCCAAATGTCCATCAGTAGATTAGTTAAGAAAATGTGGCACATACACCATGGAATACTATGCAGCCATAAAAGGATGAGTTTTACTGCGTCCTTTGTAGGGACATGGTTACAGCTGGAGCTCATCATTCTTAGCAAACTATCACAAGAACAGAAAACCAAACACATGTTCTCACTCACTTAGGTGGGGCAGACAATCACTTGGACTCAGGAGGGGAACATCACACGGGGCCTATCATGGGGGAGGGGAGGAGGGATTGCATTGGGAGTTATACCTGATGATGTAAATGGCAGGTTGATGGGTGCAACAGACTAACATGGCACAAGTATACATATGTAACAAACCCATGTTATGCACATGTACCCTACAACTTAAAGTATAATAATAATAAATAAATTTAAAAAATTTAACCTGAGAGACTGGTTCAGGCCATGACGGGAAGTGGGGGTCGGATGTGCCTCATTATACCTCTCCAGCATTAACCTCCACACAGACTTTAAGTTTCACAAGAAGCACTTTACAGCCTGTTCTCTCTGAAGCCTACTACCTGAAGGCTTCCTCTGCTAATAAGAACTTTGGTCTCCACAACCTCTTGTCTTAACCCAGACATACCCTTCTATTTCTCCCAGGTCTTTAGATAAACTCAATCAATTGTCAATCAGAAAATTTTTAAATCTACCTGTATGCTAGAAGCACCCCCCCCATCTTCCACTTCAAGTTGTCCCGTCTTTCTGGACCACACCAATGTATTCCTTAAATGTAATTGATTGAAGTCTCCCTAAAATGTGTAAACCCAAGCTGCACCTCAACCACCTTGGGCTCATGTTCTCAGGCCCTCCTGAGGGCTGTGTCACAGGCCATGGTCACTCATATTTGGCTCAGAATAAATCTCTTCAAATATTTTACAGAGGTTGACTCTTTTTATCGACAATCCATATCCATTCTGCTATTCAGCATATCTATTTAATGTTCAAAAACATTTGGTGTTCCTGGAATCCTAACTGACCCTTTCACACCACTTGTCTTAACTGATGGTGTGCCAGCCCCTCATATCTGAATTTTAAACTGATCTTAAAGTTATTTTTCCCTTTCCATGAACTCTAGCCATTTTATTTGTTGATTTTGGTCCTTCTTTTTAACGTTTGTTTTCTTTAAATGTTTGGATATTCTTAACTATTGTTTGTATTTGAATTGGAAATTCCTGTTTGCCTGAGTAAAAGTACTGATTTCAGCTGCCTTTGGTGACTTGGGGTGGGGTGGGAAGGAGGAGGACAGGAAGGTAGAGAGTAAGGTGTGCAAGGAAGTAGCTTGCTTCATGAGAAGCGGGGCTCCCGGCTCTCCCCTTCTCACAGGGGTGTAAGTCATCTGGAGTCATTTCTCTCCTTCTCTGGCCCAACTGTCCATCTGAGTCTCCTGGGTCAGGACTCCTGCTTCAGACAGCTGTGCTCAGAGTTTATTCTACGGGCAAATGCATGAATCAGCCATCCTAATTTTCTCTCTTCCTTGGCTGTCTGGAGTTACTTCCGGCTCTGTTCTGCCTCTCTGGGTTGTTTCTTCCCATCTGGAGGATTTATCCTGGGTCTAAACATCACCCCTGCTTTCTGCTCAGTAGGTGTGAGGAGGGACAGGGGCCTAGTGGGTTCAGCTATTCCAAATACAAAGCTTTAGGAATTAACCTGATTGTCCAGAAGTCCCTTCTGCTTTCTCGATTTGTTAAGTCTGAGCTTAAAATATTTCTGGAATTTCTATTACTTCTGCTACAGCTTTCTATTGTCTAAGTTTGGGGCTATGTTTTTGTTTTTTTTTTTTTTGTTTTTTTTTTTTCTCTTCTGCCCTTATGTTTCTGCAATCTGATCCCATCTGCTTTCTATCTTCCAGGAATTTTTTCAAAATCTGTCTAAGGACAGTTACTTTTCTTGCTTCATAGGGCCATCATGGATTCCTTTACATCCTCCTCCTTTCATCCATTTATCTTATTAATCCTCACAATGATTCAGTGAAAAAGGTGCTTATTATTACCGTGTTTTTCAACAGGAAAACCGAGGCTCAGAGAAGTTACATTAACTTCTCTAAGCTGTCACAGACGGAACATGGCAGTGCTGGAAATCACCTCTGGTTTATCTGACTTCAAGTGGGAGTAAAACTATTCCCTCCACTTGTCCACTTGTCAGGGATCTTCCTTATGTTTGCCTCTTAGTTCTTTCCTCCTATGGCTTGAGAGCTCCTTGAGCACAGAGGTTGTACAGGAGTCCTCTTTGTATCCCCTGCAGCACCTTGCACAGTGCAGAGAACCCCTAACACAGGCAGCACGAGTCAATGGCAGGTTGTCCAAGGTCACATGGCTAGAAAGTCAGTATTTGAACTCAGGAAATCTTGCCCCAGGGACTGTACCCATCTGAGTCATGCTGCCACTCAGATCTTAGGTGCCACCAACTTCCTCCCAAACAACCCCTTCCTGGGAGGAAAGCACATCACTAGGCTAACAGCCAATCTGTACACTGGGAAGAGCACCTTTGAGGGACTTCCAGTGCTATGTTTTCTTACAAGTATAATGGCACTACTTGACTTTTAAAACCAAGACCATGTATTGTTTTGATAAAACAGAGAAGAAAAGAAACAAAAAGAAAAATAAGAATGCAGAATATGGGCCATCAGGGTTATCAGCAAACTACATGGATACAACAGACATTTGGAACGTGTTAAGCTTCTGAATGAGGAAGGGAGGGGGATTATGAACATGGCAAGACCACACCATAAGGAGGCAAGAAGCTGGGGTTTACGATCTGCCACTAATTAACAGTGTCACCTTCAACAAGGGGAATGATATGGGCTTCCATTTTTCCATTTATAAGACAAGCTCATCTCTAAGGTCCCTTTAATTCTGACGTCTGATTATTTTAAATTAATAGTAAATTCACTTTTATCAGAATTTAACACTTTATGACTGTTCCCAGCCTCTCTGCTTACATGCGTCTTTCAGCGCCTGAGTACTTCCCCAATCCTGTCTGTTATTATTCTTTGCCTCACACTTTTAAAGCCCATGGACCTAGGCACATCATTAAATTTTTTCATACAAGTCCTTCTTCATCTCAGGTTGTACCATTTCCTTTGTGACCACACATACGCACACACATTTTTGACCAGGATTATATTTGTTATTTTACAGACTCTGTTTAGCTATAATTTCCTCCAGGAAGAGCTTTCTGACACCCCTTCCCAGGATGAGTGAGACACCCACCTTCTGTGCTCCTCTCTAGTGCTTGATAGGGAGTGCATGGTGTGCTGTAGCACTAATCTAATTTAAACCTAATCACCTTCAAGTGAATCTTGGCTCTATTTTTACATATGAGGAAACTAAGACTCAACAACTTTAAGGAAACTGCTCAAAACTGTACACCATGAAGTTTCAGAGCCAAACTACGTGTGTGTGCTCTATCCCCACACTAGGCCATCTTTAGTAGCATCTGCCTCATAAGCCTGAGGCACTGTTGGATGATTCCCCAACACCTCAACCAGGGGTGGCAAGGATGGCAAATCTACAAAGGCCATTTCACAGGTCACAGCAGCTAGAACATGGCCAGGCTGAGAGACTGAGGCAGAGAGCACATTGGGCCATTGTCTCACTCTGAGTAGGGAGGGGAGCTCAAGCATGGCCTGCATGGGAGTCCACTTGCTGATCACTGAGCTGATATGGGGACTGGCCTCTAAGCCCACAGGTGGAGTTGGGGTGTTCATTGCTTCTTCTTCTGAGTCTTTAGATGCCAAGTCACCTTGCAGTATGATCATACATATGGTCTCTGGGGATTAACTGATGACTGGGCTGGAGGCCATGTTGGCCTGCAGGCTGCTACATTTCCACCGAGCCTCTCCCACTTGAGGGCACCAAATAGGAATTAATAAGGTCAGCCTAGAATTGTATTGCTTGCAACCAATCACTATTATAAATCATATAGAGCAAAATGTAGATATAACATGCTTTTTTATAACAAGTTATAAGATAGAAACAGTGTAAAGTAAAAACAAGTTTCTAGTTCAGGGATATTCAAAAGTTTTAGAGTAATTTTCATAAATGGAAGCATTAGGACCATACATCACTGTCATTTCAAACTACTGTTTAGTTTAAAATTTTGAAGAGGTAAAGTAAATGGATTTTTCAGTAAGTAACTTACCTTAGCCAAAGTTGTTCTAGGAAGAATTATAGTTAAAACTACTTTCAAAGATGCTGAAAAAATAAGGTGCAATAAGAAACATAGATATATTAAAACCCAAGTAGACCAATAACAAGTAACAAGATCAGAGATGTAATAAAAAATCTTCCAGCAAATAAATAAATAAGCCCAGGACCCAATGGCTTCACAGCTGAGTTTTACTAAACATTTAAAGAACTAATACCAATCCTACTCAAAATATTCTAAAAAAAACTAGAAGAGGAGGGAATACTTACAAACTCATTCTATGAGGTCAGTATTATCTGGATACCAAAACCAGACAAAGACACATCAAAAAAAGAAAACTATAGGCCAATATCCCTGATGAACATTTATGTAAAACTCCTCAGCAAACTACTGGCAAGCCAAATTCAACAACACATTAAAAAGTTCACTTATCATGACCAAGTGTGAGTTATTCTAGGGATGCAAGGATGGTTCAACATATACAAGTCAATCGATGTGATACACCATATCAACAGAATGACAGACAAAAACCATGTGATCATTTCAATGTTTGATGCTTAAAAAGGCATCTGATAAAATTCAACATTCTTTCATGATAAAACTCAAGAAACTGGATATAGAAGTATCATACTTCACAATAAAAGCCATATACAACAGACCCACAGCTGGCATCATACTGAATGGGGAAAAACTGAAAGCTTTTCCTGTAAGATCTGGAACACATTAAGGATGCTCACTTTCTCCACTGTTACTCAACATCGTGCTGGAAGTCCTAGCTAGAGAAGTCAGTCAAGAGAAAGAAATAAAGGGCATTCAAATTGAAAAGGAAAAAGTCAATTTATCCTTGTTTGCAGATAATATGATCTTATATTTGAAAAAACCTAAATGCTCCACCAAAAAACTCTAACTGATAAACAAATTCAGAAAAGTTTCAGGCTACAACATCAATGTACAAAAAACAGTAGCATTTCCAACATATGACAACAGTGAATAATGTGAAAAAGAAATAAAAAAGAAATCCCATTTACAATAGCTGCAAATAAAATAACATAACTAGGAATTAACTTAACCAAATAAGTGAAAGAGCTTTATGATCAAAACTATAAAACATTAATGGAAGAAATTGAAAGGGACACAAAAAAATGAAAAGATATTCCATTTTCATGGATTGGAAGAATTAACATCGTTAAAACATTCATACTACCCAAAGCAATCTACAGGTTCAATGCAATCTCTGTAAAAGTACCAATGACATTCTTCATAGAAATTTTTTAAAGTCCTAAAATTTGTATGGAACCATAAAATACCTGGAATAACCAAAGATATCCTGAGCAAAAAGAACAAAACTGGAGGAACTAAATTACCTGATTTCAAATTATAATGCAGAGCTATAGTAACAAAAACAGCATGGTACTGGCATAAAAACAGATGCATAGACCAATGGAACAAGTAGAGAACCCAAAAACAAATCCATACACCTACAGTGAACTCATTTTTGACAAAAGCATCATGAAGATACATTGAGGAAAGAAGAATTTTCTCAATAAATTGTTCTGGACAGCCAGAGTGGCTATTAATAAAAAGTCAAAAAATAAATAGATGATGGTGAGATTATGGAGAAAAGAGAACACTTATACACTGTTGGTGGGAGTATAACTTAGTTCAACAATCATGGAAAGCAATGTGGCAATTCCTCAAACAGCTAAAAACAGAACTACCATTCAACCCAGAAATCCCATTACTGGGTATATTCCCACGGGAATATAAATCATTCTACCATAAAGACACACACATGCTTATGTTCATTGCAGCACTACTCACAATAGCAAAGACATGGAATCAACCTAAATGTCCATAAACAGTAGACTGGATAAAGAAAATATGGTACATATACACTATGAAATACTATGCAGCCATAAAAAGAAGGAGATCATGTCCTTTGCAGAAACACGGATGGAGCTGGAGGCCATCAGTCTTAGCAAACTAATGCAGGAATAGAAAACCAAATACCACATGTTCTCACTTATACATGGGAGCTGAATGATGAGAACACATGGACACAAAGTGGGGAAAAACAGACACTGGGGCCTACTTGAGGGTGGAGGGTAGGGAGAGGGAAAGGTACAGAAAAAACATAACTATTGGGTATTAGGCTTAGTACCAGGTGACAAAATAATCTATACGACAAACCCCAATGACACGAGTTTACCTATATACAAATCTTCACATGTACCCCTGAACCTAAAATAAAAGTTAAAAAATAATGGTGCTGGGAAAACTGAATATCCATATGCAAAAGAATGAAACTAGACCTCTATTTCCAGCCATATACAAAAATCAAATCAAAATTAATTAAACACTTAAATCTGAGACCTCAAACTGTGAAACTACTAAAAGAAAACATTGGAGAAATCCTCCAGGATGTTGATCTGAGCAAAGATTGATTGATACCCCACAAGCTCAGGCAACCACAGCAAAAATGGACAAATGGGATCAAATCAAGTTAAAAAGCTTCTGCACAGCAAAGGAAACAACAAAGTGAAAGGAAAACCCACAGAATGGGAGAAAATATTTGCAAATAAAAACCCATCTGACAAGGGATTAATAACCAGAATATATAAGGAGCTCAAACAACTCTATAGGAAAAAAAATCTAACAATCCAGTGAAGAAACGGACAAAAGATCTGAATAGACATTTCTCAAAAGAAGACATTCAAATGACAAACAAGTATATTAAAAGGTGCGCTACATCATCGATCATCAGATAAATGCAAATCAAAACTACAATGAGTTATCATTTCACCCCAGTTAAAATGGCTTATAGTAAAAAGACAGGCAATAACAAATCTGGTGAGGATGTGGAGAAAAGGGAACCTTTGCACAGTGTTGGTCGGAATGAAAATTAGTACAACCACTATGGAAAATAGTTTGGAGATTCTTCAAAAAACTAAAAATAGAACTTCCATATGATCCAGCAATCCCACTGGTAGATAAATACCCCAAAGAAAGGAAATCAATATATTGAAGAGATATCTGCCGTCCCATTTTTGTTGCAGCACTATTCACAATATCCAAGATTTGGAAGCAACCTGAGTGTCCATCAATAGACAAATGGATATAGAAAACATGGTACATATACACAATGAAGTACTATTGCAACCATAAAAATAAATTGGATCCTGTCATTTGCAACAATATGGATGGAACTGGGGGACATTATGTTAAGTGAAAGAAGCCAGGCACCGAAAGACAAACTTGTATGTTCTCACTTATTTGTGGGAGCTAAAAATTGAAACAATTGAACTCACAGAGATAGCGAATAGAATGATGGATACCAGAGGCTGGGGAGGGTAGTTGGGTGGGGAGTAGGGATGCTTAATGGATATAAAAACATACTTTGATAGAATAAAATCTAGCATTTGATAGCACAACAGAGTGACTACAGTCAACAATGATTTATTGCGCTTTTTAAAATAACTAAGAGTATAATTGGAAGGTGTAATTGGAGTAAAACTGGAATAATACAAAGAAATGATAAATGTTTGAGGTGATGAAAACCTCATTAACTCTGATATGATTATTACACATTGTATGTCTGTATCAAAATATTTCATGTATGCCATAATTATCTACACCTACTATGTACCCATAAAAATAAAAAATTAAATTAAACAAAGAGATAAAGGTACATTATTTAAAATTATAGCAGCATGTCTAAGACCATGGGCTCTGGAGTCAGATTGCCTTGGTGTAAATCCTGGTCTTAGTTGATGTGTCTATGCCTCAGTTTTTCTTATCTATTAAATGGAGATAAGGATATCTACTCATAGAGTTATGTGATACTTAAACGAATTGATGCTATTGGAATAGAGCTTGGCATATGCTAAATATTCAATAAATGCTAGCTATTGGTTGACTATTAGCTATTATTATTGGCAATTAAACATGATTAATCAAATAAATGTTATTCTATTGGTGAATTTATATTTAATTTATTCTATAAATAATTACATATGTACACATGTACAAACTCACTACAAATCTGGAAGGAGAAGAAAGGGTAAGGAGGAGAAAAGGGGATGTAAGATAAATTCTTATTTATTAGAGGAGCCAATAATTATTTTCTATATTTAATAAACAAAAAACATAACTATAAGCATATTAATGAGAGTTGCATTTACCAGGAGAATTACAAACAATAATTTTTTTAAGTAGCCTCTGATATTTGGGGATATTTGTAATACATTTTAAACCATCCAATAGCATATGGCTTACAGTTTAAAAGTCAGAGTAGTTGTTATGCTGAGGGGAAGCCGACTGAGTTAGAGACTAGAAGGGAAAATGGCTGGGCACTTTCTGTGGCGCTGGTAACATTTTAGTTCTTGCTGTGGTTGCTGTTTACATGGGTGTAAGTGCTTATGGGCATTTTCTGTATGTACATGGTATAGCCATACAAATTTAAATAAAAGGTTGCCTCTGCAGAGTAGGACTAGAGTAATAGACATGGGGCTGGAGTTTTCCTTTGTATCGGATTATATATAGCAATTGTGTTTGTTTACTCTTAAAACCATTCTCTAGTGTTCCTATACCATCCAGACAAAATGAAAGATAATGTACAGGATGACCCTCTGACTTGGGAAGCTCATGGCTGTATCTTTTCTGAGCTAGATTAGGACACAGGAGCTCAATGACAAAGGCCTCTGACCTTAAGCAGCAGTGGATTCTGTGAAGGCCGCCTGGAGCTCAGGACTGGCAAATCCAATCAGAGGAGTGGCCCTCAGCAGACACAGGACATGCTGTTGCCATAAGTGTCTCTTCTTCAGTTCACACTCACATGCCAAGCACCTGCTTGTGCCAGACACTGTGCTAGGAGCCAAGAACACAAAGATAAATAGAACTCAGAGTGAAGGTTACAGGGAGACAGCCATGATGACAGACCTCATGGTGGGCAGGGGGAGCTGTGAGGAGAGGGGCACTGCCCAGCTCCAGCAGGACCAGCGAGAAGGAGGGTAGGTTCAGAAGGTGTGGTGCCTAAACTGCCAACCAAGCAAAGAGTGTTCTACCAGATAAATAGAACCAGGAAGTCATATATACACATTACTTTTTTCAAGAAATTGGCTTTGCAATTGTTGGGGCTAGCAGAGTCTGAAATCCATCAGGCAAGCTGACAGGCTGGAAATGCTTGGGCAAGAGCTGACCCTGTAGTCCACAGGCATAATTTCTTCTTCCTCAAGGAAACCTCATTTGCTCTTAAGGCCTTTCAACTGATTGGATGAGGCCATCCAGGTTATAGAGGATAATCTCCTTTACTTAAAGTCAGCACATTGTAGATGCTAACCACATCTACAAAATACCTTCACAGTAATGCCCAAATTAGTGCTTTATTGCAGGGGTCCCAACCCCCTCACCCGTGGACCCGCCTGTTAGGAGCCAGGCTGCACAGCAGGAGGTGAGCCGCCGGGTGGACCCAGGAGCCAGCATTACCACCTGAGCTCCACCTCCTGTCAGATCAGTGGCATTACATTCTCATAGGAGTGCGAACCCTATTGTGAACTGCGCATGCCTGGGATCTAGGTCTGGGCGCTGTCTAGGAGAATCTAACTAAAGCCTGATGATCTGAGGTGGAACACTTTCATCCCGAAACACTTTCATTCCCTGCCCAGTCTGTGGAAAAAATTGTCTTCCAAGAAATCCGTCCTTGGTGCCTAAAAGGTTTGGGACCGCTGTTTTATTGGATAATTAGGCAACGTAGTCTAGCCAAGTTGACACATAAAACTAACCATCATAGTTGGGTTGGCAGAGGGACAGTGTATCTCAGGCAAAGGGACAAGAACCCACAAGGGAAGCACCAGAATTCGTGTGTGTGTGTGTGTGTGTGTGTGTGTGTGTGTGTGTGTGTGTTGGAGGGGCAAAGGGTACTGAAGAGTCACTGAAGTACAAGTGACATTCACTCCTAGAGCCCTTTAATCATTCCCCTACCTCTAGTCTCAATCTGGCTATGTTCACACTCACCCGCCCTTCCACATAGGTGTGATCCTTCAAGGGTCCTACAGTGGGCCAGAAGTGTGTGTGTATGTGTGTGTGTGTGTGTGTGTGTGTGTGTGTGTGTTAGTGGAGGGCAAATGAATGCCCAGAAGAAGAAGGGTATGGCAGGAGACAGCAGCAGATGAGTCTGCAGATGTGAGCAAGGACAACCAGTGTATAGATGTCTTTGCCTGCCATACTGAAGAGCTTTTCTTTACCTTGGAGTCCAAATCAGGTTGATCATCAAATCATCTAGAATCTCCTAGGTATCATTTTTGAAAACACAGATTCTTTGGGCTCCTCTCAGACTTAATGAATCAGATAAAATAGTAGCTTATATTATTAAAAAGTCCTATTTTATTCCCCAATCTGATGACCAGGTTTTGGAGTATCCCTGCTTTAGGTTATAGAAGCCACTGAAGTGTAAAATGATAGGATCCACATTTTATTTCCATTTAACTATCATCCTTGTTTAAGTGTTTGTGCTTTTCACATGAATAGGACAACTATTCCATGGTGGCTTCAAACATCAACGCAGCTAGCATGTAACTGGGAAAAACTTGGCTGAGATCCTTCCTAGTACGCTTATCTTCACAGACACAACCTAATTGGGATCAGAAGGGCCAGAGAACTGGAGACAGAGGATGGATTTCTTAGTCACTGTCAGCTTCATTTCCATGGAGATCTATTCATGCGCCACACATTCACTTAGAGGGCCTAGTCCATGCCAGGTTCAGAGGGGGACAGGAAGACAGCAGAAGCCAGCTTACAATCTTGCAGACACGTGCATCTGAAACACGCAGATTTGAAAAGAGCAGAACACAGAGCTCCTTTAAGGCAGTATTTAAGGCAAGCATGGGACATGGTAGTACAGATGGAAAGTATACATGTCAAAGACCCAGGCTTGTTTAACAAGACAACGCACACAAAGTACTGAGTACACACCTGGCACATAAGGCATCATTAAATGAACATTGGTGCCTGGCCTTCCTGAGCCCTTAGTAATGCCAGCACCCGCTCTATAGCACTCACAGTCTTTGGAGTCCTGGAATAAATTTTAAGAAGGAAAAAGCATGTCTAGCTTCCAGACTCTTAGGAGATTTTATTAATATCATGGTGTCCATCTGGTTGACATAGGAGACAGGATGGATGTCTGTAGCTGAGCTCCAAAATAGATATTACAAATAAGGCTTATGTAGGAAATAGAAACACCCTGTCCTCGGGACCACATTTGTCAGTCCTCTCTCAATTTAGACCTCTTCAAGTATACCCAGAGAAACTATCAGGGCCCATCACCACCACCTCCAACTCCAGAGGAAAACGTTTTTCTTGGAGAGGCCTTTCTTTTTGTGAGGTTTTAGCACTAGAGCCTTGCACTGAAGTACAAGTGACATTCAATACTAGAGCCCTTGAATCATTCCCCTACATCCAGTCTCAATAGTTCAAATGCTCAGATTCACATGGATCTTGCACATCTATCTACTAGGAGAATGGTAAGCCTTTCTAGGAGAATGGGCTGCAGGTTATCCCAGGATGGTGTTTAAGATGAAAAGATAGTGCAGGTGCTAAGGATGGAAAATGGCTTAAACCTGCTGCAGCTCTGAACTCAGACACACCCAGGCCCAGGGTTGCTCTCCCAACACCATTTGCAGAACTGAAGTCCTAAGCTGTTAAGTGACCCTACGGTGTCTTTCTGAATTTCCCCATCTTGCAAAGAGTGTGTAGATCAACCCTTCATCTCCCACCCTCAGCTTTCACCACCACACACTAGGAGAGATTTCACCCTTCCATCACTGGTAAACTAGGAATCACCTTCTTGGCCAGCTGCTTTGTGGGCTCATGACCTGCACCTGGCTCTCTCTGGCTACGTTCATACTTACCCACCCTTCCACATAGGTGTGTGATCCTTCAAGGGAACCACACAGTGCATCAGAACTAACAGAAAAGATCTAAGAGTCCAAGGATTAAATTAAGTGCCTATAATTCATGAAATCATACATCAACTAAAATCTGATATTCAAGAATTGAAGAAACAGAATAAAATCTTAAATTCTTGACTGTTACTCCTGTAGAGATGCACTTTGAAACAAAAGATAATCTCCCAATCTAATGCATAGAATTTTGCCAAGATGTACCCAAGATTTGCCTCCAAAGCTGGACAAAAAGAGGAGTCAGACCCTCTCTAGGACTCTAAGACAAACTTCCGGTACAAGCATATGTAAATCATATTATTTCCTCAAAGTAGCAATTTCCTCAGTGGTATGAGCCAAGGCCTGGTCCCTGAGAAAGGCCTGGAAACACTTACTCTGAATGGAACACAATGGCTAACAATGCAGCTGTGGCTACAACAGACCACAGTTGGGTCCTGTAGGACAGAAAGACTGTCCCTGAGTTGGGCCTCACTCAGAATTCCAGGCATTGTTTTAAAACCACTGTAGGTTGACACTTAAAGATTCATCTGCTTCCGTTGTAACACACCAACTTTCCTGCCAAGAGCAACTAAAAACAAATGTCAAGAAGAACCTTCTGGTTTTAGACACCACTCATCCATCAGGCCCTAGGATCTAAGAGCCCAAAATCCCAGAGAGAAGGAAATTCACTGAGCTGACTCCTAATATTCTATCCCACTTCTTCCCTCAAGGCACTTACAAGTGATGCTGAGAGTCAAGCAGAAAGCAGCTGCTAAGTACTTGAGAAACTTAAGAGATCTTCAGGCAATTTCCTGGGCCTGGAGAGATAAAATCTGGGGTTCAGGACTACCAAGATAGCCAGGACATGCAATTCCAGAAACCCAGACATAAAAGAAATGCAAAGAGTGAACCCAGCATTGGGCACTACTTTCCACTCACTGCTTTGCTGACTCCCACACCATAGAAGCTGGGCAGAAAGAAGCCATCTGAGAGATAAGAAGATAAGCAGAGCTTTGGGCTGCCTCATTCGGCAGAGAGGAGAGAGGATATTAAACTACAGGATCCCTCCAAAGGGAAAGCTCCTTTCAGTTGAAAGCCATGAAGGGCCACATCCTGGGGGCCAATCCATTCAGAGATTAAGCTGTTTCTGAGGAATGGCCTCAATCTTCCACCTGGCAAAAGAAGGATTAGCAACCTTAGACAGATCCGTTGAAAATACTCAGATTAACACACAGGGAGAGATAAAAATGGAAAATGAAAATAAAAGATTGAAAAAGACATGTGTCACTTAATGATGGGGACATGTTTTGAGAAATGCATCATTAGACAATTTCAACTTTATGCAAATACCATAGAGTGTACTTACACAAGTCTAGATGGTACAGCCTGCCACACCTAGGCTATATGATGGAGCCTATTACTTACTCCTAGCTACAAACATATACGGCATGTTATTGTACTAATCACTGTAGGCGATTGTAACAGAATAGTCAGTATTTGTGTACCTAATATATCTAGATATAGAAAGGTATGGTAAAAATATGGGGTAAAAGATAAAAATGGTAAACCTATATTGGGCACTTACAATGAATAGAACACAATGAATGGAGCTTGCAGGACTGGTAGTTGTTCTGGGTGAGTCAGTGAGTGAGTGATGGTGAATGTGATGACCTAGGACATTGCTGTACCCTACTGTAGACTTTATGAACACTGTACACAGAGGCTACACTAGGTTTACAAAAAAAAATCTTTTCTCAATAATAAGTTAACTTCAGCATACTATAACATTTTTATATAAACGTTTTAATGTTCTTGATTTTTTGACTCATAATACTTAGCTTAAAACACACATTGTATGGCTGTACAAAATATCTTTTCTTCATATCCTTATTCTATAAGCTTTTTTCTATTTTAAATTTTTTTCTTACTTTTTAAACCTTTTTACTAAAAACTAAGACAAAAACATACACATTGGCCTAGGTCTACACAGCGGTAAGATGAACAAGATGTCACTAAGCAATAGAAATTTTTAAACTCCATTATAATTTTATGGGACCACCATCGGCTATGCAGTACCTCATTGATCAAAATGTTGTTATGTGGCACATGACTGTAAATAAGTACTTATAGCCAAGCGCGGTGGTTCATGCCTGTAATCCCAGCACTTTGGGAGGCCAAGGTGGGTGGATCATGAGGTCAAGAGATTGAGACCATCCTGGCCAACATGGTGAAACCCCATCGCTACTAAAAATACAAAAATGAGTTGGGCATGGTGGTGCGCACCTGTAGTCCCAGCTACTCAGGAGGCTGAGGCAGGAGAATCACTTGAATCCAGGAGGTGGAGGTTGCAGTGAGCCAAGATCATACCACTGGACTCCAGCCTGGTAACAGAGTGAGATTCCGTCTCAAAAAAATAACAATAATAGGTACTTATTTATTTATTTATTAATATATAAATATTAATACCCACTAACTACCCATGTCCAAACTGTGGAAGCTGCATGTTGCCCCTTTCTTCCACATCTCCACACCTCTTCTTTCGTAAGACCGGCTCAAACATATCTCCCTTGTTAAAGCCTGCCCTGATGCTTCTAACCTCAAATACTGCCCCTTTTTTCTATGTTTACTTCAGTTCAGTAAACATTTATTTACCTCCTGCTATGTACTGGGTACTGAATATTTCCATAAGATTTTATTTACTTATTTCTGTTGCATTTACTACTCAAGAAAGTAAACAAAATATATTTTCTTAAAAAAAGAATAATAGGCCAGATGCGGTGGCTCACGCCTGTAACTCCAACAATTTGGGAAGCTAAGGCGGGTGGATCATTTTGAGCTCAGGAGTTCGAGACCAGCCTGGGCAACATGTTGAAACCCCATCTCTACAAAAATACAAAAATTAGCTGGGTGTTGGTGGCTTGTGCCTGTGGTCCCAGCTACTTGGGAGGCTGAGGCTGGAGAATTGCTTGTGCCCTGGAAGCGGAGGATGCAGTGAGCCGAGATCGTACCACTGTACTCCAGCCTGGGTGACAGACTGAGATGTTGTCTCAAAAAAAAAAAAAAAAAAAAAAAGGACAGGCGCGGTGGCTCACGCCTGTAATCCCAGCACATTGGGAGGTTGGGAGGCTGAGGCGGGCGGATCACAAGGTCAGAAGATGACCAACTTGGTGAAACCCCATCTCTACTAAAACTACAAAAAAACTAGCTGGACATGGTGGCACGTGCCTGTAGTCCCAGCCGCTCGGGAGGCTGAGGCAGGAGAATCACTTGACCCTGGGAGGCAGAGGTTGCAGTGAGCCAAGATCGCGCCACTGCACTCCAGCCTGGGTGACAGAGCAAGACTCTGTCTCAAAAAAAAAAAAAAGGAAACTAAGGTTTCTTTCATGAGCATCCTCAATCCTAGCTCCTCCCAATCCTACCCAAGGGTGTCCACTATTACCACTGTCACTTTGGTGATAGCCTTCTGAACTTCTGGTTTTTGGTTGTTTTTTATTTTATATAGATATCTATGGCCCGTAGAAAACGTATAAGGTTGTTTTGTGTTTTTTTTCTTTTGCTTTTTATTTTACACAGGATATATTATTCCATACATAATTACTTATCACTTAGTTTATTCAAAGGAGTGTCCTAACGATCTAGTGATAGATCTACCTTATTCTTCTTAATCTGTATAATTTTTCATGGTATTGCTTTAACCTCAGTTTATTTAGTTACTCCCTTTTGTTCTTCTGGTGGACATTGAGGCTGTCTGTAGAATAATATTACAAGCAGTACTTCATTTACCATACTTTTATATGCCCTATCTGTGCACATAAATGAATGGCCACCTGGGGTACAAACCAAGAAGTGAAAATGCTGGATCACTGAGTGTATCCATTTTTTACTTGGATCGGTACTGCCAGATTGTCTTTGAAAATTCCCCCGAAGGCAGATCATAGTTAAATTTATCTCAGTATCCTGCCCCTCACCTTGAGCCCTTCGCATAGTAGGCACTCAATAAGTATTTTCAAGTTGATGGATAAAAGAACGCAGGGCTATAGTGAAAATATTCTGAATCATTTCTCCGACTCACCATGAGATGACTTACAATAACTTTTCCTGAATATCTTGTCTAGACTTCAACTGCTAAACCACAAATAATGTGTCTTCTATTTTCTGCATCACACATAGCAACTAGCACCTATATGGGTGTTTAACAAATACTGGTGTTTGTTGAATCAATAAGCAGATATGTTTTATGTTAATAGTACAAATAAGTTGGGGAAATAATCATTGTGATTATAGTAATATACGGTAAACATCACGTAAAGATGACATTGCACAGGCCAATTACTATGGGAAAGGATCTAGGCAGGTGGACATGTTTCTCTAGCCCAAATGACACAGTAATGGAGGTCATTAACTGGGAGCACAAAACGATTGGCTAGCTGCCATTGCGCTTCAGTAGCAATACGTTACCAGAGAGATGGTGGAATTGCACTGGGGAGGAGAATGTGGCTCCACTCCACATTAATGGGGCTCTCAATGTTCCACTGATATGCAAATGTGCCACAGGAAACATTCTAAAGCAAGGACAGTGGTGAGAAAGAGAATTGCCCTTGCTCTGCTTTAAAGATCATAGGAAGCAGTGTATCAGAGCTTCTTGATGAGTCTGACTTGATTCTTGCCTAGACAGGTGGGCCTTGGAGCCAGCACCTATGTCCAAAGTAGCCTCCAAAAAACCCACTATCTGAACCTACCTCTTTCTAATAGCACTGATTCTCAAAAGCCTCAGCCTCTCAGGCGAAATGAATCCCAATCATTAAAGCAAGAGAAATGCTACCTTCTCATTTCCACAAGTGTCCATTTCTTCCCAGTTTTTCTAATCATTTTCTCATTAGTCTCATTCTCAATCTCACTGTCATTATCATTCTGTTTATGTAACGTCACTCACCAAGCACCTTCCAGATTCCTTCCCGCCAGCATGCACAATACATTCCAATTATGTAATTATGCCATTGTAATCAAATCATTAAGGTTCACATTAAACATGTATTAAAGTTCACAAGGAAAAAAACGAGCACCAGACACAGGCACCAAGAGGGAGGGAAGCAGACAAACATGCTTGTAATTGCAACTCGCTTTTAATGATCCTATGACTGTAGGTTTGGGGTCCTGCGAGGATTTTATAACTGAGAAGAGGTGGTTCATTTCTAAAAGTGAAAAGCAACTCTCCCCTCCCCTCCCCTCCCCTCTGATTCCATTGAGTTAATCCCTTGATTATATAGTGAATTATAAGAAACAACCTAAAACAAGTTCACTGCATGTGGGGCACATACACATGTACACACACAGAGTGAATAAAACAAAAAGAATCATCCTGGAGACTTGCAAGCACTCACTGGCCTGGGAGAAATAATGCAATACCTGTGAAGAAACTCCATTTACTAACTGATTTCAGTGGTGTGAGGTATCTACATAATCAATTTAGAAATACAAGACCAGACCAATGCAGTTGATTTTTTCTGTTGGACACAGTTACTGCAGTGCTACCAGTGGACAACAAGCAGATGATAAAGCTGCCCTGAGTTGGGTTGCCTAAGTCCAGTAGTAAGGCCAGTGATTTGCATGTCTGGCAGCATATTAGAGAAGGTTGGTGGAGGGGAGCTTTAAAATAACACACAATACTGCTGCCCAGGCCTCATTTCAGACCAGTTAATCACACTCTCAAGGTGAGGAGTCCAGGCAGGTTTTTTTTTTGGTTTTTTGTTTTTTGTTTTTTGTTTTTCACTAGCAGGTCTCTCTCTGTCCCCCAGGCTGGAGTGCAGTGACGTAATCACAGCTCACTGCAGCCTCAGCCTCCTGAGTAGTGGGGACCACAGGTGTGCACCACCAGACCGAGTTAACTTTTTTATTTTTATTTTTCTTCTGTAGAGATGAGGCCTCATTTTGTTGCTTAGACTGGTCTCAGACTCCTGGCTTCAAGCAATCCTCCTGCCTAGGCCTCCCAAAGTGCTGGGATTATAGGCATGATCCACCTTACTTGGCCAGGCAGCCATCATTATTTTCAAGAGCTTTCCCAGGACCTCTAATATGCAGCCAAGGTTGAGAGCTATTAGTACAGTATAGTAGTGATCAAAATGTGGTCCCAGACCAGCAGCAGCAGCATTAGATAGGAACTTGTTAGAAATGCAAATTTTCAGGCCTCATCCCAGATGTACTGAATCAGAAACTTGGTGTTAGGTCATCATTTGTGTTTAAGTCCTGCAGGTGATTCTCAAGCACACTGAAGTTCCAGGACCACTGGGCTAAACCATGTCCAAGTCCAGATGATGAGGAGAAGAATACACGCACATTTTTAAAATAGCAACCATGCTATGGTCAGTGAGCTAGACACATTAGACATATCATTGCTTTTAAATTTTCAATAATTTACTTATTTGCTTAATAAGCATATCCTATCTAATCCAGGATGTTGCTAGGCACTGAGAATATAAAGCTGCATAAAACACAATGCCTTACATTAAAGGAGACTTGCGGTAAATAGATGATTTTAATACAAAGTGGTAACACTAATTGCTACACATATTGAGTGCTAATCATGTATCAAGGACTCTGTCAAGTGCTTTACGTACATTATACCTACATTACCTCTAATCCTCACAGCAACCTTAGAGGAACAGGTGGTGTTATTTCCAGCTCCCATCGGAGGAAACTGAAGACTTAAAGAGGTTAAATGAGCCACCCAAGGTCAAACACCTCACAAGTAGTAGATCTGGGATTGAACCATATTCTTAATCACTCCAAACTCCAGTTGTTCCTAACCTATGGGCCCAATACTCTTAAGTACCATCTCAGAAAATCCACACATGCCCAAGCATTTTCCATAGCCTGATTAAATTCTAGGTCCAGTTCCTATGTATACTTTTCAAGAGTTACTGATGTATTGTGCTCAATGAAAAACTGACTGCATCGTAACTGTTGTCACATGTATTTTTCTTAAGGTGCTATAAGTACAATTACAATTTTATCAAACAGCCACAAACTGTGGAGCTGTCAAAGTGGGATCTTCTTATTAAGAAATGTTAGGAACCATGTACTATACCATACAACACTGAGAAGGCACGAAGTATATTTCAGTTATAAATAATGGATGAATGACTCCACATTAAAATAAGCAAAAATATACTTATAGTCCCCAAGTCTGTGAATTCTGCTTGAAAGCCACTTTATTAAAAGTTAAACACTTTCACTTCGGGTGACCACTTGCTGACAATTTGATTTTAAACATATATACAAATGTCTTTGCACTAAAAATCCACTGGAAAAAATTATCTATGGCAAACACTCTTTCCCTTACAAACAGACCATGCAGATGGTTCAAAACATGCCTATTGGAAGGTCCTTTTTTTTTTTTTTTTTTTTTTTTGGTCTACCTAGAATCACTTTGAGAAACCACCCCTCTACTCATTGTGCTTTCTGTGGTTCGAGTGGGGCTGACATCACCCTAAATTTCAGATTTGGGCCATTGGCCCCAACTTGGTTAATTAGAGAACCCCAGCCCACAGCACAGTGGCTCATCCAGGAGCAGGCACATTGCCAGGCTGGGCAATTAGAACCTTTTCTAGGTCTTCCAACAGAATTTTCAGAAACATTCTATTTTTGCTGGAATACCAGCTATGAGAACAACATAAGCCAAGAACTATAGGTTACCATCTTTCCACCACCTGGAGCGTCTGCTTGAGACAGAGCCAACACTGAGGAAACATTGAGCCAGGAGATAGAGAAAAATATACAGACTTTTGGTCTGTATACTTTTGAGCTATATGAGCTTCTGGATCCAGACCCACCTAAGGCCACCTACACCCCTTGTACTTATTGGACACACGGGCCAACATCTTCCCTGAGCTTTTCATTTTTAAAGCTAGCGTTTTCTTTCCCTTACAGCCAAATGGGTCCTAGCCAATATATAAATCAGTACTAGGAATAGGATATTAGGAGTGACAGACCTACATGGAAGTGACAGAATTTAAGTAGACTGAGGTACAATAAGGATTCCCCTTCCCCACGTTCAAGTTGGTAATCTTTTTATGGGATAGTGAAAGCGATGGTGAAACTGTCATGTTACACCTTGGTACTCAACTTAGAAGAAAAAATATCATGATGTTAGAGGGAGTTGCTATTTCAGTACAGACTGGCCAAACTAAAAGAGGAAAGGTAAGGAGATAGAGTCTTGCTAGGAGGCAGTGGCCAGAAACTTGAGATATCTGGATAATATGTTATCTTCCCAAAACTAAAGTTAGTGTAAATACAGAAAGACAAATATGGCATCTTCTCACTCATCTGTTGGAGCTAAAAATGTTGATCTAATGGAGGTAGAGAGTAGAATGATAGATATCAGAGGCTGGAAAAGATGTGAGGGGACAGCTAATGGGACAAATATACAGGTAGATAAAAGGAATAAGTTCCAGTGTTTAATAGCAGAGTAGGGTAACTATGATTAACAACAGAGTATCATATATTTCATAATAGCTAGAAGGGAGGACCTGAAATGTTCCCAACACATAGAAATGATAAATACTCAAGGGGATGGATACCCTAATTACCCTGACTTGCCCATTACACATTCTATGCATATAAAAAGTCACATGTACCCCATAAACATGTACAAATATTATTCATCAATAAAAGTAAATAGAAAATAAAGGTAGTATAAATAAAGATAGTTAGGTGGGAAACACAGCAACAATTAATATTGGGACCTAGACAAAATAAGGACTATAGAGTGAGCATAAAGGTCCAGGCCCCTTCCAACACCTCCTAAGGTTCACTTGCTGCTTGAAAAATATAATTACCTCCATAGTAAAGACCTCCAGGGCAAAGGACACAACATTAGCCTTGCTTCAACCCATCGTTTGGACAGATAAGATGGAAGCACTTAAGCCCAGGGCTAGGGGCATGCTCAGAGCTCTTGAGCTTATTGCTAAGAGAGAGATGCTATAAAAGCAATGTCAAAACTCATGGACCATGACTCCATAAGATCTCTGACTTAGGTCAATATTCCTTAAAATTTCTGGAAAGTTACCTACCTGGCCAGTTGATCCAGGCTCAGGTCCTGAAAATAAAGGCCTGTGGTTGCTCAATCCCTAAGGTCAGCCCCAATGCCCTAGAACTCCCTCAACAGGAAGTGAACTAGGACAATAAAAGCATCTTCTAGAAAAGAAGCATGCCCCATTGCCCATCTCACATGTGGTTGTGAAGAGCAGCAGATAAGGAGACGCTCTTGAGGCAGGGCAAGGCCAGTCATCTTGGCCCAACAGGAACTCCTCCACTACCTCATCAGGGTGTCTGGAATGCTCACCCAGAACAGTTTGGTGTGTGGTACTCACTAGTGCCAACAGCATCGTTTCCACTATTCCCTGTTTTGTTTTTATTTTTGTTTTTCCCAAAAAAAGAAGTTTCTTATAAAGGCTATAGACTTTTGTCTCCATCATTTCCTTACTGGCATGTTGAGAATGATTAAATGTACGATTTGACCATGGTTTATATTTGAAGAGGCAGCACATCATACAGAGACAATAGCGAGAAGGGATGGGATAGGACTGATATATACATGGAGCTTCAACTGCATCTATAATACATTATTTCTTTCTTTCTTTGAATCAGTAAGGAAAAATTATATTTGAAGAGGGTTTCTTTATGTATAGTAAAAAATAAAATGCATTGGCTTATAGAATCCATATGGTATACTTTTAGTATTGCACTGGTTTAGGAGTCAAACCTACATTTAAATCAAACGCTTTGTCTTCCCTCCCACGCTAAAGGAAACTACTTTCTTTAAATTAATATGTTTTCTCTGTTTTTATGCTTTCACTACCTTTGCACATGTTCATAAATACTACATGATATTGATTTGTGTTTTTAAAACTTAGATAAATAGTATGCTATGCTTATCCTTGAGAAAGCTGGCTTTCTTCCTCAGCATCATGTTTTTAAGATTTGTGCATTTGGATACGTTCATTCATTCTAACGAATTGGTAGTATTCTAACATATGAATAAATCATACTTTACTTATCCATTTGCATTCTGACTGCCAATTTGGATTTCTAAATTAGCATTACAGTTTATTTTAACAAACAATGATCATCGTTGGCCATATCTTCTTATATACATGTAAGAGAATTCTAGGGCATATACCTATACATGAGCATGCTGGGCTGTATCATTTGCCCAATTTCACATGTACTATGTATTGCTAAATTGCTCTCTGAACCATCTTTGACAAACCCACAGCCAACATCATACTGTACATGCAAAAAGCTGGAAGCATTCCCCTTGAGAACTAGAATAAAATAGGGATGCCCACTCTCACCACTCATGTTCAACATAGTACTGGAAGTCCTAGCCAGAGCAATCAGGCAAGAGGAAGAAATAAAAGGCATCCAAATAGGAAGAGAGGAAGTCACACCATCTCTCTTCGTAGGCGATAGGATTCTACACCTAGAAAACCCCACAGTCTCTACCCAAAAGCTCCTAGATCTGATAAACAACTTCAGCTAAGTTTCTGAATACAAAATCAATGCACAAAAATAAGTAGCATTGCTATATCCCAGAAACGTCCAAGCTGAGAGCCAAATCAGGAACACAATCCCATCCACAATAGCCACAAAAAGAATCAAACACCCAGGAATACAGCTAACCATGGAGGTGAGAGAGCTCTACAACAAGAATTATAAAACACTACTGAAAAAGCCAGAGATTACATAAACAGATGGAAAAACATTTCATGCTCATGGATAGGAAGAATCAATATTGTTAAAACGGTTATACTGCCCAAAGCAATTTACAGATTCAATACTATTTCTATCAAAGTACCAATGAAATTCCTCACAGAATTAGAGAAAAAAACTATCTTAAAATTCATATGGAACCATAAAAGAGCCCAAATAGCCAAAGCAAAATCTTAAGCAGAAACAACAAAGCTGGGGGCATCACATTACCTGACCTCAAACTATACTACAAGGCTACAGTAATCAAAATGGCATGATAATAGTACAAAAGCAGACACATAGACCAGTGGAACAGAATAGAGAGTCCAGAAATAAGACCACACACCCACAACCGTCTGATCTGTGACAAAGTTCACAAAAACAACCAATGAGGAATTGACTCCCTATTCACTAAATGATGCTGGGATAACTGGCTAGCCATATGCAGAAGATTGAAATTGGACACCTTCCTTACAACATATACAAAAATCAACTCAAGATGGATTAAACACTTAAATGTAAAACCTAAAGCTACAAAAACCCTGGAAAATAACCTAGGAAATACCATTCTAGACATACACCCTGGCAAAGATTTCATGAAGATACCAAAAGCAATTGCAACAAAAACAAAAATTGGCAAATGATCTCTAATTAAACTGAAGAGCTTCTGCACAGCAAAAGAAACTATCAACAGAATAAACAAACAACCTACCGAATGGAAGAAAATATTTGCAAACTATGCATCCAACAAAGATCTAATATCCAGAATCCATGAGGAATTTAAACAAATTAACAAGCAAAAAACAAACAACCCTATTAAAAAGTGGGCAAAAGACAGGAACAGACCACTTCTCAAAAGAAGACATACATGCAGCCAAAAAGCATATTAAAAAATGCTCAACATCACTGATCATTAGAGAAACATAAATCAGAACCACAATGAGATATCATCTCACACCAGTCAGAATGGCTATTATTAAAAAGTGAAAAAATAACAGTTGTTGGCAAGGTTGCATAGAAAAGGGAATGCTTATGCACTGTTGGTAGGAGTGTAAATTTGCTCAGCCATTGTGGAAAGCAGTTTGGTAATTTCCCAAATAACTTAAAACAGAACTACCATTCAACCCAACAATCCCATTACTGGGCATATACCCAAAGGAATATAAATCATTCCAACATAAATACATATACATGCATATGTTCATCGCAGCACTATTCACAATAGCAAAGACATTGAACCAACCTAGATGCCCACCAATAGTAGACCGGATAAAGAAAATGTGGTACATATATACCATAGAACACTAGACAGCCATACAGAAGGAGGTCATGTCCTTTGCAGCAACATGGATGGAACTAGAGAACCTCATCCTAAGTTAACTAACACAGAAGCAGAAAACCAAATACTACAAATTCTCACTTTTAAGTGGCAGCTAAACACTGAGTACACATGGACACAAAGCAGGGAACAACAGACACTGGGGCCTATTTGAGAGTGGAGGGTGGGAGGAGGGTGAGAGTCAAAAAACTATCATCAAGTACCATCCCTATTACCTGAGTGATTAAATAATCTGTACACCAAACACCCGTGACATGTAACTTACCTGCACATGTACCCCAAAACTAAAATAAAATTTCAAAATAAAGTAAAATAAATTGCTCTCTGGTGCAGTTTTACCATTTGACATTCCTACCAGTAGTGGATAGGAATTGCTGTTTGTGGTGTCTCCTGACCTGATGTGTGGTGGTTTGATTCATGAGGTTTGTCTGTTTTATATTGTAAGTTCCTCTTCGTCAGGGGCATTAGGGCTATGGAATTCTATGTGCCCTAGATTATGAAAGGATTCCTGCTGAGTTTTATAGTTGCTTATACTGTAGCCTCCAGGGTTTCAATGATCCTTGACCAGGTTATGATAAATTCTCAGCTTGGACGTCCTGAACCAGATAGATAGTTTAAATTTGAATCACATGCCTTTACATAGTTCAGGCCTGGAAATTTAGCTTTTTGAGTGATTTTTTTTTCTACCTAAGGCTCTGAACAAATGGTGGCAAACTTCCATGTTGCCTCCTCTGGCCAATTTGTGCTGTTTTCCAGTATGCTTTTTATGAGCAGGGCAGCTCTTGGAGTTTCCAGGCTTTACACAGGCTTCCTCCTCTCTCTATCACCTGTGGTCTGGAGGTCGCATAACCAGTCCTCATGTGCACATTAGAGGCCTAGCCCCAAGCCTTATATGGAACCCAAATGCCCATGAGTCTTCTTAGCATCAGGTCTCCCTTACCCACCTCCTCACAATAGCTTTCATCTCCTTTTCTTTCTCCTACACCTGAGATTGTCTTTTCTTTCTTTCAAGTTGAGTAATACAGCTTTACTAAAATTTTGTGGTTTTTTTTTAATCAAGCATGTCTACATGTTCTAAGTTAAAGGGGGGATGATCAATCCCATTAACTTAGGCTGTTATGTTACTGAGAGTCTTCTAACATGATTAAGGTCACTTTCCAGTCTGATACACTACAATTTTAAGTAATTACTCTAAAACAGACAAGTGAAGGAAGAGACACATTATGTAACAAGATCTAAAGAACCATACATACCTGGGTAAAAAATGATGCCTAGTTCCCCTTAATAGTTGACTCCTGTTACTTAACCTGACCCTGATACTCAGCCATCCATCGTAAACTCGCTCACTCTTAGGTCAGAAACTTTCCCGGGGTATGCATAACATGATTCTTCAGTCTTTGCAGCCACAGAGGCACTGAAGAGTGCAGGCTTACAGCTTGTGCTTGATGCATTCTCCCCCTTCAACACACATGTGCCTTGTCAGGAAAGGTCAGTGAGTAGGCACATGCTTTATTCAAATTCCTTCCCACGAGATCTGACTTCTTCTGCAATCAGAATAATCTTATTTCAGTAAACTCCCACAAAGAATTCCCTACACTGCCCTCCCCAACTACTTGACCTTACCAAAAGGAAGCTTGAGAACATGTAGCCTGGTGTACAGGGGGCCTTCTGTTAGGGTCCTGGGCTGCTGACTTATCATGGCAATCCTCAGTACTCATGTCCCTCCTTCTGTCTTCATAACAGTTATTTGCAGGTCTGTCATTTCCACAGAAGGCTATAAGCTCTTTGATAGCGGTGTTTACCTCTGCATATCCCATTATACCTATCACAGTGGCTAATACATGTAAGTACCCAATAAATTATTCTTGGATACATTATAGCCAACCAGACACCATAAGTTGTGGGCACCTCCTTCCTCAATTCCCCTCATGGTTGGCCCACAACCCTTCCTTTCATTGTTAACCTCCTATCCTTGGCATGTACCAACCTTTAGCTGAGGTGAAGGGCTGAAGACCATCTCTTTTAAAGACATCTGCTACAGCGTGAAGACCAATAGCCACATGAATGGAGTCAAGAAGGTTTCTTTGGCTTCATATTGGGCACAAATTGTTGAAAACCTGTGAGGGAAGCCTCTCTCTCCACTATGAGGAATGTGGGAAGTATACCTTTGTGAGAGGAGGCAAAACAAGGGGGAGAAGCACAGGGAGGGTTTGTTGGAATGGGCCCTCCAGCTTGGCTGGTGAGGACACAGTAAGTACAAATGCTTGTAGAATCCAACTTCAAATTACAAATCAAGCACCTGAAATGCCCATGGGCTTTTTCTTGTCACCTGACTTCTAGAAACAGAACCTAACAAAATAAAGCAAAAATAGGGGTGGGTGGGAACGTATGCTTTAACAGTATCGTTTCAATGATATAATGAAAATTTTAAAATGAAAAGCAATCTAAATATCAAAACACTCAAGAAAGGGTTGTGTAAATTATTGTATTTTCACTAGAGGAAACATGCAATCACTAAAACTATGGTTATAAAGGCCATATAGCACCATGAAAAATGCTTATGACTGAATATAAGTGAAAAAAGTAAAAGAAAATGTTTTATTTACAGTAGGATTACTACTAGATTTTAAAAGAAGCTGCATAGCAGAAAACTTAGTAGGAAATACATCAACATGCTAACAGCAATTCTGTTACGTTGTTAGTATTACGGGTGCTTTTCCTTTTCCTTTGAAATATAGTTCTAGTACCTTTATAATGAGATACATTACACATAAATGTCCAAACTTTTTTTAAAATTGGGAAAAGAGTCAACCCTGACAAAAGGCAGAAATGTTTTCCTTCATTCTTACTCCCTCCCTTTTTTCCTTCTTTCTTTTCTTCTTTCTTCGATGGGGTGAACAAAGGGGAACAGTTTAAGAAATCAGGAAGAAGAATATTTTACTAAAAGTGTAAACTCCTTAAATAATTTTTTTCCCTTTTGTGTTAACAAAGGTAGAGAAGAATCCTGAAAAGAAACAGGCACTGAGACCAGCAGCGAGGCTGTTCAGGGAGGTGGCACTGGGCATAGGTGCAATCAGTGAGTTTCAGGGAAATGCAGCAATCAGCAGCCCTGTGGAAACCAAGTCTCACGGGTATGCAGAATGATGGCAAAAGTTAATTTAGGGAAATGAGGGGCAAACATGGGCTAATCAGCACTGAATGACTGGGTAAAACACTATTTACAAAACACTACGGATGCTTTCCTGTTTTATCTAACCAGAGTACAAAAAAAACAGCTCCCACTGATTTTCGCTATGTTGTTGCTAGCAATGAATGTGGATTAAAGGATGAAGCAGGGATTGATTGTTGTCCCTCATGGGCCTTGGGCTTGTACACATGAACGGTTCCCAGACACTTAGTTCAATCTCTGGTCACCAGTCAGGTCCTCTACATACCTGGAAACTGATGTCTGATTAACTGCTCCCTCATGGTGCTCTCACAGGCTCAGCCTGCACGCTCGGCAGGCCCACAGCTAAATCATAGTTGGTTTGGGAATTAACTCTTTCCTGTCCATCTGCCTATCAAACATTTATATGTCTTACACAGCTCCATATCCAGGCAGCTCTTGGAAAGACGAAACCGTGTGTCTGAGACAGTCCCCTTCTATAGCATCTAGAGCCACTTTTGGGACAGTCAACCTAAGATCGTCATCTTAGTCAAAAGATGGTGGAATCCTGAGGGACTGGCCTGAGTAGGGTGGGTCATTACCATCCACTCTGGCAGTCCTTGTTCAGGGTAACAACCAGGAGGCGTAGAGCCAGAGACTGAAACGAAAGAGGCCACTACTGTTGTGGTAAGAGGGTTAGGAAGCCTGGGATCATAGGCACCTACAGAAGCTTGGAGCAGAAGTTTCTCTGGCAGATATCAAGGGCCTCTGCTACCTCTAAATTAGAGTTTTCCAGTTTTAAACTCTCAGTCCTATTCATCTGATTGATTTTTTGTTCCGTTTTTGTTGTTGTTGTTGTTGCTTGCTTGTTTGTACTTTTAAAACTCCTTCATAATCAAGTCATTTTTCTTGGATAGAGAAGGTAGTCTTGACAGAAAATTGAACTCTCCAACACTTGACACTTGCCATCTTGTGCCATCCTTGCCTCTTCTTCATAACACCGATCAGAACCCAGACTAGGAGTAGCTGTGGGGTGGGGTAGAACAGCCTAGAGCAGCCTGGCAAGTGCCTGAATTTGTGTTATAGCTCACGGCCTCACAGAGGCCTGGGTCAGCCTCCGATGCCAGATGCCACCCAGAAAGGCAATAAGCACAATGTCCTTGGCTTCATCTCACTCATCTAAGTCCAGCCAGGATGAAATGTGCCTTACACAGAACTGCTTCTTTCTTTCCTCCAATGCGTCCCTTCTGGATTCTTTTATATTCATAGGTTTCCCTCCCTGCTTTTTCAAGTGTGGGATCACCCATCAACAGCAGCTGCTAAGAAATTATCTGTACTAGATGTGTGTACTTTAGTGAGAACTCACCTAATGGTATTTCTCAAATGAAAACATCCATGAGTATCACTCAAAATTACTTTAGACAATGCACAGAAAACAATATTAATAGTTACATGTTTATTTTAGGGTCGATTAAATATAATAAAATCAAAACAATCATAACAAGCTTATGAGTTTATCACTATCAGTTAAAATAAGGCTAAGATAGGTAGTTAAAATTAAAATAAATTTAAAGAAAAGTATTAAGTAATATCATCGGTGACATATGCATATAACAAAAACCGTAAGAAAATGGGGCTTGATAACTGAAATTTGGGAAATACTCTGTAAATTACCTCCTCTGGATAATTTCACATTAAGCCTAAACCTGAGTAGGAATAAAAAGATTTGTCCCTCATTAATTCACATCAAGCAGACTGGGAAGGGGGACTTAGGGGAGGCAGCCTCCTGGCCCTACTGAATGATACCCACAGACAGGAGCGCGCACTGCTGAGATACAAGGCTAGCCTTGTTTCAGCAGCAGAAATGATTGGGAGTTCTGCCAGGAATGAAACAGACTATCCCGCAGCTGTTATCTCATTTGTATGAGTAATATGAAAAACACTGCACAATTTAATATGCCATCTTACACTTTTATTCTTATCTCACCAGTAGGGCAGGTGATGGTATACACATTTGAAAGCCAGTGCAGATTGGTGCAGAGGGAGGACCCCAAGAAATGATGTTAGCTGCTATCTGAGCTGAATAAAATGACATGAGCACAGATATTATTTTATAAAGGCAATCTCACTTGTATCTTTGCCAGTGAGATCTTAATCACAGCATGCAATGGAAGTGAATCTCTCCTTTCCTGGTTATCTGAGAGCAGGATGACTGTCTCACCATCACTGGGAGAATGGTTATCTGTTATTTCACTTGTGAGAGACCAACAAGAACATTATCAGGGCATTTGTAACCAAACGTGTGTGGCTCCAGGTGATAAAAGAAGGGGAAGGCAGCTCATCTCCAAGGATATGGAGATAATGCCACTTGTGGTGGGAGGAGATGGATGATATTGTTGAAAGTGGTTTCAAATATTGGGAACCGACTAAGAATCTCTCACAGTAGCTCAAATTTTGGCTCAGGAGAAGAGATAAATAAATAAGAGGACCTGGGTAAAGAAGGAGACCCTGGATGAGTGAGTGATCATCTCAACCCCTTCGACCTTAAAAGAAATGTGGTTAAATAAATCTTTCATGGCTCTGTATTTGAAGATGAACTATGGCAACCTTCAAACTACTGAGGGACACAAATAATATTTTTTCTTTCTCTCATTCTCAATCTTATTTATCTTTTCTTATTTTCTTTTTAAACAGCCACGATCTCAAATAAGCCTTCAACAAATAGATCTGTTAAGACATTAAACAAATAAGATGGGTGTGGGGGAACGAATTCTTTCCTGTAAAAGAGACTAGAAAGGGACTCACTAGTATAATACAGAAAGTTAACCCCAAAATAATTCATTCCTGTAATTTATAAGAATAAATAACAATCTCAGGTTAAAGAATCAGAACTCTACAATGGCATTTCTGTTAGGTTCAACTGTCTTTGACTTTTCACCAATTTTTCCTGTGGTTGGGAAATTTTTTTTTTTTTTTTTTTTTTTTTTTTTGAGGCAGGGTCTCACTCTGGCACCCAGGCTGGAGTGCAGTGGAACAATGATAGCTCACTGCAACCTTGAACTCCTGAGCTCAAGTGATCCTCCTACCTCAGCCTCCCTAGTAGCTGGGACTACAGACACGAAGCATCATGTCTGGTTAATTTCAGGGATTTTTTTGTTGAGACAGGGTCTCACTATGTTGCCCAGGCTGGTCTCAAACTGCGGGTCTCAATTAATCCTGCCGCCTTGGCCTTTCAAAGTGCTGGGATTACAGGCGTAAGCCACAGGGCCTGACCCAAAAATCATTTTTTTTCTCTTCCATGAAGTCTGAAGTCCAAAGTGTTAATGCTCTTTCTTTCTTTCTTTTTCTCTCTTTCTCTTTTGTTTATTTTTTAACTTCACTTCTACCTCTATAGAATGATTAATCATGAAGATATTACTTATCACATTCAAACAAAACGGAAGTTTATTTAAAAGCCAATTAATTCCTCCTACCTTCAAACTCTCTCCCTTGAAGTAACTAATGGCAGTAGCTTAAGGTAATTGTTTTCATAACCTTTTATAGGCCCTAACAATATACACTTAATTTTTCCCTATAATAGAGATCCACTCAAGTCAATAAATACAAATCCAAGTCACGCTTTTTACTGGCATTATAATATTCTGTATGGTAAATGTATTGTAAGTTATTCAATTATCCCCAGAATGATGAACATTCATGTTCTCCAACTCACAGTCTTCATTTTTTATAATCACTGCTGCAGCAACTACCTTTGTATATTTCTTTTATGTATTACTACCATTATTTCTCTGAAATAGTGAAATTATTGGATCAAAAGATATGTGCATTGTTATTTTTTAAAATATGTTTTAATTACTTCCCAATAAGGTGCTAGCTACTCACAAACCTACAAACAATAAATGAAAGAGCTAATTTTCCCCGCACCACCTCAAGCTTTGGCAATCATCAATCATTCATGTTTTGCCATTCCACTGAGTAAAGATGGCATTCCATTTCCTCAATTTTCATTTTTCTGATTTCCATAAGAAGATCTTCCCCACCCCAGGAGTATATATGCTAATACCTGGAGGGTTTTTTTGCATTCTTAGTTTTATTTTGTTAAATTCTATAAAATGGAGGAATAAGATATACCTTGACATGATCACTCAATTGGTCTCTGGAGATGTGGTCTTCTTGATATCACTCTACCACAACCTGGTTTTTTCAGCCCAAGCAACAGGCAAATAAATAATTCTTCCATCCCTCCTCCCAAAAAATAGTCAGTAAATATCAATAAGGCAACGGAACTAAATAAAGTATACATCCTTTAGTGAAGGTGCAAGAAGTAGCATCAAAAATAGAAAAAGCAAGCAGTCAAAAGTCCAGGACGTTGACACTCAATCTCTACATGAGTGTCTAGATCTGAGCCACCACTGAATCCCCACAGCACCCCTCTCAGGGACTTGTACAAATTAAACACTTCAACAAGTATGCTTTTATTGGTTAGATGGATGGATGGATGACTGGTTATCAAATAAACTTTTAACAAGCACATCTCCCGCTAGAAAATTAACTGAGAACAAATGTGAAGGAATTGATGCTCAAAATTAAAACTCCTACAAATATAGTCTATATGCAATTAGTAGTTTACATTTTGCTCATCTATGTAACAAAATCTACCTCTTAATTCATTTACAGCATGATTAAATTGCTTTCGCAGAAACGTTTTCCACTTCAAGTAACGATCAAAGAACTCTTAAGTAGTAGCCATCTGAGACGGAAGTCATTGAGCCCAAAGGAAATCTATTTACCCCGTCTGGTCACTGAATGACAAAAATGAGTCGCTCCTGATATGATTGTTGTGACAATATTAGAAACTGTGATATTACAGATGTCAAAGGCTTTCTATACATCTTCACATCTGATTCTCACACCCATCCTACAGATGAAGAAACTGAGTTTGAAAGAAGTTAAATGAATGGCCTGGCCTGAACAATGAAACCAAGATTTAAATCAAGGGTTTTACCTCTCTGTGAATCCCATTCTCTTGTCACTTGAGTAAATATATTCACCACCAACACCACAAACCTCATTCCCTAGCAAAGATGGAAAATAAAATTACGTGGTTATTGTCCCCTAAAGGGACAGTTACATTTTACTTTCCAAGGATCTACACTTGAGCTCGCTTCTCTGTTGTCTGTTTCATAAAACCCACAGATTATCTTTAGATGGCACCAGAATCTTTGCCTTCCAATACACGGGCATAGTTGAATTTTAAGCAGCAGAGACTTCTGTTTAAGCAACAGATCCTACGCCATGGTTACACCTCCACATTAGGGAGGTGGGAGGGAGACTGAACTCAGTCAAGTGAGGGATTCTTCTGAAATAATTGTAACAAATAAGAATGTTGTCCATGAACTTCAAGTGTAAAAGAATTTTGACTTTCTATCAGTGAGCTTTGGGCAAGGTGGGGCTAGGGTGCAGCTATACATGTTCCTGGCATCTGGCATCTGGCATCTGTTGGAATGTCTTCACTACTGATTTGGGTGATCAGATCATACAAGTCACTGCTGGGCCATTCTTCACTCCCAACACAAGCCTTGTTTTTGGATCTGACCTCTTCTACCTCCCACCCCTTGGCCACAGTCACTTCACAATGATACCCAGGACACTCAGTGTGGCCCTGTCCCTCTACTATTTCTCTCTCTCTCTCTCTGCATTTCTAAGCTCCCAAGCATCCTTAGGAATGGGTATTCTCTTCGAGGCTACCTAGGCCCTTTGTACCGCAACCCATAGCAACTCCCAGTCTTAGGTCTTGCCCTTCCCTAGTTCTTATCAAGGGAAGAAAACCCCTAGACCAATAATTCTCAACCAGGACTGTTCCCATCCCCCATGGGATATTTTGGAAATTTGTGAACGTGTTAATTGGTTGTCACAATTATGGGAGTAATATTATCCATAAATTTCATTTTACTTCAGGATAGTAAAGAGAACTTCATAAAATATTTACTACATAAAGGAGTTGTTAGTTTTAATAAGGTTGAGGATCACTGCCTTCAACTGACTGTTCTTCTATCCTCCTCCAAGGATACACTGAAAAAGGGTAACCACATAGTCCTATGTTCTTGGGACCCTCACCCTCTTTTCACTCCCACTTACCCTCAGCTCTCCCTTCCCCCGGTTTTGGAAAATCCTATCCAATACCAGTGTACAGAAAGCCCATTTGTGACTCCCTCTGACTTCACTATTCCTTGAAGCCCTTCACAGTCTCAGCGTTTTACACCCAAAGCCTGGCCATTGTTTTTGCTGTCATTTACCTTCCTTGAGGCAAAGCTGCTCCAGGGTCCAGCTGCCCAGTTGGGAAAGGGTCCCCAGGTAAGGAATGGAATAGGAAAAACACACCTGCTAGTATTTCCAATGTCATTCCACCACATAATCAAGAAAATACCTGATTACCAACTGGTCTTTGGAACCAGGTTCCAGAATGGTTTTATGGCCCAATTACGGCCACAATACAGGACAGTTACTTAAGTGTGTACAAAGCTACTAGATGAATCTGAAATTGCTAAAAGCTACAGCACCATCAAAAGATAGCAGACCCCTAAGCAAGAGGATTTTATGAAGCATCAGGCTTGCACCTCCCTACCCTCTTCACCCAGAGAGCTCTTATTTGCCTTCAGGCCCTTGCCACAAACTCTCCTGATCCTGTTTACACAGAATCAATTGTTCTTGCTTCTGCTTCCCCATGGCACTTTTTAGAGTTCAGATCTAATGTGCTACATGCAGTAAGAGCTGTAGGTTTACCTCTGCATGTCTCCCTCTAGACTCTGAGCTTCTTTTGGGCAGAGGCCTTGTCATATTCACTCCTATATTACCAAACTTCAGCATTGTACCCCTAGTTTAGCCCCCAGCATCTAAGGGCTAAAAAAGAAAAAAAAAATCAATCTAGTGCAATAGGCAGGACAGCTCTGAACCCATCTAAGAAATAGCATGTTTCTTAGTGTTTCCGACCACATAAATGTGAGTCAGCCCCAGCTACGGGGGTGGATAGGAAATTTTAGGAGATTCCTCAACCCACTTCTTGGGATCACCCTGGAAGTCTTGGGAAAATTCATACAGCGCAGAATAATTGAGGCAGATCTCTTGTTGTTGTTCCAGGTGCAACTGGCTGGGGCCAGCATCGCAGGTGGTAAAAGAATTTACCAAGACTATCATGGGTAAAGATGGCAGATTTATTAGAGAAAGTACAAAGGTAGATGGCAAGAAAGCAATGGGCAGCACAGCACAGAAGGGACTGTCTGCCAAGAGGCAGAGGCTGGAGGGAAGTTTTATAGGGTTGTACTGGAGGGGTTACAGGCAGATAAGGTGTGCAGATAAGGTATTGCTGCTGGGGCTACAAGCAGAATGAGGGATTTTGGAACAGAATGTTGTGCCAGGGGGTTGTCTGTGATTAGCAGTCACTCAGAACAATCGTTCTCCCCGAACTGGGACCCCTTCCTTGTTGCTGCTTACTTATTAGGACTCCACGGTTGTTCAGTTCCTAGAGTAATGGATAAACTACCTAATTTATAGAGCCCAGTACAGAATAAAAATGCAGGGCCCCTTGTTCAAAAAGTATGAAGAATTTCAAGATGATGACAACAGAGCATGAAACCAAGCAGGAAGCCCTACACCACTGCACAGGTCACATGCCCATGAAGTCGGCTCTACGATTGGGTATCCGTCCCATACTCCCAGCTCCAGAGCACAGGTGGTCTGTTCAGAAGCATGGGACTTCCCTGTGCCCTTGCCTGTTATAATGGGAGCCCGTGTCCTGAGGTCACAGTGCCCAGGTCTACCCCCATGGGCATACAACTGGGACACTACATAAGCAGGGGCTGGGTGTCTGTCACACAAGAAATGTGTATCTCCCATCTCCCACCTCTCAGAATGAACTCTTACTGTCCCTGGCCCACGGAAGTCTTTCATCCCCAGAGAGCAAGCCAGTCCCCTCTCCAGGTAGAAAGACCACCCTCCCTTTCTCCACTTCAGAGCCTTTTCCTTGATGAGCCTCTCCTTCCTAACAAAGGTCTGAGGTGGGGGATTTTTCTTCACAGAGGCCCCCTTAAATAAAAACAAATGGTGCAAGAGGATCCTAAACCCAGAATATCAACCAAAGGGACAAGGTGGGCAACTCAGCCTCATAGTAGGGAGATGATGGTAAATTATAGGTATGAGGAATGAACACTCAACACACCATCCAGAGGGGTGACCTCAGTGGTCTGCTAGTAAATGTTTAACTGGCTTACCAAGAGAAAAAAAATCTGACTTACAGCATCTTCATGGTACAAATACTCTCACCATGGCCTACTTCAATGATCTCAACCTACCAATGTAAAGCTGCTGCACACAGAAGTGCTGAAGACAAATCTCTCTCAAAAGCCGGAGAGAGCCAGTTCCAGCATACCACAGAGCAGCCACCACCGGCTGCAGTCCAGTATTAGCATGTGGACTGAGGCTGGCAGATCTAAACTTTCGAGAGACTGGAAATCAAATTTTCATGTTTGATGCCTCTGTTTCTAAATATTGGCTACTAGTTCTCATCTCTTTCAAACACTCTGGAGGTTAAAGTTGTGCAGGCCCATGTGTCCCTGAGTTTGGAATCCTGACCTGGCCCAGAGAACTCTCCTGAGGAGATGCAAAGGGAAGTTTTGCCTATTGTCCTTCATACCTTCTACATTCAAAAACAAAACACTAACATTTCAAAAGGTTACCCTACTCTACCGGGGCTCTCTCTTGTGCATTCACCATCAGTCTCACAGAACATTCTGGGGCTTGTGATTACTCTGCCAGAACCATTCCCAGACACCACAGTGAAAGACCTAAAAGGTAGAGACTAATTCTTTGGTATCTCCTCAATGATAGCCACAATATTGGGAAAGTATGAAAATAACTGATAGCAATAATAATGGTTGATGATGAAATGCTTTTAAGAGCATGAGTCTCCAAGTTTGCTGGACCTTCAGGCCTCTGCTTTGGCTTTTTCCTCGTCTCCTGTCATTTTTGATGATACTTTATGTATATTCCATGTCAATCAGCAGCTCCAGGAGATGGATGGCTATGGGAGCAAAGATAACAGGTGGAAGCAGTGAGAATTTTCTCTTGCCTGCAACAGATACATTTTTCAAGCCTGAAACATCACAGAAACAGAATGATTTTTTTAAGATGCCCTTTCTTTTCTTTTCATTCACTTACTTTTTGTGAGTTTTTGTTTTTTTTTTTTTTAATTGCTCATTTTGCTTAAGGAGCCTCAAGGCTAGAGTGCAGCAGAGTATCATTAATTAAAATATTTAAAATTATAGCAGTGGTGACAAAGCTCCCAAATAAGCCCAGGCAGCACAGACAGCAAACACAATTATTATCCATAATAACAGCCAAATCATCACTACCGCTCTCTATTCAGAAACAATGCATTCTTCCCGCAGTGCTAAGTGGTTGTGACAATGAGTAAATCATGACTACCTAAAATGGGACTAGACAGGATCTCTGGGGTAGTTCTTGATCTTTGTAGAAACCTTGCCATTTCTCCTCCCTCAGTCTCACCTCACATGAGGGGTTTGGGGGCAGAAAGTTGCTGTGTGACAGCCACCCACTTTCCTTCACAGCTTTTCTCCAGGAGCCCAGGAGGATGTGTGGCAGTGAACCACCCAGGGCCAGGGCCTGGTGTGTCAGTGGGTACACCATATATATGTTAATGCTTTTCTTGCACCTGGAAGACCCCTCTGTGGGAAATGATTCCCATAAAATAAGTCCGTAAGAGTAGAAATGGTAATAATTTATGTGTAAACTTTTAGATACAGGAACATGTAGAGGATTACCAATGCTATCCCAAATGATGAAGAGAATTCCTCACCCATTTATTCATTTATTTTTTCATTCATTCATTCAAAATTTATTGAGAACCCAATATATGCCAGATTCTGGGCCAGGTTTTTTTCTAGGCACCCAGGGGTGCTGAGATGGAAAACTTGGTCTGCATCTTCAGCAAGGTCAGAGTTTAATGGGAGAGATGCAGACAGTTACAATACAGTGAAAGGCACTTGGGATGGGAGCAAAGCAAAAAAGCACCCAACCCATTGCAGGAGGAAAACTAAGGAGGCATGGAGAACTTCCCATGGCAGGGGATGCCTAACTTGAATTCTAAAGGTACTCATAAAGAATGCTATTGGTGCCCTTTCCATATCTCCTTGGCACTTAACATGTCCCTGAAATCCCAATTTCCGATTTCCAACTGCCAGCCCCTGCAACTCTGAGCCCTAGGGCTTCCTTCAGCTGCCATATCAGCTCTGCCTGCTGGAGTGGCAGACCAGAAGTGCCAAAGAATTCATCCTTCTTGGAGGCAGTCCTCCACTAATGGCTGATGGAAGTTAGTGAATATTCTAGGAACCTCGTCCCACAGGTAGAATAACTCAGCGTACAGGTCTACACTATTTCCCAGAATTCCCCAGAGGGATTAAGTCAGTTGCCCATAGGAATAAGTGCTTGCTCGACTGCCTTTACTTCCCTGTCTCTTACCAGTGCACCTCCCCAATCTCCTGCCAGTGTCTCATGGGATCACCTCTTAAAAGAACTACTTGCACTAAAAATTTGTGTCTCAAGAGTTACAGGGAGCAACAAGGCAGAGGCAGGACATAGATATGAACTGGGTAAGGCTGAAGTACAGTTAGGTGAGAGAAAAGCTGGTCCCTGCAACAGTGACAGCCAAGGTTACAGATACTTCTTAGTAATTTGTTTTGTTTTTTCCCTCTGTGCCTTTGTGCAAGGAATACTCATATAGACCACACACACTCAGGTTAAATATACAAAGTTGCTTACTTTGTCCCTTCATACCACTCTGGGTCTCATTCTGGTTTCCTCTTTTCATTTCATACCATCTCAATTAAGTGATCCGGCTCCAAATACTTTTTCTTGGGGCAAGAGACCTGAAAGCCCTGTATGACATCCTTAAAGCCATTATTCTAATTCCAAAACAATTGGCACAAGAACCATTGGCCAGTCTCCAAGATGGCTCCCACTAACCCTACTGCACTCCAATATTCATAGCTTGTGTAGTACCCTCTCACATTGTTTCAAGGTTGGTCCGTATGACAAAAAGAATATGAGAAAAATGGCAGCATGTGACTTTCAAGGCTAGGTTATCAAAGCTGTTGTGTTTTCTGCCTTTTCTTCTCTCTTGGATCATTCACTCTAGGAAAAGCCAGTTGCCATTTTGTGAGAACCCTCAAGCAGCTCTATGGTGAGGTCTACGTGGTGAGAAATGAAGGCCTCCCTCCAAAGGCCAGCAGAAACCTGAGGCCTCCAGCTCACAGCTGTGTGAGTGAACCATCCTGGAAGCAGACCCTTCAGCCAACCCCAGGCAAGTCTTCAGGATACTGCAGTCTCAGGCAGTATCTTGACTTTAACTTCATAAAAACTTCTGAGCTAGAACCACCCAGCTATCCACTCCCAGATGCCTAACTCTCATAAGCTGTGTCGTGTGAGATAACAAATATTTGTTGTTTTAAGTCACGAAGCTGTGGGGTAAGTTGTTATGCAGCAATAGATAACTAATACAGTGTCACATCCCCACATTTTACCCAACCTAACCCCACCTCTCAATCAAAGTAAATAAGAAAGGAGGAAAGGATTGTAGCAAGAGATGATAAACTTCATTTTGGACACCCTGAGGAACATCCAAAAGAAAATGATAGGAGATGAGCATTTGGAAATATGAAGCTGATATCAATGCAGGAAAAAACTAGGGCTGGAACTCCAGTATATACTGATGAGTTGTCAGATATGAAGTCAGTGAAGACATTGTTGTGAAGGAAAGGGCCCAGGAAGTGCATATGTGGTATAAATTGTTTAAATTTTCCCTCGCATAAACACTGGTACAGTGGGAAGGGGAAGGTAGTTACTCAGTTCTGAGAGTTGGGTTAACAAGAAACTAAACCTACGATAGGTTTTTCTACTTTAAAGATTAAAAAGCTCAAAAATCCCAAGGGGGCCAGTATTAGCTACTTATTGCTGCATAGCAATTTATTCCATTACTTACTGGCTTAAAATAATGAATGTTTATTATCTTACACAGTTTCTATGACTCTGAAATTCAGAAGCTGCTTTGCTGGGTGGTTCTGGAAATGTATACAAGAGCATTTATCATAATGTTGTTTATAATAGCAAAATATTAGAAACCATCCAAATGTGCAACAATAGGAAATGATCAAAAACTCTGTATCAGCTAAAAATGAGGTTTAAGAACCTTTGGTAACATGAGAAACTGCCCATAATATCACTGAAAAAGCATGTTGTAAAAGTACACAGTATGAACTCAATTTTATTAAAATTTTTAAGGTATATTAAAAAACTAAAAGTGGGCCGGGCGCAGTGGCTCAAGCCTGTAATCCCAGCACTCTGGGAGGCCGAGACGGGTGGATCACGAGGTCAGGAGATCGAGACCATCCTGGCTAACACGGTGAAACCCCGTCTCTACTAAAAAAATACAAAAAACTAGCCGGGCGAGGTGGCGGGCGCCTGTAGTCCCAGCTACTCGGGAGGCTGAGGCAGGAGAATGGCGTGAACCCGGGAGGCGGAGCTTGCAGTGAGCTGAGATCTGGCCACTGCACTCCAGCCTGGGCGACAGAGCGAGACTCTGTCTCAAAAAAAAAATAAAAATCAAAATAAAAATAAATAAAAATAAAAAACTAAAAGTGCATGTGTCAAAATGGTAATGGTACTTATGTAAGTTATCTACTGATGAGTAACAGAGCACCTCAGAAATTAGTGGCTTAAAACAATAACCTTTAATTTGTTCACGATTCTGCAATCTAGATAGTTCTGCTGATATCTCCTGGGGTCACCTATGCAGTTGCCATCACTTGGTAGCTTGACTGAGATCAAAAAGGCCTTCACTCACACGTCTGGCCCCTCAACTAGGATGGCTGGAACAGCTAGGGCCTGTATGAATATCTCTTTTCCTTCTCCTTCTCCTCCTCCTCCTTCTCTGTCCTGTCATCTCTCTTGCCCACTCTCTCTCTCACTATCTCTCCATGGTCTTTCCAGAAGGGCAGCCAGACCTCTTCACACAAATCGGCTTATATAATTGTAGGGGTTGGCAAGTCTAAAATTCATAGAGTAGGCCCGACAGGCTGAAAATTTACATAAGAGTTATGTTGCAGTCTTACTTTTTTTAACTGACACATTGTAATTGTATATTTTTATTGGGTGAAATTTGATGTTTTGATAAATGTATGTGTTGTATAATGATCAAATCAGAGTATTCAGCATGACCATCACTTTGTGCACTTAGCATTTCTTTGTGGTGATAACATTCAAAAGCCTCTCTTCCAGCTATTTTGCAACATTCCATATCCTACTGTTAAGCATCATCACTCCACTGTGTAATAGAACGCTAGAACCTATTCCTCCTACCTAATTGTAATTTTGTACCAATAAACCAACATCTCCCCATCCTCCCCTCTTCTTGCCCCTCCCAGTCTCTGGTAATCACTGTTCTGCTCTCTGCATCTATAATATCAACTTTTTCTTTTAATGTCCAATAATGAATGAATGGATAAAGAAAATGTGGTGTATATATATATATATACAATAGAACATTATTCAGCCATAAAAAAGAATGAAATCCTGAAATTTGCCACAACATGTATGAACCTGAAGGGCATAGTGTTAAGTGAAATAAGCCAGACACAGAAAGACAAATACCACATGATCTCACCCATAGATGTTGTAGTCTTGAGTCTGAATTCCTCAAGGCAACAGGCTGGCAACTCAAGCCGGGCTTCTATGTTGTAATATTGAGAGAATTATGTCTTCCTAGGAAAATCTCAATCTTTGCACTTAAGACCTTCAACTGACCAGATGAGGATAATTTGTGTGACAGGTGATCTGCTTTACTCAAAGTCTACTGATTTAAATGTTAATCACATTTAGAAAATGCCTTCACAAAAACATCTACGCTAGTGTTTGGCCAAACAACTGAGCACCATAGGCTAGTCAAGTTGGTGCAAAAACTTACCCATCATACACAGCCAAGCCTAGAGTCATTGTGGGAGGGGGCATGGATACCCAGAAGCATTGGTCATTAGGAGCCACCCATAGCAAATATATCTGGAGGGCAGATTTTTCCTTTTCTTATGTGTGTTTCAAATTTTCTGCAAAGAGCATGTATAACATTTTGGGACAATGATAAATGTTATCATTCACAGTCATTATTTTAAAAATGCAAGATATACAGAAAAGTACAAATCAACAAATCACAAGAATTCTTATCAATCAGAAATGATCAGTGTTAACATCTGTGATCTTCCTTTAGACTCTCTCTGATACTTATACAGATGTCAGGATAGAAAGAGAGGGGGGAAAAGATGAGAGGGACAGAGAGATTTCTAAAAATGAGATAATCCTATAAATGCTATTTGCTATTTGCAAATTTAATATTTTCTTGAATGTAACAGAAAAAAAACAAAACAAAGGGAATTTGAAAGATTTATAGCATATCCAATAAATATTTCTTCATCCCTAAGAGATAGTACTACTTACAAATTACTCTAAGTTTTAAAAAATGAAAATACTATAAAAACCATTAGGAAGTTGCAGGTGTATTTTTTAAATAGAATTTTAAGTAGTGGACTAACTTGCTGTTACAAGCAGCATAGAGAGGATAATACTCTCACATTTCCACCTTCCCTCCTTCACCCTCCAATCAGGTTGGCTTTGCTTTGTCAGAATTTGTAATAGTAGCATTCTATTCTGCAACCATAATTTTCCTGGAAAAGTAGTTCTTTATTTAAATGAACTCTGCTCATTACCAGGCTTTTTTTATAGCCTTGCCAAACCTGGTCTCATCACCAAAGGGCTTTGGCTTTATGCAAGCAGGTTTTGTAGATGTACCACTCCCACTGTTATTTCATATTTAAGACTGCTTATCTGTTGCCTTCATACATGGACAACTACTTGGGTGCACATAATTTTTTGAGGTCTCTCCAAACCTCAGAACTTTATAAATATGGCTCTATTATCTTTGAACACAAAAAATTACCATAGTGTATCTGAGGATGCCCTAATTTTTCCCACTGTCAGGAGCTACTGTTGTACCAAGATGCCTCAGGAACACCTTCTTTATTCTTTAAGTTTAATAATTCAACCTAGAAAAATCCTTGATGTTTGTCATTCTGAGTTTGTTTTTCATAGTATGCAAGGAACCCTTCCTAGCTGCAGATCTGAGTCTTCCCTGAATACTTCCTCTGTCCTTTTGTTGGATTCTTTCCTGCAGGGACATCAATTACCTTATTTTGAATCATTTTTGTTTCTCTTGCTCTTCTAATTATTTAATCTCTTGTGCATGCAGTGTGATTACCTCTAGCTTTCCTTTCATGCCATTAATTCAGTTTTTAGCTATGTCTATTCTGTTCCTTGCTATTTTATGTTACTTTATTTCAATTCATTTCCTTAGGTCTGCAATCTCCTTTTATAACTCATTCTGTTGTTTTATCATCTCATCTTTGAGCTCTTGTTTTATTACATTTATATTTCTACTAATTTATTCTCTACAGGAAAACATTCATGAGAAAGCCACTTTTATCACCCAATTTATGTTTCTTCCAGATTGGGTTCTGGACATTTCCCATAACATGCCTGACTTTTCCCTATCATGCCTGACTTTTCGACTAATTGATTTTCCTGTAGTATATCTGCCTAGCTGCTTTGTCATTTCTTTTCATCTTGCTTATGTTTAATGTAAGCATCTCTGTCTCTGACACCCTTCTCTCCCTAACTGGGACAAGTTCACCTTCCCCCACTTTGTACTTCATTCTGAGGCCTGGATGTTGTCAGTCTAGCCACTTTTCTGTAGCCTGAGAGAAGCCAAAGCTCAGCCAGGAATTAGTTCTGCTCTTGTTGAAGAATCTGTGCTCCAAGAGCACAGTGCCTTGTGTGTAGGAGACCACTAAATGCCTAGGACCAGGGCCCAGTGCCCATAGCTCCAAGAGTGACTGACCCACCCCTTGGGCTTTGGCTCATCCTCCAACCAAGCCCAATGTCTTGGATGATAACAAGCTCTCTACCCTGATAGTAGGATTGCAAACTGATAACCTTTCCAGAAAACAATTTGGCAATAGGTATCAATATCTTAATATTTATAACTCTGATCCAATAGTGTCTCCTCTGAGATTCTAGATGGAAAAAAAAAGAAAGACTCACTTGCAAAAGAAATTCTCTGGAGCATCATAGATAACGGCAACAAACTGAAAACAAGTTAAATGTTCAGCATAGAGGCATATTGTGATAAAGTTTGCAGCAAACAAAAATAAGGTTTATGAAGAGCTTTTAAAGATATGACTAAATTCTTATAATACTATACTGAGTAAAAAATCAGAATGCAAAATTAAACATATAGTAATATCTCAATTATGTTTTCAAAAGGATAGGAGCCATACCCAGAAAGAACCACTAGACCGAAGCTCCAGGAGTGCAGGAACCACGACTGTTTTGTTCACTCCTATGTAACCAGAACCTAACATAGTGCTTGGCACATAACAGACATACAATGAATATTTATGAATAAATGCGTAAAATTAATTCAAAGCGAAAGAAATTTATCTCAAGTCTCAATAACAAGAATAATTTTGCTTCTGAATGGCTTTGATTTTATAGATTTCTGATCTTGCTTTGACTAGTTGAAACTATGACACATTTGATCTATCTGGGATAGAGACTCTTACAAAACACATTTTGTATATCACCATCTCATTTTCCCTACACTTATTTTCTCTTTGACAGGAATCATTTTTCAAAAAAGCAGCTTTGTTGAGATACAATTTGCATACCATACCATTCAGCCATTGTAAGTTTACATTTCAATAATATTTAGTAACTTTATAGCATTATCAAAACCTAATTTTAGAACATTTTCACCACCTCCAAAAATTCCTTCAGGCTCATTTGCAGTCAATCTGTATACCACCCCCCCTACTCCAAAGAACCACTCATTAGCCTTCTGCCTATATAATTGTCTTAACTGCATATTTCATATAAATGAAATCATACAATATGAAGTCTTTAGCAATTGGCTTATTTCACTTAACGCTTTTGAGTTTCATCCAGGTTGTAGTGTGTACCAATACATCACTCCTTTTTATTGCTGAAGAGTATTCCATTGTATGGATAAACCAAATTGTGTTTAGCCAGTAGATGAACATTTGAATTGTTTCCAGTTAGAGGCTTTATGAATAATATTGCTAAGAACACTCTCATATAAGCCTCTGTGTATACACATGTTTTCATTTCTCCTGAGTAGACTCCTAGGAGTGGAAATACTGGCTCATATGGTATGTTTTTATTTAACTTTTTTTAAATGTCAAAGTATTTTCCAAAGGGGCTGTACCACCTTATATCCCACCAGCAATGTAGGAGTGTTCCACTTTCTCCACGTCCTGGCCAACACTTCATATCATCTATTTTCCTTGATTGTAGCCATTCTAGTGGTTGTATAGAGATACCACATTTAATTTTTAATTTTTACATCCCTATTGACTAATAATGTTGATCACTTTTTCATTTAATTGGCAACCACTTTCATCCTTTAATGAAATACTTCTTTGTCCATTTTTAATTGACTTTTCTCATTATTGAGATTTCAGAGTTCTTTATATATTATGGATAGAAATCCTTTATTAAATATATGCAAATATTTTCTCCACGTCTGTGGCTTGTCCTTGTGTTTTTCTTAATGGTGTGTCATAAAGTGCAAAACAGTTTTCATCTTAATGATGTCTAATTTATCATTTTGTTCTTTTTTACCTTAAGCTTTTGATGTTATATTCAAGAACTCTTTGCCTAACCCAATATCACAAAAATTTTTTCTGTGTTTTCTTTCATAAGTTTTCTAGTTTATCTCCTATATTCAGATTTTTTATCTTTTCAGTTAATTTGTGTATCATATAAGGTAAGTGTCTAAGTCCATTTTTATTTTTTCAGATGGATATTTAGTTGTCCTAGTACCATCTGTTGGAAAGACTATTCCTTCCTCATGATTTTGGTACCTTTTTTGAAAATCAATTGACCATAACATAAGAAATCTCAGTTTTGTTTCATTGATCTATATGCCTGTTCTTATACCAATAACACACTGTCTTGATTACTGTAACTTTATATTAAGCTTAGAAATCAGGTAATGTAAGTATTCCAATTCCTTCTTTTTCAAAATTGTGTTTGCTATTTTAGATCTTTATATTTCCGTATAAATATTAGGATTTGCTTGATGCCAAGATACTGCTGTAATAGACAATGTTCCAAATCAAGTAAGCCTCTTCTGGAAGTGGTCCCAAAACAACTGGATTTCATGGCCTTTCCTACCCTATCCTGGATGAACTACTGCACCAGTAGAGCTGGAGTGAAGATGGCAGCAGCCCCAGATGAAAACATTACAGACTTTTACTGTTATTAACCACGACTCAGTAGTTTTCATAAATAAATGCTTTGGTCACTTTCCAGTGACCAAAAGTATTGTTTTTTTATAGTTTTATTCAGCTTCATAGTTGCATTGGGAGGGAAACATCTGTCGACCCCCTCACTTAGTCATGCTAGAAATCAATCAGGAAAACTTTTCTTTTAAGGTTTATTTTGTTTTTAATTGACACATAATAATTATACACATGTATAGGGTACAGTGTGATGTTTTGATATATGTATACACCATATAATGATGAAATTAGTGCAATTAGCATATCCTTTACCCAAATATTTATAATTTCTTTGTAGTGAGCACTATCAAAATCATCTCTTCTAGCTATGTGCAAATATGCAATTCATTATTGTTAGCTATAGTCATCCTACTGTGCAATCAAACACCAGGAATTATTCCTTCTATCTAACTGTAACTTTGTAACCATTGACCTACCTCTCCTCATTCTTCAATTTCCAGTATTCTCCCCAGCCTCTGACAGTTACTATTTTACTCTCTACTTCTAGGAGATAAACCTTTTTACGTTCCACATATGTGTGAAATCACATGGTATTTGTTCTTCTGTGCTTGGCTTATCTCACTTTACATAATGTCCTCTAGGTTCACCCATGTTGTTGCAAACAACAGGATTTTATTCCTGATACGATCTCGGTCTGTGTCTCCACCCAAATCTCATGTCAAATTGTAATCCCCAATGTTGGAGGTGGAGCCTGGTGGAAGGTGATTGGATCATGAGGACAGATTTCCCCTTTGAGGTTGTTATTGTGATCGTAAGTGTGTTATCACGAGATCTGGTTGATTAAAAGTGTGTAGCACCTCCCCCCGTTCTCTCCCTCTTCCTCCTGCTCTGGCCATGTGAAGACGCATCTGTTTCGCCTTTGCCTTCTGCTATGATTGTAAGTTCCCTGAGGCCTCCTCAGGCATGCTTCTTTTACAGTCTGTGGAACCATGAGCCAGTCAAAACTCTTTTCTTATAAATTACCCAGTTTCAAGCAGTTCTCTATAGCAGGGTGAAAATGGGCTAATACAATTCTTTGTTATGGCTGAATAGTATTCCATTGTGTACACAGACACATTTTTTAGCCATTCATCTGCTGATGGACACATAGGTTGATTCTATATTTTGGCTATTGTGAATATTCATGCAATAAACATGGAAGTACAGATATCTCTTCAACATACTGATTTTATTTCCTTTTAGATATATGCCCAGCAGTGGATTATTGGAACATATGGTAGTTCTATTTTTTATTTTTTGAGGAATCTTCATACTGTTTTCCCTAATGGCTGTACTAAATTACATTCCCACCAACAGTATATAAGAGTTCTTTCTCCATATTCTCTCCAGTATTTCTTATTTTTTGTCTTTTTAATAATAGTCATTCTAACTGGGATGATGTTCTCATTCTGGTTTTGATTTGCATTTCTCTGATGGTTGGAGATGTTGAGCATTTTTTTATATACCTATTGTCCATTTGTATTTCTTCCTTTGAGAAATGTTTATTCAGGTCTTTTGCCCATTTTTAAATTAGATTGTTCTGTTTTGTTTTTCTATTGAGTTGACCTCCTTATATATTCTGAATATTAGCCTCTTGTCAGATACATACTTTGAAATTTTTTTCTCTCATTTGGTAGGTTGTCTCTTCACTCTGTTGATTGCTTCCTTTGCTGTACAGAAGCTTTTTAGTTTGATATAATCCCATTTGTTTATTTTTGCTTTTGTTGCCTATGATTTAGAGGTCTTGTCAAAAAAAAAAAAAAAATCCTCACTTTGACCAATGTCATGAAGCATTTCCCTTGTGTTTTCTTCTAGTAGTTTCATAATTTCAGGTTTTATATTTAAGTCTCTAATCCATTTTGAGTTGAATTTTGTATATGATGAGACATAAGGGTATAGTTTCATTCTTCCACAGATGTGTAAATATCCAATTTTTCTAGCACCATTTATTGAAAAGGCTGCCTTTTCCCCCAATGTGTGTTCTTGGCACTTTTGTGGGAAACCAGTTAGTTGTAGATGTATGAATTTATTTATGGGTTCCCTATTCTGTTCCATTGATCTGGGTGTTTGTTTTTATGACAGCTATGTTGTTTTGATTACTGTAACCTTGTAGTCTATTTTGAAGTCAGGTAGTGGGATGCTTCCAATTTTGGTCTTTTTGCTCAAGATCGCTTTAGCTATTCGGGGTCTTTGTGGTTCCATATGAATTTTAAGATTTTTTTCTAGTTCTGTGAAGAATGTCATTGATATTTTGATAGAGATTGCATTGAATCTGTAGGCCACTTTGAGTAGTATGAACATTTTAACAATATTAATTCTTCCAATCAATGAACATGGGATAGCTTTCACTTATTTGTTTCCTTCCATTTCTTTCATCAATGTGTTATCATTTTCATCATAAAGATCTTTACCTCCTTGCTTAAATTTATTTCTAGGTATTTTAATGTTTTTTAATTTTATTTAGGGTCAGGGGTACATGTGCAGGTTTGTGATATGTAAATTGCATGTCACAGGGTTTGACTACACAGATTGTTTTGTCACCCAGGTATTAAGCCTAGTACCTGATTGATAGTTTTTTTACCCTCACCTTCCTCCCATCCTCCACCCTCAAGTAGGCCCTGGTCTCTGTTGTTCCCTGCCTTGTGTCCATGTGTACTCAATGTTTAGCTCCCACTCATAAGTAAGAACATGTAGTATTTTGTTTTCTGTTCTTGTGTTAGTCCACATAGGATAATGGCCTCCAGCTCCATTCACGTTACTGCAAAGGACATGATCTCGTTCTTTTTACAGCTGTGTGGTATTACGTGGTATATATATATAGCACATTTTATTTATCCAATCTACCATTGATGGGCATCTAGGTTGATCCCATGTCTTTGCTATTGTGAATAGCGCTGCAATGAACACATGTGCACATGTTTCTTTAGGGTAGAACAATTTATATTCCTTTGGGAAGATATCCAATAATGGGATTGCTGGGTTGAATGGTAATTCTGCTCTGAGTTATTCAAGAAATCTCCAAATTGCTTTCCACAGTGGCTGAATGAATTTACATTCCTACAAGCACTGTATAAGTGTTTGCTTTTCTTTACAGTCTCACTAGGATCTGTTATTTTTTGACTTTTTAGTAATAGCCATTCTGACTAGTGTGGAATGGTGTCACATTGTGATTTTGATTTGCATTTCTTTAATGATTAGTGATGTTGAGCATTTTCTATAAGCCTGTTGGCTGCATGTATGTCTTTTTTGAGAAGTGTCTGTTCATGTCTTTTGCCCATTTTTTAATAGAGTTTTTTGTTTTTGCTTGTTAATTTGTTTAAGTTCCTTATAGATTCTGGACATTAGACCTTTGTTGGGTGAATAACAGTTTGCAAAAATTTTCTTCCATTCTCTAGGTTATCTGTTTATTCTGTTGATAGCTTCTTTTGCTGTGCAGAAACTCTTCAATTTAATTAGGTCTCATTTGACAATTTTTGTTTTTGTTGCAATTGCTTTTGGTATCTTCATCATGAAATATTTGCCAGGGTCTATGTCTATAATAATATTTCCTAGGCTGTTTTTCAGGGTTTTTATAGTTTTAGGTTTTTACATTTATGTCTTTAATCCATCTTGAGTTGATTTTTGTATATGGTGTACAGAAAGTTTCCAGTTTCAATCTTCTGTATGGCTAGCTATCCCAGCACCATTTACTGAATAGGGAATCCTTTCTCCATTGTTTGCATTTGTCAACTTCATTGAAGATCAGATGGTTGTAGATGTGCAGCATTATTTCTGGGCTCTCTATTCTGTTCTATTGGCCTATGTGTATTTTTTTTGTACCAGTGTCATGCCATTTTGGTTACTGTAGCCTTGTAGTATAGTTTGAAGTTGAGTAAGGTGATGCCTCTAGCTTTGTTGTTTTTGCTTAGGATTGGCTTGACTATTTGGGCTCATTTTTTATTCCATATGAATTTTAGAAGAGTTGTTTTCTAATTCGGTGAAGAATGTCATTGGTAATTTGATAGGAAGAACATTGAATTTGTAAATTTCTTTGGGCAGTATGGCCATTTTAACAATATTGATTCTTCCTATCCATGAGCATGGAATGTTTTTCGATCTGTTTATTCATCTCTGATTTCTTTCAGCAGTGTTTTGTAATTCTTGTTGTAGAGATCTTTCACCTCCAGGGTTAACTGTATTCCTAGGTAGTTTATTCTTTTGGAGGCTATTGTGAATGGGATTGTATTATTGATTTGGCTCTCAGCTTGGATGTTATTGGTGTATAGAAATGCTACTGATTTTGGTACATTGATTTTGTATCCTGTGACTTTGCTCAAGTTATTTGTCAGACTGAGGAGCTTTTGGGCAGCAACTCTGAAGTTTTTCAGGTATAAAATCATATCATATGTGAAGAGAGATAGTTTGACCTTTTCTCCTCCTGTTTGGATGCCTTTTATTTCTTTCTCTTGCCTGATTGCTCTGGTTAGGACTTCCAGTACAATGTTGAGTAGGAATGGTGAAAGGAGGCATCCTTGTCATGCCCTGGATTGCAAGGGGAATGTTTCCTGTTTTTGCCAATTCAATATGATGTTGGCTGTGGGTTTTTAATAGATAACTCATTATTTTGAAGTATATTCCATCAATACCTATTCTATTGAGAGTTTTTAACATGAAGTGGGGGTTGAATTTTATTGGAAGCATTATCTGCATCTATTGAGATGATTATGTGGTTTTTGTTTTTGGTTTTATTTATGTGGTGAATCACATCTGTTGATTTGCACATGTTGAACCAACCTTGCACATGTTGAACCAACCTTGCATCCCAATGATAAAGCCTACATTATCACGGTGAATTTGCTTTTTGATGTGCTGCTGAATTTTGTTTGCTAGTGTTTTGTTGAGAATTTTTTAATCTATGTTCATCAAGGATACTGACTTGAAGTTATTTTGTTGTGTCTCCACTAGGTTTTGGCATCAGAATGGTACTGCTCTCACAGAATGAGTTAGGAAAGAGTCTCTCTTCCTTAGTTTTTTGGAATAGAGTAATTGCCCAATGGGTTCACCTTGCCTACTGCCTAACAGAGCTGATCTATCAAGACATGGAAATTGCAATAGCAAAAGAGTAATTCACACAGAGCCAGCTGTGTGGGAGACCAGACTTTTATTGTCACTCAAATCAGTCTCCCCAAGCATTCAGGGATCAGAGTTGTTTTTTTATTTTTTATTTTTTTTGAGACAGAGTCTCGCTCTGTCACCCAGGCTGGAGTGCAGTGGCCGGATCTCAGCTCACTGCAAGCTCCGCCTCCCGGGTTTACGCCATTCTCCTGCCTCAGCCTCCCAAGTAGCTGGGAGGGGATCAGAGTTTTTAAGGACAACTTAGTGGGTGAGGGGAAGCCAGTGAGCCAGGAGTACTGATTGGTCAGGTCAGAGATGAAATCATAGGGAGTCAAACCTGCCTTCTTATGCTGAGTCAGTTTCTGAGTGGCGGTGACAAGGTCAGATGAGCCAGTTTATCAATCCGTGTGGTGCCAGCTGATCCATCAAGTGTAGGGTTTACAAAATATCTCAAGTATTGATCTTAGGAGCAGTTTAGGGAAGGTCAGAATCTTGTAGCCTCCAGCTGCATGACTCCTAAACCATAATTTCTAATCTTGTGGATAATTTCTTCATCCTACGAAGACAGTCTAGTCACCATGCAAGAAGGAGGTTTGTTTTGGGAAAGGGCTATTATCATCTTTGTTTTAAACTATAAACTAAGTTCCTCCCAAACTTAGTTCAGCCTATGCCCAGAAAGGAATAAGGACAGCTTAAAGGTTACAGCCAAGATGGAGTCAGTTAGATTAAATCTCTTTCATTGTCTCAATCATAATTTTGCAAAGGCAGTTTCAACAGTTTCAGTAGGAGTCATACCAACTCTTTATACATCTGGTAGAATTTGGCTGTGAATCCATGTGGTTCTAGACGTTTTCTGGTTAGTAGGCTTTTTACTACTGATTCCATTTCTGAACTCTTTACTGCTCTGTTCAGGGATTCAGTCTCTTTCTGGTTCAATCTTGGGAGGTTGTATATTTCCAGTAATTTCTCCATTTCCTCTAGGTTTTCTAGCTTGTGTGCACAGAGATGCTTTGAGTAGTCTGAAGATTTTTTGTATTTCTGTGGGGTCAGTGGTAATGCCCCCTTTGTCATTTCTGATTGTGTTTATTTGAATCTTCTTTCTTTTTTCTTTATTAGTCTAGCTAGTTATTTATCTAACTTATTTATTTTTTCAAAAAACCCACTCCTGGATTCATTGACTTTTGTATGGTTTTTTGCATCTAAGTTTCTTTCAGTTCAGCTCTAATTTTGGCTATTTCTTATCTTCTTCTAGCTTTGGGGTTGGTTTGCTCTTGTTTCTCTAGTTCCTTTAGTTGTGATGTTAGGTTGTTAATTTGAGATCTTTTGAATATTTAGGGTGGGCATTTAGCGTTATAAACTCCCTGTTAATATTGCCTTAGCTGTGTCCCAGAGATTCTGTTATGTTGCATCTTTGTTCGCACTAATTTCAAAGAATTTCTTGATTTCTGCCTTAATTTCATTGTTTACCCAAAAGTCATTCAGGAGCAGGTTGTTTGATTTCCTTGCAATTACACAGTTTTCAGCAAGTTTCTTAGTATTGATATCTATTTTTATTGTGCTGTGGTCCAAGAGTCTGGTTGGTATGATTTCTGGGGTTTTTTCCAATTTGCTAAGGGTTTTTATGTCTCTGTGTGGTTGATTTTACAGTAAGTGCCATGTGCAGATGAGAATAATGTATATTACATTGTCTTTGGATGGAGTGTTCTGTGGATGCCTATTAGGTCCATTTGGTCAAATGTCAAGTTCACATCTTGAATATCTTTTTTTCTGCCTCAATTATCTGTCTAATATTGTCAGTGAGGTGTTAAAGTCTTCCACTATTATTGTGTGGTTATCTAAGTCTCTTTGTGGGTCTCCAAGAACTTGTTTTATGAATCTGGGTACTTCTGTGTTGGCTGTATATATATTTAGGATAATTAGGTTTTCTTGTTGAATTGAACCCTTTATCATTATGTAATGCCCTTCTTTGTCTTTTTTGATCTTTGTTAGTTTAAAATCTGTTCTGTCCGAAGTTAGAAGAGCAACCTGTCCTTTTTGCTTTTCTCCATTTGCCTGGTAGATTTTTCTCCATCCCTTTACTTTGAGTTTGTGGGTGCCACTGCATATGAGATGGGTCTCTTGAAGATAGCATACCACTGAGTCTTGCTTCTTTATCTAACTTGACACCCTGTGCCTTTTAATTGTGGCATTTAGCCCATTTACTTTCAAGATTAGAACTAATATATGCAGATTTATTCCTGTTATCATGTTGTTAGCTGGTTATTATGCAGGCTTGTTTATGTGGTTGCTTTATAATCTTACTGGTCCATATACTTAAGTGTGTTTTTGCAGTGGCCAGTAACAGTCTTTCCTTTCCACATTTAGCACTCTCTTCAGGACCTCATGTAAGGCAGGTCTGGTGGTAACAAAATCCCTTAGCATTTGTTTGTCGGAAAAGAAACGTATTTCTCCTTTGCTTATAAAGCTTAGTTTGGCTGAATATGAAACTCTTGGTTGGAAATCATTTTAAGAATGCTGAATATAGATCCCCAGTCTGTTCTGGCTTGTAGGTTTTCTGCTGACAGGTCTGCTGTTAGCCTAATGGGGTTACCTTTGCAGGTGACCTGTCCCTTCCCTCTTGCTACCTTTAACATTTGTTCCTTCATTTCAACCTTAGAGAGTCTGATGACTGTGTCTTAGGGATGGTCTTCTTATGTAGTATTTTGCAGGAATTCACTGCATTTTCTGAATATGAATGTTGACCTCTCTAGTGAAGTTGGGCAGGGGTTGCAGTTGTCAGACAAGCCTTATCCTTGCTGGGTTGGCCGTAATCCGCTGTCCATGTATTTCTTAGGGAAACATGGGGTTGTGCCTGCCTTCAGAGTTCGGGCAGAAGCAGGACTGCTGGGCTTGCAGCTCTAAACAGGCATGACTTGTGTGGCTACCAGTGGCAGGTTTGGGTGGAGATGTGTGCCCTACTGTCTAGGTGCTTCCCAGGACAACAGGTGACTGAACCAACCAGCTGAGTTCACACAGAAGTGGGACCACTGGTCCAGAAACTCTAGCAGGCATTGCCTACCTGGCTATCAGGTGTCTGCAAACTTGCCTCCAACAGGCTACATAGTAAATATTTCAGGCTTAGAGGAGCAGTCCCCAACCTTTTTGGCACCAGGGACCAGTTTCAGTTTCATGGAAGATAATTTTTCCTGAATTCTGCAGGCAGGCACAACCCCATGTTTCCCTGGGAAGCACATGGACACCACATTACAGCCAATCTGGCAAGGGTAAGTTGTGTGCCCTGCCATCTGGGTGTTTCCTGGAACAGGAGGCTGCACTCTCCAGCTGAGATCTCACAGAAGTGAGAGCACTAAGCTGAAAGCTCTAGCAGGCATTACCTGCCTGGCTTCTAGTGCCAGGAGTGGGTGGAGCCACCCACCCCAGCCATCCAGGCATTTCCCAGGACCACAGGAGGCTACATCCTCCAGCTGAGTTCACACAGAAGTGGGACCAGTGGGCCAGAAGCTCTAGCAAGTGCTATATGTCTGGCTACCAGTTGCAGGGGTGGGTGGAGTTACATGCCCAGCCATCCAAGTGTTTCTCAGGACAAGAGGCTGCACTCTCCAGCTGCGTCCACACAGAGGTGGAGTCGCTAGGCCAGAAGCTCTAGTGGGCATTGCCTGCCTGACTACCAGTGGTAAGGATGGGTGGGGTCACACATCCTACCATTTGAGTATTTCCCAGGACAACAGGAATCTGCACCTTCCAGGTGAGTTCATACAGAAGTGAGATCACTGAGCTGGAAGCTCTAGCAAGCATTATACCCCTGGCTACCAGTAGTAGGGACAGGTGGGGTCATGCACCCTACTGTCTGGATGCTTCCCAGGACAACAGGAGGCTGTGGCCCCCAGCTGAGTTCACACAAAAGTGGGACTATTGGGCCAGAAGCTCTAGCAAGCATCGCCAGCCTGGCTACCAGTGGTGGGGGTGGGTGGTGTAGCCAGCCAAGTTCAGGCTGAAGCAAGACTGCTGGGATGGAAGTCGCCAGCCCTGTTTGTTGAGGAGGGATGAAGCAATCTCAGTGTTCCCAGGAACTACAACTGCAGCCTCTGTTGGGAATATGGCACCAGTTCTGGTCTTTTCCAGGGATTAAGGCTTGTAAAGGTCCTCATGGACTTGAGAGTTGCCCTACAAAACGTCCAGATGGCTTTCTGCCTCAGTCTAGAAGCATCAGGGAAGGGAGTTACTGGGAGGCTAGGGAAATTCTTCCATTTCTAGTCTTACACAGGTGCTTGTGGAGGCCATGAATCTTCCAGTCTTCCTGGGACCTCTCACTCACTCACCCTTTCCCATGTTGCAGAGGTTCTCCTGGCACCACACTGAGCCCAGACAGGCTGATGCCCACCTTCACTTCTCTCTTCTGTGTCCCCTGCTGCCTTGATGGATCCCAACGTGGTTTCTCAGATGATCAGCCTACAGGGTCAACATTCACTAGCCATTTTTGTTTCTTCTCCATAAGAGCAGTGTACATGAGCTGCTTCTAGTCTACCATCTTGGCCTCCTTCCAATTTTTTTTAGCCATTATAAATGGAATCATTTTCTTGATTTCTTTCTCAGATAGTTTGCTGTTGGAGTATAGAAACACTACTGATTTTTGCATGTTGATTTTGTATCCTGCAACTTTACTGAATTCATTTATTAGTTCTATCAGTTTATTGGTAGAATTTTTAGTGTATTCTATACATAAGATCATGTCTTATATATAGAATACTCTAAAGGGACAATTTGACTTCCTTTTTTTCCATTTTGGATGCCCTTTCTTTCTTTCTCTTGCCTGATTTCCCTGGCTAGGACTTCCAGCACAATATTCAATAGACGTGGTAAAAGTGGGGATGCTGATCTAGTTTCAGATCTCTGAGGATAAGCTTTTAACTTTTTCCTGTTAAATGTGGTGTTAGCCGTTAGTTTGTCATATGTGGCCTTTATTTTGTTGATGTATGTTCATTCTAGACCGAATTTGTTGAGGATTTTTTAATCATGAAAGGACGTCGATTTTTATCAAATGCTTTTTCTATGTCTGTTGAAATGATCATATGGTTTTTTCCTTGATTCTGTTAATGTAATGTATTATATTTATTGAATTGCATATTTTGAGCCATTCTTGCTTTCCTGTTAAATGATGGTGTTAGCCGTTAGTTTGATCATATGTGGCCTTTATCTTTGTTAAGATGCTGATGGATTCAGTTCTAGACTCGAATGTTGTTGAGGATTTTTTAATCCATGATTAAGGACGTCGATATTGTTATCAAATGCTTCTTTGCTATGTCTGTTGAAATGATCATATGGTTTTGGTATCAACTTGATTCTGGCCTCTAATGTAATGTAGTTTGGAATATTTATCTCGAATTGCAGTATTTTGAGCCATAGTCTTGAGAAGGTCTGATATTAGTTCTTTTTTAAACGTTTGGTAAAATTAACGGTGAAGTCATCATGTCTAGAGCTTTTCTTTGATAAGAGACTTTTATTACTAATTCACTCCTGTTTTTTTGTTATTGCTCTATTCAGATTTTTCTCTCTCTTCGTGATTCAATCTTGATAGGTTGTATGTGTCCAGAAATTATTCATTTCTTCTAGTTTTTTTTTACTTTTTGGCAGGTAGGTATTTACAACAGTCTCATATGACCCTTTGTATTTCTGTGGTATCAGCTGTAATTTATCTATTTTCATCTATTTATTCGAGTATCTTTCTGTTTTTCTTAGTCTAACCAAAGGTTTGTCAATTTTGTTTACCTTTTTAAAAAACTAACTCTTTCATTAATCTTCTGTAATTTCCTTGTTTATTTATGCTCTGATATTTATTAGTTTTTTCTGTCCACTAACTTTTGGTTTAGTTTGTTCTTGTTTTTCATTTCCTTGAGGTGCAACATTAGTTTTCTGAATTTAGGTCTTTCTACTGTTTTGATGTAGGCATTTATTGCATAAATTTCCCTCTTAAAAGTGCTTTTGCTATATTCCATAGATTTTTGGGATGTGTGTTTCCATTTTCATTTGCCTCAAGAAATTTATTTAATTTTTTTAAAAAATTCATTTATTGACCCATTAGTTTTTCAGAAGCGTGTTGTTTAATTTCCACATATTTTTACACTTTCCAACTTTCCTCCTGTTATCAATTTCTAGTTTTGTTCTATTGTGGTAGGAAAAATACTGGTATGATTTCAATATTTTTAATGTTTAAGACTTGTTTTATGGCCTAACATATGTTCCATCCTGGAGAATGTTCCATGTACTATCAAAAAGAATGAGTATTCTGCAACTCTTGTATGGAATGTTCTGAAAATGTCTTTCAGTTCACTTGGTTTAGAGTGTGGCTTACCTTGATGTTTCTTTGTTGATTTTCTGTGGGGATGACCTGCACATTGCTAAAAGTGGGGTGTTGAAGTCCCCTACTATTATTGTATTGCAGTCTATCTCTCCCTTTAAGTTTATTGAATGTTTTCTTTATATATTTATGTGCTCCAATGTTAGGTGCATGTATACTTATAATTGTTATATTATCTTTCTGTATTGACATCTTTATACAATAGCCTTCTTTGTCCCTTTTTACAGTTTTGGGCATAAAGTGTATTTTATCTGATACGCATATAGCTACTCCTGCTCTTACGTGGTTTTCCTTTGCATAAAATATGCTTTCCCATCCCTTTGCTTTAGATCTATTTATGTCCTTCCAGGTGAAGGTTGATTTCTTGTGAGCAGCAAGTAGTTGGGTCTTGTTTTTTTTATCCATTCAGCCACTCTATGTCTTCTAATTGTAGAATTTAAATCTTTTACATTCAGGGTAATTATAGATAGGTAAGGGCTTTAGTACTGCCTTTTTGCTGCTTGTTTTCTAATTGTTTTGTAGATCCTTTTTTTGTTTATTTTTACTTTCCTCCTCTCATACTCTCTTTTTTTGTGATCAAGTGATTTTCTCTAGTAGCATGCTATGATTCCTTGTTTTTTAACTTTAGTGTCTCTATTATGGGTTTTCGCTTTATCATTACCATGTGGCTTACAATAAGCATCCTGTAGTTATAACCAGTTATTTAAACTGATAATCTAACTGATCGCAAAGGGAAAAAAAGAAACAAAAAGAACTGCACACTTCGACTCCATTCTCTTCCAACATTTTGAATTTTTGATGTCACATTTATGTCTTTTATATTGCCTGTCTCTTAACAAATTATTTTAGTTATTATTATTTTTAATTGTTTTCTCTGTTAGTCTGCATACTAAGGATATAAATGATTTACACACCACAATTACAGTATTAAAGTATTCTGAACTTGTTTGTATACTTACTTTTGCCAGTGAGTTTCATATCTTCAGATGTTTTATTGTTACATGTTAGCATTCTTTTGTTTCCATTTGGAGAACTCCCTTTAGCATTTTTAGTAAGATAGGTCTGATGGTGACAAATTTCCTAAGCTTTTGTTTTCTGGAAAAGTCTTTGTCTCTTCTTCTATTCTGAAAAGTAGTTTTGCTGGGTATGATATCCTTGTTTGGCAGTTTTTTCCCTTCAGCATTCTGAGCATATCATCCCACTGTCCCCTAGTCTCCAAGGTTTATGCTGAGAAGTTCGCTGCCGTATGTATTAGAATTCCTTTATATGTTGTTTCTTTTCTCTTGCTGCTTTCAGAATTTTCTTTGTCTTTGATATATTTTTGGTATATGTCCCCTCCAAATCTCATGTTAAAATGTAACCCCCAATGCTGGAGGTGGGAACTAGTAGCAGATATTTGAGTCATGGGGGCAGATCCCTCATAAATGACTTCATGCCCTCCCTGTCATACTGAGTGAGTCTGACTCTATAAGGTCACATGAGAGCTCATGAGAGCTGATTTTTTAAAAGAGAATAGCATCTTCCTTCCACCATCTTCCTCCCTCCTTGTCATGTGACATGCCTGCTCCCCATTCCCCTTCTGCCATGATTAAAAGTTTCCTGAGTTCCTGACCAGAAACAGATACAGCACCACACTTCTCACACAGCCTGAAAAACCTCTTTTCTTCATAAACTATCCAACCTCAGGTGTTCCTTTATAGCAACACAAAACAGACTAACACATTGACCTTTCAGAGTTTGATTATCCTATGCCTTAGGGTAGTCTTACTTGGGTTGTATCTGATTAGTGAACTTTAGTCTTCCTCTACCTGGATATATATACCTTTTGGATATAAAAAGTTTGGAAAGTTTTCTGTTATCATTTCACTGAATAAGGCTTCTACACCTTCGTGTTTCTCTGCTACTTCTTGAATTCCAATGATATGAATGTTTGCTCTTTTGAAGATAGCCCATAGATTCCATAAGCTTTTTTCATCTCTTTTTATTCTTTTGTCTTTTTTTCTCTCTAGGTATTTTTAAACAGCCTGTTTTTTGAGGTCACTCTTTCTTTCAATAGCTTGATCAATTCTGCTATTGATACTGTCTATTGCATTTTTTATTTCATTCATTGCAGTTTTTACATCCAGAATTTGTTGTATTATTTAAATCTCTCTGTAAAATTTCTCCAATAAATTTCTGAATTGTTTATCTGTGTTTTCTTGAAGTTCACTGAGCTGCCTTACCACAGCTATTCTGAATTCATTGTCTGACAGAGCACACGTCTTATCTCCTTAAAGTTTGTCACTGGTGACTTGTTTTGTCTGTTAAATTAAGTCATAATTCCCAGGTTGTTCTTTATCCTTGCAGACATATGTCGATATCTATGCTTTGAAGACTTAGGTATGTATTCCAGTCTTTGTGAGTCTGCTCGTGTTTGTGCCCATCCTTCTTCAGTGGGCCTGCCCAAAAATCTAAGCTGGCTGATCTTTTTCAGAGTCATGACTACTGGAACTATTTCAGCACTAGAGGGCGCCCTAAGCTCAGATTCTCCATAAGTCTAGCTATAGTTTCAAGGTTGGTGTGGCACCTCGACCCAGATGAACTTGAGGAAGACCCAAGGAGAATACCCAGGATGTGCAGGAAAGTTAACCAGGGACCCAATTCTGCAAGCCTGTCCCATGTGCCCAATGGGCACACATTTACCAGAAGTTTATTGTATGGGTGTGACAGTTCCTTGATTGCTGAGAGAGGGGCTGGAGCCAAGAATAAGCCCCCTCAGAATTCACCATGGGACAGAGGCTGACATGCTTGCCCCATTGTCCCAGACTTGCACACTTCCCAGTGGTTTCCTGCATGGGCAAGAGGGTTCCCCAATTGCAGCAAAAGGAGACATAGCTAACACTGTGCCCCCTCAGGATCTGCTGTGGAATGGTGGCTGGTGGGCTCCTCATAGAAGTTCAGACAGATAGATAATTCCCAGTCTTCAAGATAAAGACAAGTTTCCCTCTGAGACCAGCGGAAGAGGGCTGGAGCTGAGATACAGGGTGACCTTCAGATCCACTGCTGAGATTGATATCAGTGGACAGACAAGCCTTTCTGCAAAGGCATTAATGTTCATGAATCCTCCCAGACTCCTTGGAAGAGAGTTTTGGTTGAAGGCTCAAGGCCAAATGGGGCTGTGGCCAAGCCCTTTGGGGAATTAAGCTGTTTCTGGATTTGAACCTGGGAGCACGATTGTAGGGTCTGCTACCTGGGTGCTGGCATGCACTCTCAGAATGGCCTTCCTATATCTTAGACTCCACTGCAGTTTCATAACCTCCCATCTGAATTCCAAGGCTCCCTCAAAGAGACTGCGTTCTGTAAATGTGTACAGAATTCTTACTATTGTGGGGCAATATAAGTGGGTTATCTCTGATTCTGCCATCTTGCTGACATCATCAGCTCCAAGTAAACTTTTTAAAATCTGTTTTGCAGTATATGTATTTATTCTCCCCCCAAGTCATCTTAAAGCCCTTGTCTAACAAGGAAGAAAGAAAAGGAAAAACTGGAGACAGCAAGGAAGGAAAGAGTTTCCCAAGCAAGAACATAGGGAAAAGAATTTTTGTAGAGATTTTACTGGTTTTTCCTGTTTTTTTAAATATTTTCATTAACCATTTTGTAATGTTAACTTTGTGTTTTCTACTATTCGTTTAATGTTTGGATAAGTAATAAATGTGTGTGGTTCAAAAATTAAATTTAACAGTGTATATGTGGACTCTGCCTTTCAATCTAATTCTCACCCCATCCTTCCACTGGCTGCTTTTTAAATTGTTTTATTTATTTTATTTATTGATTTTGTGTGCTGCCATGGTTTTTTTATGGAAATGCAATCATATATGAAGATATTTTCTTGATTCTCTCCTGTTTCTGGTAGAAGTCAAAATATAATACATACACTGCTTGCTCTTGCTTTTTTCACTTAAACATAGATGCTGGGATGTTTTCCATATCATTCCAGCATTTCCTCATGCTTTTACCTAGCTTCATTGTATTCCATTATAGATGTAGCATAATTTATTTGAGCAATTCTTTATTGATAAATCATACACAGGAAAATCTCTATACATAATCTATGTCATACACAGGAAATCTCTATACACAATCAATGTGAAGTGAGGTAAAACCCCTTCTGCTCTCAGTGTTCCCCTAAGCCAGCTGTATGAGGGAATAAGGATGAGGGGGTGTGGTTCTTAGCTGGATAAGGGAGTGTGGTTCCCTCCAGCCCTTTTCCCAATCACATCACCCCAGCCCAAGTGAGGTCACCAATTAAAATGTGATAAGAATGGGTGGATTAGGAAAATCCTGAAAACCCAGCCATCTTCGTCAACCATGGAGAACTTCCTCCTTGGTAGCCTAGCCAAATCTGAGATCTCCCAGATCCTGCACACACCTGCAGATATGTTCCCTGATTCACAGTTGTAAAAGAAAAACACCTTTATCACATAGGACAGGCTAAGATTTTTGCCTTTATAATAATTATTATAAAAGATACATACTCCTTTCTTGACATTTGTTGAAGTTAAGTAAAGGTTTCTAAAACAGAAAAGATGTTTGGGTGAGCCTGACACTATATTTCTTTCTCTAAAAACTTGTTCTAACCCATATTACTATTGAGGGGTGGGTAAGGGGGCTATGTTAATACTGCATGTCACTGGCCACCCACCCCTGTGTCTGATTCAGGATTGGATGTCCAGCCCAAGGAGCACCAAACTTTAACTGGCCAGGAATTTATACATGTTTTTCAATCAATAATTTATTCCAAAAGACACAGAGAACAGAGAGGTATAGTGGACACTTGAACTGAAAAGTGATGTACAACATGACTGAGGAAACATCTGCCCAGGAACAACATTTCTGAGAGTAAACTGAAGCAAAAGCCCTCTCTTTGATAGCAACCTAAGGCCAATCTTCCCTTCTGGATCAACTTCAAAGCCCTTCTTCATTAGCTAAGGATGTAAATGACTCGATTGCTCAAGGCAAAGGGCATTTGTGCAGGCAGCAATGTCACAAACCATCATCAAACACAGTATTTGTTCTGCGTATCAAGATCCCAGCATAGTGAGGGTCTCTTAGATGCACCCTGCATCCCGCTTATGACCCCCCAAAAAACTGGTCCTCCTCTGCCCTTCAACTGTCTCTCCTTTTTGCACTCCTTTAATTGCACTTGTTTTTGAAGCCCACAGAATTTATTATTCAGAAAACAACCTTCTCTGCAATATCAACCTTAATTAACTGTGTTCTTTTTCTATCGCCTCCCACCCTCCACTTTATGCATTTGAATTAAGGCACTCCGGAGCCCCTGACCAGCACCCCTCCCCCATCACACACCCATCAGAGTCTTACCAGCCAACCATGACCAGATAAGGGAAAATGGAATTTCTTATCTCTGGCTGCCAATGTGAAAGGGTCAAGGTTACCAAGGAGAGACCTTCCAAAAGGAAGGAGAGAAAAAAGGAAGCCAAGCCTCCCTGGTTTCCATGGTAACAGAAGGTTGAATCATGGTGCATCCCCGAGAGCCTGGCCCGCTTAGCTCTGCTGACATCTTTCCACTTCATTAGCCTCTTTATCAAGTGACTCTGCATAGGACTAAGTGTATTTTGGTGTCAGGGTGCGCTGCAGATGATTCAAAAACAGGGTGACCTTTTCCACTGATCCCCAGGGCCTTGTGGGACCACAGACACTTACACCCCACCTCCTGGGTCCTCTTAAAGGCTTGGCTTGCTCTTTACTCTTTCTAATCAAAACTCCGTCAGCGAGAGGCCCGGAGGTGCCCTTACCCAGCAGCCCAGGAAGCCAGGACCCCAGCTGTCAGTGATGCACAGCCCCCGAGCCAGGAGGAAGATTAATGACTTTACCCACAGAAAATGGATAAAACGGGCCCCAAAAAGACAATAAACGCAGGGCAGGCTGCAAGGAAGGCTCTGACAGTAACAAATACTGACTGGCACCGCATTGTGTTCCCTTTCTAGATGACTCAGAGCTGCCAGTGGAAACACAGATTCATTTAATAAGCACTTCAGTGAGACAAAGGGACCTTTGGGGGTTAAGATTGATCTCCATCTCATGTGTGTGCACTCCATCGTACGTGTGTGTGAGAAGGAATGTCCGTGCTCAGTATTGTCCCTCTGGAAATCCAAGGAGCATGCTGTAATTTCCCAATCTTGTCTCCAGGCTTCAGCAAATTTGTCACTGGTAGAGTATCTCAGCTATGAAAATTCTCCTGCAACCAAGAGTCCAGGGCTGAAAGAAAACCAGTTAAGAGGCTTAAAACACCTTTGACAAGTTTGACCTCTCCTTCAGGAACCCTGTACTGGTCTGTGTCCAGGCGAGGAACTTCCTGCTCCTCTTGTACACAGGCTGCAATGATCTTTACCCCAGAAGCATGCTGGGCCAAGTGGCAGACAAAGGAGATAGGAGCCAGGGGAATGAGACTGACAAGGAGTTTCTAGGAGAGCTGGGGCTACCTTGGTTTTATTTTGTTTTCTTCCTTCCAAATTAATTCACAAATGCTATGCTGCAGAGTCCAGGGAATCTGGTTCCCCTGTCCCAGTGCCAATACCAACAATTGTGTGATCCTGAAGGAGTGACTTGCTGTCCCTGGGCCTCACATTGCCTCACATTGAGGAATGAGCGGGCTGAATTGGATCATGGCTAAGATTCCTTCCAGTTCTCTCCAGAGCAGGGGTCAGCCCTAACTGCCTTGTCTCTCACACCCACACCCCAGTACTGCCTCCCTCCTAAATCTTTTTTTAAATCCCATTTACTCCACATTATACCCACTCTCAATGCCCTGGCTCTGAACCTGGTCAGAGCTTCATTATCGCCTGCGTGACTAGTACCATGACCTCCTACTGGACCCACAGAATTGTTCTCTTCCCATTCATTCTACAGAGCCCCAGTTCTTAAAGTGTGGCTCCAGGCCAGCAGCATCATTATCACCTGGGAACTTGTTAGAAAAGCAAATTATTGGGCCCCACCCCAAATCAAACATTTTGTGCTAGGACCCAAAGATCTGATTCTCCCAGATCCTTAGTCTGGACTCCTCCAGGCCTCTCCAGGTCCCCATCTTGCCACTCCCTTCCTTGGAAAATATTTACTCTCTAGTAATCCCAAACTTGTTATTTCCAAATACACCATGCTGTGTCACACCTCTGGCCCCACATAAGTCATTCCTTCTAGCTGGAATAGTCCTATGACCAATCTCCACTTTGTAGGGCTAAGTGCTTCTCAGCCCTCTCAACTGAATAGCCTTTGACATTCTTCCAAAGGCAGCCCTGCAGATAATAGCCCTCCAAAAGACTTCCCTGGCTTCTCCCACCTCCAAAACTATGTACTCCTATGATTTCTTGTGTATGCCTCCAGACATAGCACATGCCACTTTGCAAGGTAGGCAAGATTCTGTGATGTCCCAAAGATTTTCCATACACCCCCTTCCAGTGTACATAATTTCATAATTATGCTCTGCATAATTTCTGGGACAGTGATCATGATAGAGGCAGGAGGAAGAGAAATTCTAGGCCAACTGGGGGCAGGTTCCTAGTGAAACCCCACCTTTGAGCCGAAAAGCCTGAAACCCACAGCCCAAAGTGAGAACTTCTATCCCTGTTTGCCGGCTCTCTCCCAATTGGTTCTTTCTGAATAATGTCTTTTTTCCAAAACTACCTATGGCCCACTTCACCCCACATCCTGTGCCTATAAAGACCACAGACTCAGTCAGTAGAAGAGAGAGAAGCAGCTTGACTGGAAAGAGGTGACTTGACTTCAGAGGGACAGCTGGACTTCAGAGAAGAGGCAGCTTAACTTCGGAGAGATGGTTTAACTTCAGGGAATAGCTGACCAGAGACAGCTGCACTTCAGGGCAAGACTGTCTGCATGTCTTGTGCCCTCTCCAACTCCCCTCTCTGCTAAGAGCCATTTCCCATTGCTTAATCAAATTATCATCCTTCAGGTTTCTGGGTGACCTCATTCTTCTTGGATGCCAGACAGTCAGGACCCACCGAGTGTGGGTACCCAAAAAACGCTGTCACACTGGCCCTCTTCCCTCACTAATGGATGGCAGCCACCCCATGCAGGGAGGTAAGGGGCCCACTGAGCTGATAACACACCACTGTCCCAGACGGCAGAGGTAAGAGAGCAACCCCTGAGGCAGCAGGGGTTGCAGGCACCCCCGGCGGGGGCACTGCCGGGAGGCCCACACAGAGCCTGCTCCTGCTGGTGCCTGAAGCAGCCGATCAGATCCTGCATTCACTCACTCACATGCTCCCTCCAGCAAGGGGCTGTGCCCAGCAAGCCAAGTAAACAGGGCACCCCCGTTGCAAGTCTGACAAAGGGGTCGAGAAAAATCCTGCATCAATTATAATACTCCTGTAATTACATTATGTTATATAGCATATGCTATTTGGTTGACCTTAAAATAGGAAGATTAACCAGGTGGTCTTGACCTAATCACAAGAGTGCTTTAAAAACAGTGCTTTCTCCAGCTGGTTGCAAAAATAAAAGTCAGAGAGATTCAACATGAGGAAGATTCTCAGTTGCTGAGATGGAGGGACCCTGGGGCGAGGATCTAAGAGCAGCCTCTAGCAGCTGAGAACTGTCTCTGGCTGACAGCTAACAAGGAAATGGGGATTTTAGTCCTATGACCTTGAGGAACTGGATTCTGCCAACAAGGATGAGCTTGGAAGTAAATTATTCCACAGCCTCCAAACAAGAAATCAGTCCAGCCAAAACCTCCATTTCAGCCTTGTGATACCCTGAACTGATATACCATGATGGGTTTCTGATCCACAGAAATGTGAGCTAATAAATCAGTGTTGTTTTAAGCCACTAAATTTGTGGTGACTTTTTGCACAGCAGCAGAAAACTAATACACCTTGTATTGTAATTCTCTGTTTGCATAGCAACTTCCTCACTGACTGAGCTCCTTAAAGATACTGCTGGCCGGGCACAGTGGCTCACGCCTGTAATCCCAACAGGGGATTGGGAGGCCGAGGAGGGCCAATCACCTGAGGTCAGGGGTTCAAGACCAGCCCGGCCAACATGGTGAAACCCCGTCTCTACTAAAAATACAAAAATTAGCTGGGCATGATGGCAGGCGCCTGTAATCCAGCTACTTGGGAGGCTGAGGCAGGAGAGTCGCTTGAACCCAGGAGGCGGAGGTTGCAGTGAGCTGAGATCATGCCGTTGCACTCCAGCCTGGGTGACAAGAGGGAAACTCAGTGTCAAAAATAATAATAATAATAATAGAGACTGCTTCATTAATTCTTGCATCACCAGCAACTTTCTGGGGCATGCCCAGAGGAGGTTCATAGTAAATGCTTACTGGGTGAATAGATAGATGGGTGGATGGATGGATAGATGGATGGATGGATAGATGGATCATGGAGCATGTGATACCATTGTTTCAGCAGTTGCTTTAAATATGGGGGGGAATCTAACATAAAAAGGGGATAGAGTATGTAAATAAACAATAAAAGCCAGGATGGGACAAAGTGATTTTTTTGTCCCATCATTGATTTTTGCAGCATAGAGGCCTTTTGCTGGTTAATACTGAGTGTCAACCTGATTGGATTGACGGATACAAAGTATTGATCCTAGGTGTGTCTGTGAGGGTGTTGCCAAAGGAGATTAACTTTCGAGTAACTGAGTGGGAAAGGCAGACCCACCCTTAATCTGGGTGGGCATAATCTAATCAGCTGCCAGACTGGCTACAATATAAGCAGGCAGAAAAATGTGAAAAGAGAGACTGGCCTAGCCTCCCAGCCTACATCTTTCTCCCGTGCTGGATGCTTCCTGTCCTTGAACATCGAACTCCAAGTTCTTCAGTTTTGAAGCTCAGACTGGCTCTCCTTGCACCTCAGCCTGCAGACAGACTATTGTGGGACGTTGTGATCATGTGAGTTAGTACTTAACAAACTCCCCTTTATATATATGACTATTCCATTAGTTCTGTCCCTCTAAAGAACCCTGACTAATACAGGCCTCTTTATCTGTTAGGAGTTTGTCCTTCATTTATCTCTTACAGCTCAACATCTTATAGCATTAAACTAAAGACATGTGCCCTTGTCAAGCAAGTGAGACCTGTTGCATATCACCAGAAGCAGCAGTATCAAAATGTCAACCCACTGCATGGTTTGTAGACGTCAAGATCACCAAGAAAGACACAACTCCCAGATGCACTGGTTGGAACAGCATTTTAGAGAAAAGACAGAGCAAGGTCAGCTTCAACAGTGACCACTGGTCGCCCATGGCCAGTAAGCCAGCCCTGGAGCTGAGGCGGGGGGATTGTCTGCATGCACTCCTCTTATATTAAAGGCAAAGGATCGTGTTCTGAAGAGATATAGCAGTGGGATTGCCAGGTGTGGTGCCACATGATGCATACGCTTAAGCAAAACAAAAAAGTTCATATCAAACCTAGAACAGAGAAAGATACTCCCAAACAGGGCAATCAGTCCAGCAAAGGCCGTGACGGCTTTTTATCTCTATATAAGAAAATGTCCCAGGTCTGAGGACACACTCATAGGTAACCATGCAAGGATCAGTGAGGCTGCATGTGACTGCCTTTTCCAGCCCCAGTGTGGACATCTATTATTGCTGTATCTAACTCCCACTTCTCTTTGAGTCAATGTTGCCCTACGTTAGTGCTGGTAGGATTCAGTAACCAGCCTCTTACCTCAGAAGTCTAAAGGTTGGGGGTTCTGCCCGTCTGTATTCCCTGGAAATTCAGACAGATAGACCCTTCATCCAGAAGCTGGAGTGAGTGGTGTGAAGACTCTGGGATAGTCAGGTTTTTTCCTGGCAGCCATGAGGGTATCTAATTCCTGGTGTCTAATGACAGGTCAAGCGCTATCCTAGAGAAGCAAAGGATGCTTCCTGGCCCAGTTGTCCTAAGAGAGTTCTTAACTCAAGCTCTCAGTTTCTGTCCACATTTCACATTGATTCTTTAGCATCTCACTGAATCACTGAAACCTCAATAGATTCCTTTTCTGCTTAAAATACAAAGAGTTGGTTTCAGTTGTTTGCAACCAAGAACCCTGACTGATACATACTGTGATCATGCTGAACTGACAGCCAAGTGTTTCTCCTATTTCTAAAAGTCTCCAGAGATTCCATAAGCTCCCTCAGTTACCTGTTGTACCAGTCAAGGTTCTTAGGTGTGGACAAAAGAACATTCCCTAGCTGATTTAAAAAGAAAATGAAATTATTAAAAAGTGTTGCTAGTTCTCTGTGAGTGTCTCTGGGAAGCCCTATAGCCAGGAACAGTGGATCAACCACACTATCCTCCAGACTGCTTTTATGGCATCCCCATCAGCATCCCAATTGACACAGAAACCACAGGTCCCACCCACAGCACTGAGAACTGTGTGTTTCCACAATCAACTCTGTGATTGCTGCATCTAGATGCTAAATATCTATGTCCCTTCTCTCACCAGAACAAATTCCTCTGGACACCTGCTTCCTAGCATCACTGGCCTCCTAAATGAAGCCAGACACAGGTGTCTCTGGTTGGAAGGAACTTAGACCTGCACTCTACACAAGGGAAGCTTGGAAAGCCCATTTCTGGCTTTCCATTTGAGGCACAGACTCAGAAAATGAGAAATTCCCCAAACTTAGAAAGCGTGTACAAGAGTGCTGGGCACCCAAGTGACTTGACTGATATCCTGTTCATTGCAAGTAGTTTGACATCTGTTACAGCATTAGAAATGCCTGGCATCCAAGAAATCCTTCCTAGAAGCTAACCAAGTGTCTGCCTTCTGAAGTGCTCCAATTTAACCAGTCCTCTGTGTGTCTTCTTCAGTGAAATTCTACAAAAGCCTGCCACTGTCTTCCAAACGTTTGGACACTTACGTTCAATTCCCCTTAACTTTCCTGTTATTCTGGTCAAGAAGCAAGAATCTTTTCTCTTTCTCTTTTCCTTATGACTCCTTGGAGTTTTAGTTGCCTCTAAAGCCAGTCTCTCAACTATTCAGACCTCTGTTCAATTGCTCTAAAAGTCCCACTTTTGTTCTGTTCTCCACCAAATTACATAACTGTTGTCATTTTCTCTCTTCATGCTGTATTCCCAGTTCACATCCTTAGCTACGTTCCCCAACAAACAGCATCCCACATTGCCCAGGCTCATCCAACTCTGGTAGGTCATACTGCCTCATGGTCAAATCACAAAGAAATTTCACAGTGACCTGGCACTATAAGCTGTTCAGAGCTAAAAACACAGCAGCCCCTCCACCCCACTGCTCAGCAATAGTGCATAGCCAACTAAAAGGTATCTGGAATAAGAGGGGTTCAGAGAGAATGAAAGTGGCACACTACTGCCATGGAATGAGACTGTCCTCCAAAGACTTACACTAGCTGCGTGACCTCAGGCAAGATATTTTACCTCTCTGAGCTTCAGACTCCTCATCTGAAATGTTGAGATAATAATAATATTTGCCTCACAGAATTCTTGAGAGGGTTAAAGGACAAGACAAAACTACATTGCATACGGTGAAGTGCTCACAGATGGCACCTCATAGAGATGACTTAGAGACCCAAACTGATCAAGGATTTAAAAACACTGTAAACTGGAGAAGTCCCATAAAATTTCAGGTCGTTATTGACATCATTGCAATTAATATTATTTTACAAACTGCATAAAAATACATGGTTACACCCTTGATAAATTAAATTCATTTTCTGGCAGGGTGCTAGTGGTTTCCATATTGCCCTAAAAAATGAGGAGTGAAAAAGCATCCAATACAGACACGCCCAGAATGATTGAGCTACAGAAACTCTCAGAGTTGGTTTTCAACCCTTGCAATTTACAGTGGTAGAAACTGAGGGGATAATACCTTGCCCAAAATGGTCAGTGGCAGACCGTAGATCAGTGCTCCTGCCCCTGTAAACAACACCTTGGCAGAACAGGGCTTTCACACTGGCCTTCATGGACCAAACGGTGCCCTCCCATACCACACACACACCGTAGCAAGCCTCCTAAGGGGGCACTCAATGTCCAAACCTCTGAGAAAAGCAAGTCTTACAGAAGCCAGAGTTAGTGAATCCTTAAACATCATTTTAAGAGCCAAGGAAATGTCCACACCAACAACACCTCCCGGACTCTAAGTCTAACCTCCCTTGTATTAATCTCTTTAAGAAAGGTGAAAATGGGAATAACAGTTGGAGAGTGAACTTTGGAACTGTTATTATCATCAACACCATACTGAGAACTAGCCTAGCAGACCCCTAAGAGCCAGGGTGAGAGTTTGTAAGCGGAGTGGGGATAAAGTAGAGTTAAATATACATTGACAAGAAGAGCAGAAAAATCCTGCAAAGATCCCAATATAATAAGAGATTATTCCATATCAAATCGCAGGGTGGGGGCCACAGAGGATGTATGAGGCTCCCTGGAGGAAAAAGTTTACGAGTTAAAGAGTGGGCATAGTCGCCAGGCGCAGTGGCTCACTCCTGTAACCCCAGCACTTTGGGAGGCCAAGGCAGGTGGATCATGAGGTCAGGAGATCGAGACCATCCTTGCTAACACAGTGAAACCCCGACTCTACTAAAAAAAATACAAAAAATTAGCCAGGCGTGGTGGTGGGCACCTGTAGTCCCAGCTACTCAGGAGGCTGAGACAGGAGAATGGGGTGAACTCAGGAGGCAGAGCTTGCAGTGAGCTGAGATCGTGCCACTGCACTCCAGCCTGGGCAACAGAGAGATTCCGTCTCAAAAAAAAAAAAAAGTGGGCATAGCCATCCCTCCTTCTAGGCTCAGCCCAGCAGCCCCTCCTCTGGAAGTCTTCCTGGGGTCCCCAAGATTGAAGGAGACATCTGCTCTTAAGGAGGTCGTAGCATTTTGAGCCTCCCTGTCATGGTACTTCCATCTCACCAGCTGTGAGCTCTGGGAGCACAAAAGTAGGTCCAAAAGTAGGTCTTATTGGCTCACCAGCATGCAGCAGAGGACCTGGCAAAGTCTACCAGTTGGATCTATGAAGGGCACCTCAAGTTGAGGCCAGCTTCCTCAATATATTTACAAGCCAGACTTGGAGCAAAGGCCCTTTAAGCCAAAGCTATTTCTCCTGAGATCTGGAACTCTATTGATTCTCAAAATTCCTTTAAATTCATAGAAAACAGGTGGAATCCATCAGCTGCAAGGAGATGATACAAGAAGAACCTCTCTGACTAGCCCAGGAGTTCAACACCCAGGAGCTGCATCTTCAAAAATTCTAAAGAGGAGGGATAGGAACATGGCAACCTGGGTGAAGAAGGGCTGGGGGGCTTATCATAGAGGTGGCTTTGCATAACTGGCACTCAGTTTTAAATTGGATTACATGTTTCAGGCCAACTTTTTAAAAACAGAAATTTATTTGAAATGCTTTTACTTATACTTTATATAAGAATAAGAAACTTCCAGTGGTCCCAATCAAAGAATATATAAGTATACATAAAGAATGCATACGTTGGTGTTGGGGGAGTCTGAGAAGTCTCTCTGAAGTTAAAGGGAGGGCTGTGCCCCTACATTCCCACTACAGACCCGCCCGTTTTGAAGACATCCAACCTGAGCCCAAGTGCATTTCTCCTGCTTGCTGCCTTTCTCTTGTGTCACAAAATGAATCTTCCAATTCTACCACGGAAATCCATGGCTTTCACTAAGAACTCACAGCAGTGCCCAAATGATGGAAAACTGAAGCAGAAAGAAAACACATCCCATCCAAACACAGACCTTTATGTGGGCCTTACTGTCTGCAACACCAATTCAGAAAGCTGCTATCGATTTTCCATGGAAAAGGGGACTAAGGAACTGGAAAGCTCGTGGGGGAGTCAGGCCAGAGGGAAGCTAATATCTCATCTTTCTGTATTATCTTTTTCCACAGTTCAAAAATCAATTAGTGATGAATTTCTCTGGAAACTTTTTAAACAATGTTGTTTCATTAAAGATCTGTGCAAGCACTATCAGATTTGCTCTCCAGGTGTGAATTAGAAAATTAGCCTCATCCTTTTAATAATTTCCTCCTTGGTAACATTACATCAGTCTACACAATGTCTAGTGCCAGCTGAGTTGGAGCTGGTGGGAAGTACATAATTCCTTTTTCCTTCCAGTAACACAAATGAAAGCAGGCAGGATGGAAATTGTGGCGCTTCCTGCAATGGGAGCAGGAGACAAAATAGAGGAAAATCCAGCAGAGGCCAGGAAGAGGAACTTCAGAAGACACATCTGCAATGGCTACTGCCAGGAAATAACAAAGAAAAGGAGTAGAAGATGATCAGAAGATTACAGTGCCTATGAAAGGGGCTGAGAGAGGCTCAGGCCAGCCTGTTGCCGCAGCAGTGTGCTGCCTAAGTGAGGCCAGCTGGGAGACTTTCTAGAGTTGTTTTTTGTTTTTTGTTTTATTTTGTTTTGCTTTGTTTTGTTTTGTTTTTTTGAGATGGAGTCTTGCTCTGTCACCCAGGCTGGAATGCAGTGGCTCACTCGGCTCACTGCAAGCTCCGCCTCCCAGGTTCACGCCATTCTCCTGCCTCAGCCTCCTGAGTAGCTGGGACTACAGGCACCTGCCACCATGCCCTGATTTTTTTTTTTTTTATTTTTAGTAGAGACAGGTTTCACCGTGTTAGCCAGGATGGTCTCGATCTGACCTCATGATCCGCCCGCCTCGGCCTCCCAAAGTGCTGGGATTACAGGTGTGAGCCACCGTGCCCTGCTGAGACTTTCTGGAGTTGTATAGCCCCAGACCTAACCCCCTTGATCAGCCTGTGCCACAGGTAGTAGGCTAGAAAGGAGTGTGCTGTTCTGTGAGTGAGGAGGGAAGTTACCGTGGTAGTCACAGTGCCTGGCCTGGCACCGCAGCATGCAATTGCTTTATTTCCTGCCTCCCTCAACAGAGGGCGATGAACCCTCATTAATTCAGACTAATTTGCTGGAAGGCCAACCTAATAGACAGTAGTAAGATGCTCTTAAAAGATTCCATTTTATCACTTTCATTTACACATAGTAAAAGGAACTAAGTCTGCCTTTGATGAATAGATAAAAATAATCAGGAGTTAGCTCATTAAAACACAATTTAAAAATAAATTAACTAACATTTTATCGACTGAATAAAATTATATTAAAGCTACACTGTGACAGGCAGAGCAAACAACCAGGTCACCATCCCTGTCCTCAAGGATCATGCAGTCTGGGTAGAAGAGCCAGGTATGGAAGAGGAAGTAAATGATTGCAACAGGGTAGAATTTATGTTATTGGAAGTCAGCTAAGAGAAGGATGGTAAAGGGAAGGGGGAAGGGGTGCCTTACCCAGAGGGAGCAAGCTTAGCAGCCAGGGGAAGCTTTTTTGAAGTGTTCCTGGAAATGGGTCTTGAAGAAAAATTAGAAGTTAACTAGGTTGGGAGGAGGTAAGGGGAAAGGGAGAGGTAATGGGGAAGGAGGGAAGAGGACCACATGGCCATTCCAGGCATTCATGTAGTAGTGTATGGTTTGCAATTCACATAGTTTACCCATGTTTCTCATTTTAACTTCATAACAGCCATGTGAGGAAGGTGCTGTTATTTTACTCTATTGTAGATGAAAGCAGAGCCCATGTGACTCCCCTACCTCAGCTGGTAAAGATAGGAGCCAAGGGCTGGAATTGAGGCTCCTGGACCCTAAAACAATACCCTGCCAGGATTCTAATGAAAACCACAGACTCTCTTCTCAGAAAAAAAAAAAAATGCATATATGCTCACACACAGAATAACATTTCACATACAAGTCAATATTCAGAAGCCCGGAAAAGTGGGATCAGCCCAAGGATTCTAGCTAAAATACCCTCCTCTGAACAGAGTGTGTACTTACACTGCAATCACCCTACATTGTAGACTTCTGGGTTGATCTAAGGATTCTATTTTTAATTGGGTAAATGGTCATTCCCCTTCTAAATCTGTTTACCCTAGTGCTAGTGAGCCTCATATCCAGGGATCAAGCATGGGTTGTTCAGCCCTACATCTGAGCAATCTCAGATTGTACATTAACTGTGTCTTGCCCAAAATGGTTTCTGTCTGCTTAGGCCCTAGGGATCCAGAGTTACAGGCTCACATTTAGTGGGGAGGGTCTGGGTGGGAGAGCAGGTAGGTAGTCAGGGTTGATGAGCCTGGGAAACTCAGTAGAGAAAAGCAGGCAGGCATCAGAGGAAAGAAATCCTTCTCCCCATCTCCAGGTCTTACAATATCATAAGCAGTTCCCAAGTTATTCTCCCAAGCTCTGAGGCTCTGCTAGGAATAATTCTCCCTGCCCCTGCAGCAAACTCTCCTTTTCTCCAGACTGCAGGGCTGTGTCTTCCTGTTTACCCCCTAGGCACAGTGTGGCTCAGTGCCTGGCCCACAGCAGGTGCTTAATAAATATATATTGAAATGATGTATGGATGTGCCATATCTGCCCATCACCGATTCAAGATCATCTCTGGAAGTTGCAGAGAAGAAAAGGAATTGAAAAACATCTCTCCTCCCCGTGCAGTTTTCACATCATCACAGCACATTTCCAGAGGTTTATCTCCCTTACCTGGGTGTCCACAGACATGATGATCTCATAGGCTTGTTCACGCACCAGCTACCTTGCCGCAGGCCATCCCTCTGCCCGCAGCTGGTGAGGTCTCTGTGGGTCACAACCAGGCTCCCAGGAGGCTGAAATCCCCTCCTTGTGTCTCCTGGTTAGCAAGCAGCCAGCCTGCCCCGCCCACAGTCCTCCTCCCCTTCCATAAGGACACCAACTGGGAAAATGCAGAATTTAAATGATTCCACAGGAAGAAAATCAACATCTCTTAGAGATCAAATTCTAGGACCAGAGTAGAAACTGAACATTCTGGAAGCAATAATTGGTCTCATTTATCTAAATTTAGAAGGTCTAGAAAGGGAAAGAGTAACTATTAAGACATGTTATTTAGAAGAAGATAAGTCTTTAATCAAAGAGATGAGTCAAACCCAAACTCCAACCAAAATCCTGCTCAAGTCACGGGTTTGAAATCTAAGTTCCTTTGGGGATAAAAGTCAGATTTTATTTAACTTGAAAATGAATAAGAATGTTTACAGAAAAAATAAACTCCACCAACAAAAATAGGCCAACTGATAACTAAAAAACACCAAAAGTCATTAGTTGCAAATCAGAATATTTTGAATAAAAAGGATGCCTATGAGCTGAGAGACAGTTGAGTTCTTTGAGTTCACGGTGCTTTGAAATCACCTAGGACATGGAAGCAGATCTGGTGAATAGGCACCCACTGCTTTGCACTCTGATATCAGCCCCACCCTAGGTTTCCCTAGATGGCCTGGGTCATGCAGCTTATCCTCCCCAGCCTCAGTCTCCTGAATAGCAAAGTCGGATTGATACCCCCTCACTTCTTTCATCTTCAGTTCAGTTTCCTTTAACAAACCTTTCCTGAATGCCTGCCCTGTGCCTGGGGCTGTCCTAGGTAGTGTCAATACAAAAATGAATAAGACATTGTCCCTGTCATTCTGGAAACCCACTGTCAATGTGTAAGGGTGATGGTAGAGAGATGTCCAGGGTCCTAAAGCCTGGGGCTTGGGGGAAGTGGCACCCAGGATACCTCTAAGGCTAAGTGGGAGCTTGCAGGTGAAGAAGAAGGGAGGACATTACACTCAGAAAGAACCTTGAGGGGAGCACGAAGAAGCAGGAGGTCATCTAGTGTGAGGGAGGAGCCCAGGGGATTGGGTCCCGTCAGAGTCCAAGGGCAGGAGAGGCAGGACGGGGCAGCCATGGGGAGGCACCAGGCCAGAAGCTGTGAGAGTTGAGCTAAGCATTTTAATGCTATCCTGCGGGTGGAGAAGCGCCATCTTAGGGTTTCCAGTATAAAAGTGACAGCTGTTTTGGCATTTTGGAACAATCATTTTTCCACAAAAAGGTATTGGGAAGACAAAATAAAATAACAAAGGAGAAAAAGGGCGAATCTAAAAACAATAAAAAGCCATCGTGAAATTGACTGCAAAAGTGACTTCACTTAAGAATATGGATCCCTGTTAAGAGTGGCCCCAGCCAGCCGGTGAGCTATGGGCCTGAACTCAGGAAGAAGCTGAGGTCCTCTCAGCACCCTGCCTCAGGATGTTGAAGATGTATGTCCTCAGCCTGTCTTGCAGCCCCTGCAGGCTCCTGCTGAGATTTCCTTTACTGGGTCTGTAAGCTGTCTCTGGTCTGATGCATGCACCTTCATACCAAGTGGACCCTTTGGTAATCTGTACCTGGTACAGTCCACTGGGTGAACTCAGTGCTCTCCATCAATGTTTTGCTTCATAAAGTCCAAAAGGATAACATCCCTCGAGTCTTGTTAAGGATGCCCGAACTGGGAGGGTCCCAGGTACTTATAAAAAAGTCCAGATTCAAAGGCCGGGCGCGGGGGCTCACGCGTGTAATCCCAGCACTTTGGGAGGCCGAGGCGGGCTGATCACCTGAGGTCAGGAGTTCAAGACCAGCCTGGCTAACATGGTGAGTCACGAGGTCAGGAGATCGAGACCATCTTGGCTAACACGGTGAAATCCCGTCTCTACTAAAAATATAAAAAATTAGCCGGGCGTGGTGGCAGGCAACTGTAGTCCCAGCTACTCAGGAGGCTGGGCAGGAGAATGGCGTGAACCCGGGAGGCGGAGCTTGCAGTGAGCTGAAATCGCTCCACTGCACTCCAGCCTGGGTGACAGAGCGAGATTCTGTCTCAAAAAAAGAAAAAAAAAAGTCCAGATTCTGGCCCAGCATGGGTGCATCTGCACGTACACACAACATGAGTCTCAAATAGGGCCTGCCTAACCACCTGCTATAATGAAATTCTATGTGTTGTGTTAGTCATTATTTCTAACTATTGAGCTTCTGGAAATTCTACACCTTTCCAGATAAAAGATTGAGAGCTAAAAATGATAAGTCAGTCACAGAAAAATAGCTTCCAAATGCTATTTCTCTCTTGGTGTCTCTATTTATCTCTCTTTATTTTCCTTCATAATACTTATCATAATCTGATGATATATTATATACCTGTATGTTTGTTCATTATCTCTGTCTAAAAACTGTATAAAAAGAAAAAGATTCTGTCTATTTATTGCAATACCCTCAGAGCCTAGAACAGTATCTGGTCAAAGTAAAGTCTCAATAAATATATGTGGAATAAATAAATGAGTGACAGTAAGACACCTATAATCCACTAGCAGCCTTGATTTTTTTTTTCTTTTTTAACTGTTCACTACCTCACCAAATGAGGAATTGGTACCGATTAGGGGGAAAAGCACAAATGACTGACAGGTTTTATTGTATTCATTCATTAACTCAAAAAAAAGTTTTTGAGAGCCCACAATATGCCAGGCATTTAAAGCAGCTTCAAAACTGGTATACAGGTTAAAAAATAGACACTCAGTTTCAAACAAGGGAAGGGAGTATTGTGAAATCTGTAGCCTTCAAAATAGGAGGTCCAGGTCTCATATATCCTGGAATGTGAGGGAATTTCACCAAAATTACTTATTCACCATAATAGCAGAGGTGGGAGAGAAAGATGAAAGCTATCGATTGCCATAAATAGCTCTCCAAATCCTTTCTTTCATAACATCAATCATTTCAAAATAACCGAAAAATTAGGAGAAAGTCCCTAGTCAGTACAGAGGATACAGTGACTTTTAAAGAACTAAAATGCCAGGCAGAATTGAGAGCTTTCAGCCTGAATACCAAATAGAAAGGTGCAAGAATACTATTGATGGAATGCATGCAGCTATAAGAAAAGCATTTGATATAGTGGTATAAAGTGTTACACTCAAAATTAATTCAAATTGGCTTAGTAAGGAGTGCTGCCACATAAATTTAAAACTCGCTCAAAGTCTGCAAACAAAGGGTGAAGACATGGAAATGTATTGGGTTGGGGGAGGCAGGGTGCACGGGGGTCATCTTTATTAATGATCTGAAAAACAGAGAGTAAACAGCATGTTAATGAAACTTGCAAATGACGCTAATTTGGGAGGTGTTGCTCTGATCACTGTGAACAGAGAGGGAATGTAAATGAACCTTAAGTGGTAATAAATATGAAGAGGAAATAACACAATGAGATTCAAGTCAGAAAATGCAAACCATGCCCAGTGCAGTGACTTGCCCACTCCCACCCCAGAGCTCTTTGCCCCTTATGTTTGCAGGATGGTGCTGTGGAGGAAAAGAACATAACGCTAACGCAAAAAGGTTTAATCTAACAAAACAGTTCTTACTTGTGCAATTTTTTTCACCGGCCCTTTAAAATTCCACAAAAGGCTTTCCCTGGATTCAGAGCAAGAGTAGTGCTCTTAGATGATGAGGCTCCATAAATTACAGTGCAGGAGAGGCTGTTAAAAGAAAACAACCAAATAATGAGGGGAATGGAGAGATTGATTTATAAGAAATGACCCAAAGGGGTAGACGCTTGTTAATTGATAGCTAAGTGGTAACATGATAATGACCTGCTGAGATCTCTCCATGACAAATAACCAAGGGGAGGAAATATTTAGTATCAGATGAGGAACTTCTTCATTCTCTCTGGCAGGTAGTGCCTCTCCCTGGGGGCTGCTATTGCACTGAGTTTTACCGGCCCAATTCTGATGGACTTCACCTCTAAGCAGCCCAAATGCTGGCCCTCTTCACCCTCCATAGTAAGATGATAGAAGAGACACTTTCTAAACACCCTCACTGCTTATCCCCACGTGCACTGCTTGTCACACCCTCCTCACTTTTGCTCCTGATCTGATGAAGGGCATCAGTTCAGGGGAAAGAAAGAATTCCAGCAGGGCACAGACACACTGGGAGTGGACACCAACTCCAGCAAAAGGACAGGGGTGGGAGGTGAGAGGCCTCAAGCTGCCATCCTCTTCTCAAACAAGCCTCCTCCCACTGCAAGAAAATGAATGTCAGAGCTCTATGCAAATAGATAATTGTATGCAAATATGAGTTTTGATATGGTTTTTATTTCCCAGCAGGTTCAGCCACCCAAATTTATGGCTTCCAGCCGGAGATCTCTCTGGGCTGCGCCAGTGACAGATTGTGGATGGAAACTGTGCCAGATAATGTCTTGTGCTTCGTTCAATTCAGAACCCTAGGAAATCAAAGTGAAAGGAAGCTTAGAGGCTGTTTGTCCCACTTCTTTGTGTTACATTTGAGGACTTAGAACTTAATAAAAGTTTGTTGAATGTATATTTCCCTCAGGAGAGGCTGCCCGGGATTGAATGGCATTGTCTTAGTAGTAACACTAGCAGCTTAACAGAGACCTTGGCTTATTAGTCTCTGAGACCCAAGCAATGGTCTTCCCTCTAACCCAGCTACCTCAAGAAAACTGGGAACACTGGGACCTTATGCCACAGAAGCCAGGAAGCTTTTCCAATGACTGAAGCAGACATCTCAAACCTAGGATTTCTGGATAATTCCTAGACGGGTCTAGAATGTGGGCAGTCTTGGCAATTTTTTCATATGCCAACAATGGTACCCATTAGGCAAGCACCATGGCCTTCTCCATCCCTTTCTCGACTTTCCCAGGCCCCTGGCTGTGCTCCTCTGTCACCATGCCTCTCCTTGGCCTCATATCCCCACGGTTCTGATGCATGTTCAGAGAATACAGGCAGAGAATTACCACTCCTCATGCTTGGGCTAGCACAGAACATTCAAAGCATGTACCACCTTATTAGGTTACCTCAACCACCCTGTGAAGCAAGCAAGGCAGTTGTTAATAACCATCTCCATTTATTCAGTCAGCAAATATGTACTGAATACCTGATATGTGCCAGACACCACTGGAGATACAACAACGAACAAAACAAGCAAAGACCCCAATATCATTCCATGTAGAGAGAGGTGAGCCTACTGGAGATACAGCAGTGAGCGAAACAAGCAAATCCCCCAATATCATTCCGTGTGGAGAGAGGTGAGGCAACCAGAAAACAAACTAGTATACACACAAAAATAAGATGGCTTCAGATGATAGTAAGTGCAATAAAAATAAATAAAATATGATAATGAGTAAAAATAATTGGAGGATGGGAAAAGGGCAGCTGTTTTAAAGGGAGGACGGGAGCCTCTCTAAGAAGGCGTATCTAGCAGCAACTCATGATAAGAAGGAACCAGCCATGCACAGATCAGAAGATGGAGTGTTCTGAGAAATGGCAAGCACAAAGACGCTGGGGCCAGAATAAAGTCATGCTGTTTGAAAAACAGAAATTCCAGTGGCTGGAAGGTCATGAAGGAGATTGGCCTAGAGGAGGTAAAGCCTGGAAGTGGGCAGAAGCCAGATCATGCAGGAGCAGGTAGAAGAACATGGCAAGGAGTTTGAGAGTTGTTCTGAGGCCTGAAAGAAGGAACCTCTACTTTCCCCTTTCATTTTAAATGGACGATTCCCTAAATCTTAGAGGAGTTCCTTAGTGCCTCAAAATATCACTCAGCCAAGCAATGGAGCAGCCAGAACCCAAGCCCAGGAACTGTGACTAAGGTTCTTACCTTAAATTTTTTTTTTTTTTTTTTTGAGACAGAGTCTTGCTCTGTCGCCCGGGCTGGAGTGCAGTGGCACAATCTCGGCTCACTGCAACCTCCACCTCCCAGGTTCAAGTGATTCCCCTGCCTCAGTCTCCTGAGTAGCTGGGACTACAGGCACACGCCACCATGACTGGCTGAATTTTTTTTGTATTTTCTAGAGATAGGTTTTCACCACGTTGGCCAGGATGGTCTCAATCTCCTGACCTCGTGATCTGCCTGCCTCAGCCTCCCAAAGTGCTGGAATTACAAGCATGAGCCACCATGACCGGCAGAGGAGATACTATGATCCCTTAAATAATTTCTAATGAGCACCTACGAAAGCAAGAAAAATTGGTCCTGTGTCAACATTCCCCCACCCCTTTCCCAGATCCTCTGATGGGGCCAGGCAGCAAGAGGGCAGGTTCCTCACACAGGCCAGAAGCCCTCAAAAAATGGATGCCTCCAAACTAGGACTGCACCCTTCCCAGCTCCTACTAAAACAAAAGTAAATGAGGGGCAGTTGGAAATGCACATCAATGTCTAAGGAGGAGCCAAGAACTGCCCAGATAAATTTTTGTTAAGTTCTAAAAGAAGTCAATGGCTGCCTTGTAGGCACCCCACGCAATCTTTTCATGTCATCACACCCTGGCAGGATAGTCAAACATGGCTGTCTCACACTGGATAAGGGATGCAGGAAACAAGGAAGGAGGAGGATTCTGTTGGTCCAGAGAAGACTGTCTCACTAAGACTCTGTCCCCAGGCTGGTAAGACCCTGCAAATCAAACCATGGAGCCCAGCATCTGCCATGGTTCATCCCTGTCTGACCCACCCTTCATCCTTCATGCTGTGGTAACGTCAGAGACCCACTTGTGAGGCCACAGTGAGTGCAGAAAAGCCAACAAAGCCATTACCCCTGTCTCAGGATGCTGCCCGCTACAAACTCCCATTCTCCAGCCCTCAACTCCCTGCTCATCCCTGCTTGGCTCCCAGATGCTCTGACTCACTATCATTTGCGACCCTCCTCCTTGTCAGTCTCATTCAGAGTCCCTTCTCTAACTTCTAAATCTTAGCCCAGAGACTCAATTCTCTCTCCTAATTCTAGACAAAGGAGCTTCCATCCAGGGCTCTAGATTCAGGCTGGTGGGCTCTCTTAGTCTTCCCACCAACACCACAGTCCCCTTCACTGTCTGCCTCGAGTTTGGCTCCCACCAGGTTCTCTCTGCACAGCCAGGTCCCAACTCATCAAGTCTGTCAGTACCTGATGCTCCGAAAGTCCCAGAGGCCTGGGCTGTTGACATGATTTAGGTGATCAGGTCCCACAGGCTTCCTCACAGGTCAGGGTTCTCTAACAGCTCTCATTGGTGTCTGAATCCAAATAAGAGCCCAAAGCTGTGTAGAGTCAGGACCACCAGTGCTACTGTAAACTTCCAAGTTCACACTGGCTTTACTTTCGGACAGCAGTCAAGGGTCAATGGTGAATCTCAGGATTCTTTAAAAATCTGTCCCAGGATTTTGATTGGATCTATAAGAAATTGAGAGAAGCCTGAGTTCTGGACTGGGCATTGCCTAAAGCCAGAAATCCCTTCTCATAGCCACTATTCTGGGTCTTCATATCCCCTTCAGGATCCTCCAGGAAGTTACTAGCATATTAGGGATAGGGTTTCTCTATTCCAGAGATCCGAAAACATAGCCATCCTCTATGGCAAGCTCTGGGGCTTCAGAAAATTCACTACAGACCCTAATGATGGTCCTGAGGAGCCAGCAGTGAGGCAGAAACCTTTATGATTAGAAGTCTCCACTCAGAAGTACACTGATCCCATAGGGACATCTGTGCCCATATTAGAAGTCCAGCTTCTGGAAGTGCAGTCCTCTAGCCAAGACAGTGAGGGCAGTGGAAGTGGTGGCTGGAGTAGCATATACCAGCCCTCTCTGGGGCATGGAGGGAGAATGACCTTGAGCTCTGAGTACTCTCTGAGTCACAGGTAGGTAGTGGCTCTATAAGTCTCAGCCCTGGAAGTGAAGATGGGTTGAGTACCAAAGAGCTCCCAGCCTCATCTGCCTCACCAACCCCTGGCTTGGCCCCAGAGCCCTAACATGAGGCTAAGATTTCATTAGAAGCTACACATCAAGTTCTACGGCCCCTCCTTCAATGTGCCCATGGTCACTGTGATAGTTAATTTTACGTGTCAACTTAACTAGATCAGAGGGTGCCCCGATAACTGATTAAACACTACTTCTAGGTGTGTCTGTGAAGGTATTTCCAGTGAGATGAGCATTTGACTCAATGGACTAAGTAAAGTAGATTGCCCTCCCCAATGTGAGTGGCCACCCTCCAATCCACTGATGGCCTGAATAGAACAAAAGGCAGAGGAAAGAGGATTCACCCCCTTTTCTGCTTTGCTGCTTGAGCTGGAACATCTCTCATCTTCTCCTGTACTGAGATTGGAATTTATGCCACTGGTTCCTCTGGTTCTAAGGCTTTCAGACTCAAACTGAATTATACTACCAGCTTACAGCTGGTAGACCATGGGACTTCTCAGCCTACATAATTGCATGAGTCAATTTCTCATAATAAATCTCCTTTCATTCATATATATATATATGAATATATATATGTATATATACACACACACCCCAATAGGAGATCTACAGATATGGATAAGTCTATATAGAGATATATAGATGTAGATGTATATTAGTTCTGTTTCTCTGGAGAACCCTGACTACTAGTCACCTCACCAGCAAGAGCCACAGGATCCAGTCAGTTCCTGGCAGTAGCATTAGGCCCTGTCACAGGGCTTAGCCCTACAAGGGCCCTAAATAAAAGCCTAGTGAATAAATGGATAGTTGGAATGGCCATTTGTCCATCATCTTTTGTTCATACATCCTTATCTGCTTGTCCCTAGTGGGATGCCCCTGAGGTCAGAGATATCAATGGTCAGGGACAGTCACACCACAAGAATTCCACAAGGCCTTCATGATTGAATAATACTGGTTTGCGGGGAAAGCCAGGGGACTTGTGTTCTGGTCCCAGTACTGTCAAATTCCCTGTCTGAGCCTTGGCAAGTCTGTCCCTCTCTTAGCCTCTGGCTTCTCACCTCTGAATTATAGAAGGTGCTGAAAGAAGACACTGTTTCTACAATTCCTGGTACACTTGCAGGTGTGCCTCTTCTGTCTGGTCCCTTCTCAGACCTCCCCCTTTTGGAGACTGAACACCTATTTCCATGCCCTGTCTTAGGGTTCATCACTGACTCTGAGTTGACAAGTGGAAACTGGCCACAGAAGCTAAGCTGAGACCTTCTGGGGGATGCAGAGGCCTTTGGGATTGACGGGCCCTCCAGCATGGCACTTACAAATAGAATTTCTCATGTCTCCCAGTGTTCCCGATCAGAACAACTCTCAGACAGTCTCATTCCTACTCCCCAATCCCCAGGTTCCCAAACTATGAGCAGGAAAGGGCTTTGAACTATATGATGGGGTCAGTAGCACTTGTCTCATAGAAACATTGTGACTATTAAGTGAGACACTGTAAGCAAAGCATTCTGCACAATGTGAGCACTCAGCAAACATTACCTTTTATTATTTCCTTTCCAGTTTCATTTCCAGGACACACTTTCTGCAATTCCCTTCTCAGTTCTTGGTCCTCTTTTCTTGTGTGCTATACTACCATGGTGACAGCATCTCCCCAACGGGGCCCTTAGACTTCAGGTCAAGGCCAACTCTGGTTTCTCTCTGTATCCTCGGGGTCACCATGGGACCTGGCACCAGGTAGTCTTAGCAAGTGAAAGAGATGCTCTTTCTTGAGACATCAAGGTGGGAGCCTTGCTTCCCACCTGCTTCCCATTTGTCACACCAGAGGAAGGTAGAGGTACCAGGAGGAAGGAACTGACATCTTGGTTGTACATCTTCAGTAGGTCAGACATTATGCTAGATTCTCACTCCATGCTGGAGTGAAGGGACTTGTGACCAATTATTCATTATAGCCGCAGACCTCAAGAAGCTTAAAATCTGCATTTTGACTGAAGCCGATGAATGGAAAACAGATAGCCTCATGGTAGGCACAAACCTCAGTCCACAAATTTGGGGGTATAAGAAATCTTACTCTATTTTCTACAGTTTAACTTATTTCTAACTTTTCCAACAGGTTAATCAAATAGGTTGGGGTTTGCTGCAAGGAACAAATTAACCCTGAAATCTCTGTGATACAACACTGGCTTATTTCTAATTCATGCTACATGTCTAGCACAGGTCAGCTGGAAAGCTGTGCCTTCTACAGTCACTCAGGGACCCCAGGATATGAAAGACTCTCCTCTGTCCTCTCAATATGGTGACAGAAGTAAGAAGCTGGAAGGTCACAGAAGACCTTTATCTGCCTTAGCACAGAAATGATTCGTGTCACTTCCATGCACAGCTCATTGATCAGAACTAGTAGCTTGTCCTCCCTTAAATGCAAGAGGCTTAGAGTCTTCCTATGTGCTCAGGAGGAAAAATGAAACAGCATGTGGTCTCTCCAACACTGAGTAAACTTCTGTTTCCCACTCCCATAGGTTGTGACACATTTCTAAGTTCTTACCTTGTGCCAAGATATTGAAGAGGGGGATTCCCACTTGTATACATGAGTTAAGAGTGAGATGTCTGCTGTCCCTTTCCATGTGGCCCCTTCAGGACTTGCATCTCTCTATTTCTGTTCCAGTCTTGGTATATGAACTTCTTCCTTAAAAGTGGCAGGCGATCCCATCTGTACCATGCAGCTGGCTTCACTGAGAGTGACCTCACTGCCTCCCAGTGGCATAGACAGGAAGCTGGGCTCAGCTCTTTGTTATTCTGGGCTCTTCAACCTCTTTCTCCTCCCATTCCCCAGCCTGAGGGAATAAGTTCTAGGGTGAGGTTGAAGGTGGAGTAGGGGGAGCCTATCCCCTTGTGTTTTTTCAAGAGGCTTTTTGTCTACCATCTCCCTTTAAAAAACAGGTTTCTTAAAAAAAAAAAAAAACAAAAAAAGACCTAGAAGGGAATTGTTTTGCTGACAACATCTGCCTTTTACCCTATTATATACCTTCCTTGAGGCAATGAGCACAGAGCTTGTGTGAATAGGAAGAAAGAATAGGGGAAAATGCAAAAACGAAAAAAGACGTAAATTAGAGCTGCAAAATCTTACCCAGACACACACACAAATAGCACCTTCCTGGGCTTGGAAAGGAGGAACTACTCCACAGGTCAGGCCCAATTTCAGGAGAGGATGAGCATGTGCCTATCTGCCCCAGCGACCAGAGGGGCATTTCAGCATGGTGATTCCAAGGCAGTCTTAGACCCTCAAATAATGGGAGGCTTGGAGCTCTCCATTATTAATGAATAGAACCCAAAACACACAACTGACCTCATAAGCATGGGACTGGGAACAGGGAGTCAGGTTCTCCCAAGAGCATCACCAGCAATGGAAATTGCTACACAGAGATATGAGGGTGTGGGCTCTGTTTCTGTGCTCAGAAAGGACAGTGTTTTAGCTGAGACACACTGCATCGGACACACCAAAGGAGGGGATTGATGAGGAGTGTCTAGGATACACGAGGTAAGGCACAGAGTCAGAGGAAGAGGAGCCCCTGTCAGAAAACTGTGGGAGTCTTTGGTCCCATAGACCCATCATAGGTGCCCAAATATATCATCTAGAGGAAGAGAAGTTCTGACCACCATGGCCCATGGCTGCCCATCAGAGAGCCCTTTTTTGGTACTGAATCCTTCCCCTCATGCCTGGAAAAGGGATGACTAAATGTATAGCCACTGAGATATTTCAGCTAAATCTAGTCTGTTATCCTCAAAGAAATTCGATTTCTTTAAGATTCACTTTGGATGGCTTAAATTCCCATACCTATTTTATTGTTGACATGAGGCACTGGGCATAGTGGTGGCTTTTAATGTTTCTTTGTTTATTTTAAGCTCACCACTGGCTTCATGCGGATTTAAATTGAATCACTCTACCCAGCAGTGCGCTTCTTTATTGTTTAAAAGCTGATCACATCTCTTTCTGAAAAGCACAGCATACTTGTTACCCTTGCTACAAAGCAGCCACGATTTAGTGAGCTGAAAATCAATATGTGATTGAATCCAACATGTGCTCTTCTCTGGAATTCTTAGTCTTTCAACTGATAGTCCCACATCACTGTCCCACCCAGGCATTTACTTTCAAAATCTGGAGAGAAAAGAATCCATTTTCCAATGAATGAAAAAAAACAAAATAACACTAACAGAATGATTTCCAACACCAAAGAGAGATTCAGCATTACTTGGGAGCTGAGCAGACAATCCTTGGGCAAGGAAATAAATAACAAGTTTTAAACTAAACCAGAGGTCTACTCTATAATGTTCAGCTAGCTAGGAGTCACTGTCTGGAACCTAGTATGAATTTGCTTTTAAGATGTCTTATCTCTTACATATATTTTAAAATACATGATCTGGAAGATTTGGCAACTCTTCTATAAAGACATTCTTCTAGAACTCACCTGGTTTAGAAAGTGCAGCTGCTAAGAAATGCTGCTCTCCTTTGGTCATGAATTTCAGAGAAGAGGAAGAAGAAATGAGGCTATCATTGCCTGGTGCCCCCACGATAAGGAGATAGCCCCAAGGTCAGGGAAATTTGCCCATCCCCAGTCCCACTTTCCCTGAATGGAAGGCTCTGTAACAGAAGAACAGGGCTAGGGAGAAGCCAGATTTGACTTTTCCTGTTTCATTAAACTGGGTTACCAAGCCTAGGAAAGGTCTAAAGGAAAAGGTTTTGCTCCAGCTCCCTCTGTGTGAGATGGGAGCACTCCCCTGAGAAGTCAGCTAGACAGAATGGAAAGTCTGTTTAAAGGACACTGGACCAACGTACCTCATTTCTGGCTAATAAAAGAGCCCAAAGACAAGACAAAAATGCATGAGTAAAGTTCCTGAAGACTTTTGAATGTGGATGTTAAGGTCGGGAGAGTGGAGAAAGACAGAGGAAGAAGAATTTAACTCAGGTTGGAAAACATGGTTAAAGGCCACAAAAAGGTCAACGTGTTTAGTACATAACATGATGAAAGCGCATACATTGATGTTGTCTGATTCCTGCATAGTGCATGGTGTTTCATACCAAGTATGCCTACTATAACTGTTGTTTAATTTATAGTTTTTCACTCCAAACCAAAAAGTAGCTTTAGCTACAGTTAGTATACCTGAAATGTAGTAATCACTAGGCTTGAAGAAGGCATTAAGACCTTTGCTGTCTAGAGAGAGACCATTTGATATGGTTTGGCTATGTCCCCACCCAAATCTCATCTTGAATTGTAGCTCTCATAATCCCCACATGTCATGGGAGGGACCCAGTGGGAGGTTATGGAATCATGGGGGCAGGTTTTTCCTCCTTGCTGTTCCTGTGGTGGTGAATAAGTCTCAGGAAATCTGATGGTTTTATAAAAGGGCAGTTACCCCACACACGTTCTCTTGCTTGCCACCATGTAAGACGTGCCTTTTGCTCCTCCTTTGCCTTCCACCATGATTGTGAGGCCCCCCCAGCCATGTGGAACTGTGAGTCCATCAAGCTTCTTTCCTTTATAATTTACCCAGTCTCCGGTTATGTCTTTATTAGCTGCATGAGAACAGACTAATAAATACACCATCATATAGTGGTAACTACTTTTTTTTCTGTTGCTTAGCCTGGAGTGCAGTGGCATGATCAGAGTTCACTGCAGCCTTGACTCCCAGGCTCAAGCAATCCTCCCAGCTCAGCCGCCCAAGTAGCTGGGACTACAGGTAGGTGCTACCATGCTTGGCTAAGTTTTTTTTATTGTTTGTAGAGACGGGGTCTCTCTATGTTGCCCAGGCTGGTCTCAAACTTGTGGGCTCAAGTGATCCTTCTTTCTTGGCCTCCCAAAGTGCTGGGATTACACGTGTGAGACACCACACCCAGCCTGTGGTAACTATTTTAAATTGCCTATAGGTCACTAAAGTTCAATAGATGAAGCAAGGACAGATAATGGTGGTCACTGTAAGCCACAGAGATGAGTTAGATGGGAAGGGGAAGAAACAAGGAGAGGAACCATTTGGAGTTTCAGATGGATGAAATCTGTGTAAGACAAAATGTTGTTCTGTCAGGTAAAAAGCCAACAAAGACCCTTCAGATCTCAAATACTACAGCTAACTCCAGGACTGGAAGTGAACCATCATCCTCGGTGACACAAACACTATGAAGGGCTTATGTTTATAATGGCAGATTGAGCAAGCACTGAAAACCTCTCTTCCTTATCTAAATGCATAGAAATGATAGAAAATATATATTTAAAAACACAATGCTATGGTTAAAACCTAGGAAAGTATATATCCACAAGCCAACTTTTAAGAGTATTCCTAAACCAGAGAACAATATAGCAGCCCATAGGACATGTGTGGGTACAAGATTGGAGGTGAGTCATCACCGGCATGGCTCCTGTATGGAGTCAGAGACTAGACCCAGGTAAAAAGGAGACAGAATCATGTATCACAAAGCCTTCCCCATGAACAAGGAAAAAATTGCCCTCATGGGTGGAGGTTCATCATAAGTGGTCCTTGAGTGCTCTGGACAAGATCAATCTCCCCAAAAAATGTCACAGTTGAGAAAACTACACAACCTTTCTACCTAGAGGCTGCCACAACTCGGAATATACGAAAGACAAATTACCCACAAAGACTAACTTACAACCTAAAGTTACTACATATATGAGGAGTACCAACTCCATGACATACAAATGGGAAAACTCAAGAGATTTAAGATCTTAGGCCTAAGGAAATAAATATAATAAAGCATCTAATATATTTAAAGTCCTTAAAAAGATTTTTCAATATCATTTATGAAAAAGAACAAGGATATTATGAAATAAGAGCAGGTACTAATAAAACAAGTTGTTAAAAATATAGCTACTTAAATAAAAATGAATAATTTAACGCTTCCAGCCAAAATGGAGTAGTAGGGATTGGATATACCTTCTAGCATGAAACAACTAAAAACTAAAAATATATTAAACGACAGTTTTTAAGACATTGCATATCAGACAACAAAAGTCAGTTATCTCTATGAGACAGTAAACAAACAAGGGGAGCCCCATGAGTACCCAAACTTACAGTGAATGCATGCAGACCACCATGCAAGGAAGAAGAACACAGGCAGAGCCCATGAGACTCCTTGAAATAAGGACACAGAGTTGGAGTCAGGTAGACCAAGTCAGTGAGAGTATCAGAGTACTCACAATACCAGAGAGGAGAGAGCAGCAAGAAAGGGAACCCCAAGGATAGGTAGAAGGTCCTCCATGTGCATTCATCACACTACTAATCAGCAAATGCATGTGAAAAGACTACCTGAAGCCAGGGAAGGAGCCTTCCAAGAAGATTAGAAGGGCCAGTGTTTAGTGGTCACACACGGCCAGGAATAGTGCCTGTTCCTACCAGCCAGACTGCTGTGAATAAATTTGAACCTTAAAGAGTCAGTCCTTCAAGATAGATCCTGAGAGGCTAACTGGGTCTAAATTTAAAATAGAACCAAGTGGCTATTTGCTGACCAGGGGTCACACATGTATTCTGAGTTCTTTGAAAATCGGTACCTTTTTATCTTTGGAACTTTCAGAGCTCACCTGAACCATTCAATCAGAGATCACCTGTTTTGGCTAATCGGGGTTCAACTGTATTGACAAATCAGGGTTCAGCTGTTTCAGCCAATGAGAACTCAACTGTATCAACCAATCAAAACTAGGCAAGTTTCCATCTTACATATGCATAAGTGGACCTAATTGGGAACCTGGGTAGGAACTTTTGCTATAAAACCTGAGCCTTCTCTTTGTTCTATGAAACCCACCTTCATTTTGCACCAGAGGCTACATTTCCCTGGTTGCAAACCATTCAATGGAATAAAGTCTCTTTTCTCCAAGTTGCTTTTCAGAGAACTTTTGTCACACTGGAAAACTTTCTAATTAATGAACTGTTTGGTAGCATATTTAGACAGGTTTTTTTTCAGTACTGGAGAAAATTTGTTCTAGATTAAATATTGCCCTGGTCTTGTAAAACAAATGTTAAAGCAAAAATGATCAAACTGCTTCTAAGTAGTTTAACTGCATCTCACATGAAGCTAAGAATAGTTACAAAAATATTAAAATCTCAAACACCCAAGAAGGTAAAATTTACTCCAATAAAAAAATAAACAAGCATGCAAAGAAGCAGGAATATACAACTAATAATAATGAGGAAAAACAATCAATTGAAACAGAATTTGCTTCAAGAGACATTAAAAACAGTTGTTACAATTGTATTCCATATGTTTAAAAGGCTAAAGAAAACATTGATCATGGAAGATATTTTAAAACCCAAATCAAATCCAGAGATTAAAACAATCAAAGCCTGAGATTTAAAATAATGATAATAAGAAATCTGGATGGGTTTAATGGTAGATTAGATGTAACAAAAGATTAGTAAAATTGAAGGTATAACAATATAAAATGATCCAAAATTATGCCCACAAGAAAACATAGCTATATTAATAGTCATGTTAAATATTAACGGGCTGAATCCTCAAACGAAATTTTGCAAAGATTATCAGATCAGATAAAAGTATCAAAATTCAACTATAACTGCTTATAAGAAACACCCCACTTTAAATATAAAGATACATAATACCTACCGGTCAAGAGAAAACAAGAATGACAATATCATAGAACATATTTTAGAGCAAATAACATTAACAGAGATAAACATTTTATAATGATAAAGAGGCCAATTCATTAAGAAAAAATAATAAGCCTAAATATTTATGTACCTGATAGCATAGCTTCAAAATATAGAAAGGAAAGAGTGATAAAACTTCAAAGAGAAATAGACAAATCTAGAATATAAGTTGAAAATGTTAATAACTCTTTCTGAATAATTGATAGAGGAAGTAGACATAAAATCTGTAAGGATAGAGAAGACTTGAACATTATCAACAAACTTAACCTAAATGATATTTATAGAACTCTCCAACCAATAGCAGAGTATATACTTTTTGAGCGTACACATGATAGACCATATTATAAGTCATAAGACAAGCCTCAATACTCACTCTGTTGCCTGGACTAGAGTACAATGGCACAATCATGGCTCACTGCAGCCTCAAACTCCTAGGCTCAAGCAATCCTTTCACCTGAGCATCCCAAGTAGCTGGGACTACAGGCATACATACACCACCAAGTCTGTTTTGTTTTTTGTTTGTTTGTTTGTTTGTTTTACTTTTGTAGAGTCAGGGTCTTGCTATGTTACCTAGGCTGGTCTCAAACCCCTGACCTCACACAATCATCCCGCTTCAGCCTCCCAAAGTGTTGGGGTTACAGGCATGAGCCACCATGCCTGGCCAAGCCTCAATGCATTTTAAAAGATTAAAGTCATAAGAAGCATGTTGTCTGAACACAAAGGAATTAAGTTTGAAGTCTTTGTGTCATTGGATCAGTTAAAGATTTCTTAGGTGCATGCCCAGAAAAATAGTGTGGCCTGGAGTCAAGGGCTAGCATGAAAGTGCAGAAACAATAATGCTCACCAAAGATCATCATGGTGACTGGTAACAAATGGGTAGAAGAGGACCTCTAAAAGAAAGCTCCAAGATTTCAAGGCTGGAAAGCTAGAAGTACAGCATTACACATAGGGGCAGAAAAACTGTGATAGAAACCAGTTTGAGAACAAAGATAATATCTTCTGTTTGGGTCAGGTTGAGTCCGAGCAAATATGAAACCTCTAATAGGAAGCACAACAGACTGCAAGGGGTATGCAACTAGAGACTCAGGGGGTCCAGAATTTTGGATACATTATTAGTGTGGTTTAAGCTGTAGGAATAAGGGATGCTCTGGGGGAAACACAATAGGGAGAGAGAAGTTGACCAGGGACAAAGTTGTCCAAGCACATTTGAGCTCAAAGAAGAAATTGCCAGGAAGTAGGAGACATGAACAGATGGTATTACTGCAAAAGCCAAGGAGACAGGCAACAGTTTCAAGAAGGAAAGCCTGATCATTGTGTGGGTCACTATCGAATAATACAGGTTAAGGAAATGAAGGTAGAAAAAGCTATTGGCTTTGGGACTTTAGTCAGCTCGGACTGCTAAAACAAAATACCATAGACTGGGTGGCTTAAACAATAGGCATTTATTTTACATGTCTGGAGGCTGGAAAGTCCAAGATCAGGGTGCCAGAATGGCTGGATTCTTGGCAATGCCGCTTTTCCTGGCTTGGAGATGGCCACCTTCTCACTGTATCCTAATGATGGAGAGAGGAAACTCTGGTGTCTTGTTCTCTTTTTTTTAAGGGCAGTAGTCTCATCAGTTACCTCCCGAAGACCCTATTTCCTAATACCATTATATTGGGGCTTTAACATACGAATTTGAAGAAGTGGGGACGGTGACACAAACATTCAGATTATAACAGAACCAGAGTCCAGTAGTGTCCTTTCATGAAACCAGTCTCAGTATAGTGGCAAGGGGAACTCTAAAATGCAGTGAGCTAGTGCAGAGGGAATGGAGCCACAGATGTGGGCCATCCATCCTGGAGGTTTGGCATTGCATGGGAAACCTCTGCATGCCAAACACACCAAGCACCTCAACATTCCTTCAATCCATCAGGCCCTTTCACACCTCACTCTCTTCCTGCTGCCTGGAATCTTGTGGGGAAAAACTTGTTCTTTTCCTGCTCAGTAAATTTTTCCCCTTCTGGGAACAAAACCTCTTTTCTGTTACCCTACTTTCATCCTTCTGGACAGAGTAGGTGTTCAGGAGTAGGCACATGACTATGTGTAGAGTCAATTGGAAGATGGATTTAAATGCTGGAAGAGGGCATAGGGTCTCTCTCCTTGTGAAATCGGGAGTAGAGCTAAAACAGAGAAGAAGGTGAAAATGGAGAGAGAGAGAGAGAAGAAAACAGAGATACTTTTAAGAGAAAAACAGATCCTCAACAACATTATGTAAACCCCTTATTCCAGTCATGTCTAAAATCATGCCCTCTTCTTTATGACATGAGTTAATACAGTTCTTCTTTTCTTTGAGTTAGTTTGATTTGATTTTCTATCACTTGCAACTAAAAAAGTCCCAGCAAACAAATGTCCCCTACCCTTTCCTCTCCCCCTTTCTTTACCTAGAAATTTCTTACCTATCTTTCAAGTCTCAAGTATAATGTTACTTTCTCGGTGATGCCCCTGGGGTGTGATGGTAAACTGGCTCTAAAAAACACAAGCCCTGTTTTGTTAGTGTTTGCTCACCTGTGTATCCCAGCACACACACTGTGTGACATCATCATTGGTTACATTTTTGTCCTGCTGCTCAATTGTGAGCTCCTCAAAGATAGGAACTGTGTCTTCTTCACCATCTTCCCAGAGCTAGACTTGTAGGAGGTATCAATAAATACTTATACAATGAGGCTAGATAGTTATAGCAGCAATGAAGCCAAGTGAATAAGGTAAAAGAGGCCTGTGGATATTTGAAGGCAGAAAAAGTTGCTAACAGAGAGAAAAATAAGGGGAAATATTTAAAACTCTGGCAAGGGAAGAAAGCAAGGTGTTTCAGGGGCTAGAAGAGATAGTAGTAAGAGGCAAGATGGACAATTTGAAAGGAAGTGATGAGAATCTGGGTGTGGAAACAGAAATGTGCCAAGATGAGGAGGGGATAAATTAGAAGAGGGTTTTCCTTGTTCCAGGGAAGTCAGACACAAGGAGAGAGGGCAGAGAGGGGCTGGGAGTGGGACCAGACAATCAGGTCCAGAAGAGGTGCAGGGATTCAAGACAGGACAGAGCAAAGCTTCAGTTCAGCTGAGCTGAACGACTTCCATTTCAGTCATTCCCATGTGTACAGTTCTGCATTGTGTTCAACTTCACAATTTCCAGCAATGACCTAGAAACCATACTAAAGCTGCAATTACTCTCTGAGAATAAGAGGCTAGGCAGTTATCCATCGCTTCCCCCAAACACATCTCATTCTCTTGATTTACTTTTCCAAGGCCATGCCTGACAGTGCTTCTGGAGCAACTACACAGGACAGCCATGCCCAGCTAGTGAGAGCAGCAGGGGAGAATTAAACTCAGCCAACTGCAGCCGGCAGGGAGTTACACCACGTTGCCCTGACAACTAATGGGCAGAGCTAGTGAGAGATAGATGGAGATGGCTGAGGTCAATGGGTAATAAAATTCTAGTTAAAGGCCGATTTTTCTCTCCTTCATTTCTGCTGATATAAACATGAAGAAAAAGAAAAGATAATTGGGAGGCAGATTTGTCCAGTTCCCATAGGAGCTACAGATTCTAAGCATAAGACCCTGGGTTGAATTGAGGATAAAACCAGGAAATACCTAGATCCTCAAAGATCCTGCTCAAGAATGGCTGCCCTCAAAACACAAACCAAAGGCATTGGGAAGGAAGTACCTAAGTGAGTCTCTTTCATTGAGTGTCTACTGTGTATAGAACATGGCCCTAGGAGATTTTAACCAGAAGTCTCAGGAGACATTATAGGCCCCTGAGGTGCAGCCCAAATCTTATCTCTGACATTTACTGCCCAAGCGACCCTACCAGATACCAGACCTATTTGAGTCTGAGTTGTATAACAGATATATCAGTTCTTGTCTCACAGGATTATATGTTGGCCAAGGAGATAATGAGAGTAAAGGCGGTAGCATAGTTGTCTCATGCATAAAGCACAGAATGAATGGCAGCCCAAAATAATAGATGACATCACTGAGCCCCTACCCGATGTATATTAGGCTGTTCTTGCATTGCTATAAAGAAATGCTGAAAACTTGGTATTTATAAAGAACAGAGGTTTAGTTGGCTCACAGTTTTGCATGCCTTGTGGAAAGCATAGTGCTGGCATCTGCTTGGCTTCTAGGAAGGCTTCAGGAAGCTTACAATTATGGTGGAAGGCAACAGGGGAGCAGGCATGTCACATGGCGAAGGCAGAAGGAAGTCAGAGAGAGAGTGGGCGGGCAGGTGCCACACACTTTTAAATGATTAGATCTCATGTGAACTCAGAGCCAGAGCTCACTTATCACCAAGGGGATGGCCCAAGCCATTCATGAGGGATCCACCCCCATGATCCCAACACTTGCCACGAGGTCCCACTTCCAACACTGGGGATTACATTTCAACATAAGATTTGGGTAGAGACAAATATCCAAACTATATCACTATGCTAGCACTATTTTCAAATCTTTACACATGTTTTCTTACAATATCCTATGGGACAGGAACTGCTACATACCCATTTTACAGATAAGGAAATTGAGGCAGAGAAAAGGTAATGTTCCTGCTCAAAATCACATACAGAGTAAGTGGCAGAGCCAGAGCTTGCACCCAGACAATCTGGCTCCAAACCTGGGCTCTACAACATCAACAACACAGAAGAGTCATCAAAAATGAAGATGCAAAAAGAATACTGAGATATTACTTACATATCTTTGCATACACATATATAAAATAGTTCTAGAAGGATACACAATTTAAAAATTGTAACGTTGTTTGCCTCTTGGAAAGAGAAAGGCAAAGAAGGGAAATTTTCTACTGTATATTTCCTGTGAATTTTTAACCATAGGAAGGGATTGCTTATTTTAAAAATGAATGAATTAAATTAAAATTTAAAAATAGAGGAGCAGGGCAGGAGAAGTCACTCTGAATACATTTATTTCTGCAAATATTCATTGTATGTGAAAAAACAGGCTCCCATTCTCTACTCCCTGACATGACTGTGGAGGAAACAGGCCCATGAACAGATGACTAGAGAACATGGTGACAGACATTCATACAGGTGAATATAATGTGCTGCATAGCCCCTGAGGAGGACATGAAAAATTCTGCACGGAGAGAGGAAGTCTGGAAGGCTTCACAAAGGAAGGACTTCTAAACAGATCTTTCCAGAACTTATTATCTTAAGTCAAGTCATATGTGCCCATGGGAAGTTACTCAACCTCTTTAAGCCTCAATGTTTTCTGCAAACATTCACTGCATGTAAAAGAACAGCTGGGTGAAGAAGCTGGGATTTGAAGCCAGCCCTCACCAGAAATCACTGCCCTCAGTCATCTTAATCCTCTGGTGGCACCTCTAAAGAGACAGGAAAGATGGGGTCATGAAGGCAGATGTGGTCCCTGCTGAGGATCTAAGCAGAAGATGAGCTGTGGCCAGTCAAGTTGAGTGGGAGATGGAAGGACATCAGGTGGGGAGTCGGTCCAATTCCAGAGTCCCCACTGTGTGATGTCCTCAGCCAATTTCTCTGGGCTTTAATTTCTACCACTCCAGAGCAAGAAGTTAAAAGAGCTGCTTTCTAAACACGCTCTACTTATCCGATCGGAATTATTTTTCTGGTTGCCTAATAGATTTTATAACTCAAGCCTGCTATAATTTGGCCTCAGAAAACTCATCTGACCCTAGGCCCCCATCCTCAACTTTGAAGCTGCCCCTCATACCTTCCCTGAGAAGCAGCTACTGAATGCAAAGACCTGCACTAGCTACCAAAGAAATAGGTCTGGCCTCTGCTGTGATGGGGGGGATGGGTAGAAAAGTGGTTATTGTTTAAATGAGAAAAAAATAATCCGTAGAAAATGCCTAGATCACACAGATACATGTGAACCCAGTCCAAGCAGCATGCACAAGGCTGAGGCCAAAGCCTCATCTGTCCTTTCCAGAACACTTTGGTGGTGTCTAAAGAGAATCTTCAAGTTAGGTTTTAAAGGTGAGAACCTGGCTTTGGCAAGAGTGGGAGAACTTCACAGGTGGAAATGGGAATGAAAGAGATAATGGTCCCAGACTGGGCTGGAACGGAGCATCTACGCAGGTGAGGAGTGCTAAAGAATCTTGATGACATGGGCCTGGGAATAGGCGGATGAAGCAATGGAATGAATGCAAGACTGACAAGCTTCTGGCTCAATATAAAAAGGTAATGGATAATCATGAAAGGGAGTAGCTTGATAAGAATTGCCTAGAAGGAAGATTATTTAAGAGCTGTTTATGTCTTAAATGGATGACAATCATAGTGTCTAAGCCAAAACCCAAATCACAGTCTACTCACGGAAATCTACTCTGATTTCTAATTTAAAATCAGAACACATGGTGAACACATCATATACTTCCATATCTGTCCAATATTCCTCTACATTAGCATTTTCAAAAGTAGTATTTGCATAATATTCATTCCAAAGAATGAAAATAGGTGTTACAATGAAAAAAAAAAAAAAAAACTTCAGGCCAATATCCCTGATGAACGTAGACACAAATATCCTCAACAAAATCTAGCAAATCAAATCCAGCAGCACATCAGAAAAGCTAATCCACCATGATCAGGTAGGCTTTATTCCTGTGATGCAAGGTTGGTTCAACATACACAAATCAATAAATGTGATTCATCACATAAACAGAACTAAAAACAAAACCACAAGATTATCTTAATAGACACAGAAAAGTCTTTTGATAAAATTCAATATCACTTCAGCATAAAAACCCTGAACAAATTAGGAATTCAAAGAACATACCTCAAGATAGTAAAAGCCATCTATGACAAACCCACAGCCAACATAATACTGAACAGGCAAAACCTGGAAGCATTCCCTTTGAGAACTGGAACACGACAAGGATGCCCACTCTCACTACTTCTATTCAACATACTACTGGAAGTCCTATCCAGAACAATCAGGCAAGAGGAAGAAATAAAAAGCATCCAAACAGGAAGACAGGAGGCTGAACTATCTTCACAAACGATATGATTCTAGAACTAGAAAATCCCATAGTCTCTGCCAAAGGCTCCTAGAACTGATAAACAACTTCAGTAAAGTTTCAGGATACAAAATCAATGTACAAAAATCAGTAGCATTTCTATACACCAGTACTATCCAAGCTAAAAGTCAAATCAATAATGCACTTCCATTCACAATAGCCAGAGAAAGAATAAAATGCCTAGGAATATAGCTAACCAGGGAGGTGAAAGAGCTCTGCAACAGGAATTACAAAACACTGCTAAAAGAAATCAGAGATGACACAAACAAATGGAAAAACATTCCATGCTCATGGATAGGAAGAATCAATATTGTTACAATAACCATACTGCCCAAAGCAGTCTATAGATTCAATGTTCTTCCTATCAAACTACCAATGTTATTTTTCACAGAATAAGAAAAACTATTCTAAAATTCATAAGCAACCAAAAAAGAGCCCAAATAGCCAAAGCAATCCTAAGCAAAAAGAACAAAGGCAGAGGCATCACACTACCCAACTTCAAACTATACTACAAGGCTCCAGTAACCAAAACAGCATGGTGCTGGTACAAAAACAGACACATAGACCAATGAAACAGGATTTAAAACCCATAAATAAAGCCACATACTTACAACCATCTGATTTTCAACAAAGTTGACAATAACAAGCAAAGGGGAAAGGACTTCCTATTCAATAAATGGTGCTGGGATAACTGGCTAACCATACGCAAAAGATTGAAACTGGACATTTTTCTTTCACCATACATAAAAATCAACTCAAGATGGATTAAAGAGTGAAATGTAAAACCTAAAATGATAAAAATCCTAGAAGAATACAAAGGATATAGCATTCTGAACATAGGCCTTGGCAAAGATTTCATGACAAAGACTCCAAAAGCAATTGCAACAAAAAGAAAAATTGACAAATGAGACGTAATTAAACTAAAGAACTCTGCACAGAAAAAGAAACTATCAATAGAATAAATAGACAACCTAAAGAAGGGGAGAAAATATTTGTAAACTATGCATCTGACAAAGTCTAATATCCAGAATCTACAAGGAACTTAAATCAACAAGCAAAAAAACAAACAATTCCTTTAAAAAATGGGCAAAGGACATGAACAGACATTTCTCAAAAGAAGACATACATGTGACCAGCAAGCATATGAAAAAAATGCTCCACAGCAATAATGATTCAAGAAATGTAAATCAAAACCACAATGAGATATCATCTCACACCAGTCAGAATGGCTATTATCAAAAAGTCAAAAAATAATAGATGTTGGTGGGGTTGTGGAGAAAAGGGAATGCTTATACACTGCTGGTAGGAATGTAAATTAGTTCAGCCACTGTGGAAAGCAATTTGGAGATTTCTCAAAGAACTTAAAACAGAACTATGATTCAACCCAGCAATCCCATTACTGGGTATATACCCAAAGGAATATGAGTCATTCCACCATAAAGGCACATGCATGCATATGCACATCACAACACTTTTCAAAATAGAAAAGACATGGAATCAAGCTAGATGCCCATCAACAGGGAACTGGATAAAGGAAATGTGGTACATACAGGAATACTATGCAGCCATAAAAAAGAATGAAATAATGTTCTTTGCAACAACATAGATGCAGCTGCAGGCCATTTTCCTAAGCAAATTAACTCAGGAACAGTAAACCAAATACTGTGTGTGCTTGCTTATAAGTATGTGCCAAACATTAAGTACACATGGACACAAAGAGGGAGACAATAAACACCAAGGCTTACTTGAGGGTAGAGGTGGCAAGGAGGAGTAAAATTGAAAAACTACCCCAATCATGTACTATGCTCACTATCTAAGTAACAAAATCAGTTTTACACCAAACCCTAGCAACATGCTATTCACCCATATAACAAACTTGCACATGTAACCCCTGAACCTAAAATAAAAGTTGGAAGGAAAAAAGAAGAAAAATAGGTGTTGCCAAAAAAATCCAAGTTAAAAAATAATAATAGCTAACTGCAAGCCAAACATAAGTGATCCACAAACATGCTTTTACTCAATCCTCTCAAAAATCGGTAGGTGCTATAAACATCCCCATTGTGCAGGTGAGAAACTGAAATGCAGGCATCATTAGTAACTTGCCCAAGTTCACTGTGAAGTGCCACAAGTTTATTCCAGGCAATCTGGATCCCAAACCCATGCTCCTAACCCTCACGCTACATTACTTACCATAATTCAGAAACACAGGCTAAACAAACTTCCCTTCCCATAGGACTTCTCAGAGACTTTCAGTCATTGTTCCTCCCTCCTTCCCACTTCAGCTGTGACATAAAACAGGTTAGGAAATCCTTGGTGGGGCTGGGGTTGTGAGGGACCCCACAAGGTATTGAGAAGAGCATCAGGAGACATTACCTTTCCCCAACCCCATTCCCAGCCCCTCCAGTACAGGCAGCTTCATGATGAATACTGGGAATCAGAGAGGGAGAAGAGAGATCACTGTGGGGAAAGAAGGGCCACTAGGGCCATCTGGGCCCACAGGAAGGGGCAGGACATAGGGGGCAGCCGGAGGTCCCATTATTTCTCTAGTCTACCCCCTCTCCTTGTGACCAGAATAAGGCATTGTTCCTTTGGTTTCCGGATCATGGAGGTCAGTCCCAGAAGTCCCAGACCTAAGGGCTCTCGGAAGGAACCAGAGTGATGGCAGGGTGGGCAAGGGCAGAGGCTCTTTACTACTCAGTACAGAAAGATATCACTATTTTAACAACCAGCCCTGGTTTCCTTCACATTTCACATATATTCAGCTCTTCGACATTTCCAAAGCCCATTCACCCTTGATCTCATTTGACTGACAGAGTAACTCTGGGATCTCAGCAGGACAGACATCATCATCCTCATTTTGTATATTAGGAGCCTGGGACTCAACAAGTGAGAACAAGAACTGGCTCTAGAAAGGAAGTCTGAATCTGGTACTCACAGTATTGCCGCAATACCGAGGTTCCATCCAGCCTCAAGATTTGTCCTCAGCTGGAGCATGATCACCTTACAGGAAGCAGTGGGCTCAAAGGGTGTACACTTTTGCTATCCAGCCTTGCCACTTCCCAATTTTAGAATTCACTCCTCTGAATACCAACACCTCATCTGTGTGCACTGGTACCCACCTCACAAAGAGGTTGTGAAGACTGAAGAGATAATGTCAGAACATCCCCCAGTACAGGACCTGACACACACAGGAGGTAACCAAGAATGGCTCTGTTCCCTCTCTGAGCCAGCCTACCTTCCTCTAATTTCTGCCCACCTTCAGATCCCCTAGTATGAGTCTTAAACAACTTTCCTTCACAAGAAGTTTATTTTTAAAATGGCAGGTGAGAAAGCCAACCACAGACTGGGCCAAGATTGAAGGCCAAGTTCACACAATTAGAAAGCCCTATTTTGACAGGAAGAGGCAGGTGTTGTGTCTGCCAACTCAGCACCTACTTGCCCCTCCAGCACCAGCATCCCGAAGGTCCTTTGGGAACTGTTCCTCTCTCTGGGCTGCTCGATCTCACTCCTGAAGCTTAGAGGTGAGCATGTGACCTGAGCAGCCAATCAAAGCTTTTTATCCTACAGGCCACAGTGTTGGCTCAGAGATGGACACATGACCTAAACCTAGCCAATGAGATTCCATTTGGGATTTTCATTGAAACTACAGGTAAAAAGTTGTTTTCCTTCCACTGGGCCTGAAGCTGGGAGGGTAGAAACAGGGGTATATGTGCCATGACCATCACATGAACAGAGCATGCCTATGATCCAACAGCAAGAATGGGAGAGCTGAGAGACAGAAAAGACAGCATGCCAAAAATGTTGTCTGAGTCCCCAAATGCAGCCATACCTGACTCTGAGCTAAGTGTGTGCGAAAACTTAACCTAAGTAGTCCATGTCTATTTAACTTGGTTAAATAAATTCCATAATCCCAGGTAGCCAAAACTAAATGGAATGTAGGGTTAACACTGAGCAGTGTGTATATGGATGAAGGGCAGTATCTATCCACAAGTAAGAAAAGAAAGAAGAATATTAGGAGCCTAAAACTGGGAACTTTCTGATATGCCCAGAACCCTACCTGAACTTATATACATGAACACACACATCACACACTACCCCACACACATTCCACACACATACCACACACATACCCATGTTCCACATAAACACACACACACACATATACACAGTTCTGGCCTGGGAGCCCACATTAATCAGACGTTGCTTGGCTTTTCCAGCTGATCCTGCCCCTGGTCTCATTGCTCCCGTCCACAGCCCAGCACCACAAGCAGGCCACACAGTGTACCATCCCCTCCTCCCCTGTCTTGCTCCCACTAAAATTCTCTCCCCTCACCCGCTGCCTGCCATCCCTCCTCCTCTCTCAGCCCCACAGAACAGCTCTCCTACCTCAAAAAGCTGTCCGTGACTCATTTCACTCCATCCCTGCCAAGTTCCCGTCACCACTTGGCTATTTTGCACTTCCACAGAAGGAATAATTTGCACTTGCACCCTGTATGGGTTTATACATGTTTGAACATTTTTTTGTAGGCAGCATATTGAGGAGGTGAGGAGGATCATGGCAGATCAGGCTGGGTTCAAATCCAAAGACATCTTCACACACTGTGGGACCCATGCTCTGACCCTTGGGGCCTTCATCCGTGGATAAGAGGATTTGACCTCTAGCTACCCTCCCTCCCTGTGAGCCGCTCATGAGGAATAAGAAAGAGAAGGTGTGGAAGCTCTTGTTCAACAGAAAAAGGCTGTTCATGTCAGTTGTGAAGATCAGAGTGCGTTTGGCAATGTGGCAATATTGTACTATCCTTGGGCTTCTCCTCTAAGCCCCTCTCCTTGTTCTTCTCTCTAGGCAGTTTCCTCAGTTTGGTGTATTAAATTGCCCATCAGGAAGCTGCCCAGATAGTAGCTGGCACAAGCAACCACAGTGTGTGAGCCTTGAGGGCCCAGGGAGTTATTGACATTGACTCTCAGGCCACCAGGCGGTTTTGGGAGGCCGAATTTCCCATTCACAGTCTATTTGGGTGGGCCACATGGAGCATGGGATACACACAGGAGTGAAAAAAGATGCCTCCACCCTCTGCCCCTCATCTTGCTAGCTGTCCATTATGCAATCAAGAAATGCCAATCTGAGTAGAGCATGTGTCCTGCATTATTGCGGTCTGGAGAGAGGTGGTCATGCTAGCTAGCCAGGGAGATAAAGACACCAAAAACCCATTGCAAGTATTGCAGAAGTGATCAGCAGATGCTCTCCCATGAGACAGTGACAAGAAGGGGGGGTCCTTTCTCTTCCCTTCTGGGGAAGGAGCAAACCATCTACAGGAAGCATGCATCTGATAGACACTGTGGGCTGAAGGAAGGGGACATTGGTTCTCAAATGTGTCTGCACTTGTATCCACTTTCTCACCAGTTGCTCTAGTTTTTCATTCAATGAACAAATATTGGCGCCTGCTCTGTGCCAGGCATTGTACTAGGAGCTAGGGATGCAAAAATCAAGTAAGACCCAGTTCTCTGCTCAAAGGACTCCCACACATAGTGAGGGAGGCAGATAATTAAATCAACAACTGTGAAGTGGTGTGATGAGTATTGTGACAGAAAGTAGGAACATGGTAGGAGGATCTGTCCTAGCCTGAGGATCCATGGCAGGCTTGAGAGATGGAGGCAATGTTTGAACTGAGCTAGAAGTTGGAGGTGGCGAAGGGTGGAGTGGAAAGAGATTAAAAAAATAAATAAAAAGAGACACCTTCCCTGAGGGAATTCTAATCTTGCTGAGTATGAGCAGTGAGATGAGGAAGAGGAAGAGGGCTCAAGAAGTACTGCAGAGACAGGGAGGGATGAGACAGCAAACTTAATGAAGATTGGCAAGTAGGCTGTGATGCCTGGAGCAAAAGGTCCACTAAGTGAGAGGAGCCAAGGATGCCAGCAGCCCTGTCATGCTGGGCCTGTGTACTGAGCTAAGGAGTTTGGGCTTTATTCTGAAAGCTGCGGGCAGTTCCTGAAGGCGGGAGGTGACATGATCAGATATAAAATGTTCAAGTAGTGGTTGTTGAGAATCTGGAACACTAATTCTTTGCAAAAGAGGAAGGTTGAGCAGGATGAAGTAAGTCCTTAAGGCATTAATAGTCTGGTGGAAAAGACACCAGGGAGAGCTCTCTTTCCTGATTTACCTCCTGTGTCTGAAGCCTCTCCTCTTTCCTTTTTTCCTCTGCTGACTTCATAAATGTTTATTTTCTTTGGGATTCTATCCTGGACCTTCTTCTGGCATCTCCTCACTCTATATATCAATGGTTCTCAAAGTCCTGGCTAGCAACCAGTAGCCTTAGCATCACCCAGGAACTTGTTAGAAATGCACATTTTGAGCCCCACACAGACCTACTGAATTAGAAACCCTGGTGGTGAGACCTAGCTACCTGTAGTTCAACAAGCCCTCCAGGTGATTCTAACGCACACTCAAGTTCAAGGATGACTGATTTACATCAATCCTGGCTGCATATTAGAATCACCTGGGAAGGTGTTTTTACACACACACACACACACACACACACCATACACACATATGTGTGCCTTGGTCTCACCACAGACCAATTAAATTAGAATCTCAGTGCAGGGCCCAGGGACTGGCGATTCAGATATGCACCCAGGGTTGAGACAAAAACCACTGGCCTAGAGCAGCACTACTCTGACTTTAACATGCCCATAAATGCCCTGGGGATGTTTTTAAAATTCAGATTGTGACTGGTGAGACTAAGATTCTGCTTGTCTAACTAGGTGATGTCAATGCTGCTGGTCTACAGACTTCACTTTCAGTAAGGAGGGCCTACTTTCCCAGTTTCCTTGGACTCTCAGCTTCAACTACCAACTGTGTGTTAGTAACACTCCCCAGACCTAGTCCCCACCTTTCTTGAGCTCCTAACCCGTAAGAAATACTTCCAGTTGGAGAACCCACTCACACTTCAAATTCAACACTCTCTAATTCACCTCATCCTATGCACCCTCTCTCAGATTTCTACACACCTTGGATGCTCACTAGCTCAGTAAGCCAGCCTGTTCACCCAAACCAGGATAGACCATGTCCTAAAGCCAAAATAGGACAGAGTTTTAAGAAGATATTCCCCTAAATGGTCAACCCAAATCCCCAGGCTCTCGGGCCATCCCCTTCCCTGAGAACTCTAGCCCCCTGCAGAGAATACCCTCCCCTCCTATTTGTGAGGTTTCTGAGAGAGGCTTTGGGCGAGCCTTTGGGGGCTCTGCCACTACTCTTAATGATGACAAAACAAAAGGTCATGGGATAGGAGAGTAAAAGGGTCCCAGGAAACTTTAGGGGAAAAGACATTGGAGTATTGGCAGTTTCTTGAACTTAAACCTTCCTTTATTGAGGCTAGCATGTTTGCATATACACATGTGAGCTCAGGCTCCCAGCCTCTGCAGAGTTTCTGAGGATGGGCTACAGGTGGCCCAGCCCCTGCCAGCTCTGAGAGAGCAGCAATGTGGGCTGAATGGCCAATGTACCTGACCTCAGTCCCACTGAGTCCCCAGCACCTCTAGTCACTCTCCATGCAACAGTTTAGAGGCCATGTTCTCGTGGCACCCTTCTCTGGGGCTTCTTGACTTAGTCTCCATCCCTGTTAAAACATAATGTCAAGAACAAAGCTTAGTACTTGACTTCCCAGATGTAGGAGAAGGGATGCACAGGGAGGATCCTCATTTCCTGTGATCTGAATGACATCTTATTAATGCAGCCTAAAATTGTATCCCCTCATTCTCACCTCATGTCATCTCTGATGGATCTCATTACCAGCAAACTGCATTCAGGCAAGGTCTTCTCCAGCTGGCACTTGTACAATTGATGCTTTTGAACCTAAATGTAGAAATTTACATATGTCTCTGTTAACTTTCATCTTTTTGGTTCAGCCCCCATTCTAGTCTATCAAAATCACTTTGAACCACTATTGTATCTTCAGTTGCAGAATTTTCCTTTCCAACTTTCTATTATCTACAAATAAGCATATCTGAGGTATGCTGTGTTAAAGAAACTCTGGACTCAGGAGTCAGGGAGATAAGCACTAGTCCTAACCTTCTATGTGACTATAGGAAAGTTATATAACTTCTCTGGATCTCAGTGATATGACCTCTGGAAATCCTGCTAACTCAAAATTCCACGAGTTCAGGCCCTGCAAGCAAACCTCTTGGTTTAAAACCCAGCTCTACCACCTATAGGATGTATGATCTTGAATAAGCCACATAACCTCCCTGTGCCTGTTTCCTCATTGTAAAATGAGTGATATTATAATACCAGTATAATCAAATAAGCATATAATATCACATATAAGCTTATATTATAAATGTTCTATCTTGTGTATTATTTCTAAGTATATGTATTATATGTAAGTATATAATTATAGTAAGTATTTATGTGTAATTTATAATAACTATGATAATAGTATCTGCCTCTTGAGGTCATTAGAATTAAATGAATGAATTTATATGAATTTATAAAATGCTCAGTTCATGCCTGGCATATAAATAAGTGGTCAATGAATGTTAGCTGCATTAGTCAAGACAAGCAATTGGTTAAAGAAAAAAATTAACAGAATAGGACCAAGAGAGAATAAGACTAAATCCAAGACTTAATTCTATAAAAGTCCTCTGAAATATGGTGACCAGATGTCCTAGTTTTTGAGGACAATCCTGATTTACTTCTTCTATCCCAACATTATTATCAACAGTGATTGGCGCCAGACACCGAGATGTGCTACTCAGATACTCACTCAAGGAAGGACTTGCTGGCCTCCCGCAAGGAATGTGGTTACCTACACCTGTTGCATCCCCCAGGACCACTTTAGCTTTTGAGCCAGTCATCCTGGCCAATGAGTAAGTTAGTACAAGGACCCAGACATTTCCACCCAACAAAGGCTTCTTCTAATAGTCGGCATTGGCTCCAGAGCTCCCCATTGGACTGAAAAGACTCCGGCAGGTCTGCACTGTGCTTTCACAGCACCCCCACCCCACCTCATTCTACTTCCTCCTTCACTTTTCTTTCACTTACTCTCCAATAAACCTTTTGCCCTCTGGTCTCATGTCTGCTTCCCAAAGGACTCAGCTGACACATATCCTACTCTCAAAAATGAACCCATGTACATGATGTTAGATGTTCACCCTATCTAGAGACCTTTAACATTGCCCCCACCCCTACTTGACTCCCACAATGATATAATATGTGAAACAGACATTTTTTCATCTGAATTGTGGAGATAATGTATGACTGCAAGGTCTGTGATGTGCTCAAGCCGGGCTTACACAGGTATGACCTCTCCCCTGATCTGTCTACCTGGAAGATTTTGATAGAAGCTCTGACCAACATATGAAGTTAATTTGACAAAACTTAGTAACCCAGGGTGAGTTCCAATGATCACAACACATCTTTCCTAAGTTTTCTTATAAACCAGGTGTTTAATACTCCAATATAGGGATTTTTCTGGCATCCAAATCTATGGCCTTAGTTCACATCTCCCAGTTCTTTCTGCAGGCCATATATAGTTTGTTCTGGCTGGAGGCTCTCACCCTTCCTTACCCCTCTCAGTCCTCAGTGCTACCTTCATACCTTCATCTTTGTGGTCCTATCATTGCCAGCCTGTAGGGAGAACTGCACAGTTCCAGACCCCTAGATTCACAATCCAGCTCTGCAGCTCTTCCTTGGCCAGAAGTGGGCCTCCTCTTGAATCTTCCCTGCCTCCTTTCCCCTGAGCCCCTGTGCCCCACTCCTCCATTCTGTCCTCACAGTCTTCCCCCACCTTCCAAGCTCCCCTGCCCTCCTGCTAGTCCAACCTACTCTTGGGGTCTAAATCAAGTTCCATGCCCCTCATGAGGCTTCCCCCAGCCCCACGACAACCACAGTGACTAAATACAACTGACCTAGGCCAGCAAACACGACCAAGCTTTGCCTGCAGGCCATGCATCCCGCTGGGCAACTCTGCCACCCTGACTGTTTCCTGGACTCCCAGTAAGCTCCTTTCAGTTTGAGGCCCTGCCTACTCAAGGCAGTTGGCCCCAGTGGAGGAAAGGACCAGGGGACAGAGTGGGGAGGTGGAGGCCCCCACCTCCTGACCTCCCTGTAAGCTCCTTTTCTTGATGACAGGTGGTTCTGCTATTCTGGTGGCTCTTCCAAGGCCCATCGCTTCCCTTGTCCATATCCTGGTACTGACCAATAATGTCCTCCAGTCCCACCACATTCCAGAGCCCAGAGAGATGGCCTGGCACCTCACTGCCTCCCTGCTGGAAGGTGCTAAGCCATTGGCAGTTCCTTTCAGGGAGAACATAAAGAGGAGGTAGAGGGCTGGAAAGTCGAATGCCCACTTCTTGCTGTGGTAAAATTACCTCATGAATATAGCAAGTAGGGTTCAGACAACCCTGTTCCTTTTTTGGGAGGCATAGGTAGTTTTCTCTTGCTTACTTGCTACAGACTTGCTTACTTTGCCATCTACAAAGAGTAAATAAATTCTTTCTAGCCTTTTCTCATTCATTCACTTACTGTGTAATATGTTCGGTGCTGGCCGGGTGTGGTGGTTCACACCTGTGATCCCAGCACTTTGGGAGGCCAAGACAGATGGGTCACCTGAGGTCAGGAGTTCAAGACCAGCCTGGCCAACATGGTGAAACTCCATCTCTACTAAAAATACAAAAATTAGCTGGGCATGATGGCAGGCACCTGTAATACCAGCTACTCGGGAGGCTGAAGCAGAATCGCTTGAACCCGGGAGGTGGAGGTTACAATGAACAAAGATCGTACCACTGCACTCCAGCATGAGCAACAGAGCGAGACTCCATCTCAAAAAAAAGAAAAATGTTCAGTAACCACTGTGTGCCAGGCAAAGTTGGGCATCTTAGCCTCAGGCTTCAGGGCCCAGAATCTAATTTCTCTGTTAACCTCTGAAAGCATCTTAGTGTCCTTCCTCCTTCCTTCAAATCTTAAATCACCTACTAGTAAGCGCATCATGAGACTCTCTATCAGTAGATCCTGAGAAAATCGTTCTTCAGGAGAGAGTAACGATAGCTCAATAATAATATTCATTCATTTATTTATTGGGTGCACAAATATTTATTGGGTACTTGTTATGTGCCAGGCACTGTGCCAATGAAAACAAACTATAGCCCTGCACAGTTTAATGTCTGAGAGAGAGATTAAACAAATTGGCCCACTAGTAAGCTTATCATCACAAATGGAGGAAAGTGCTTAGAAGAAAAGAACAGGTTGTGAAAGACAGAGGATACCAGGATTGGCTTGTCAGGAAGGTCTCGAAGCTGAGCCCTGAGGGACAAGCAGGGTTGATTGGGAGAGGATGGAGGGCCTGTCACCCCCTACTTGCCCTCTTCCTCCACTCCGGGCATGCACCCTTCTTCCACCGTGCTCAGGACCCAAAACAGAGAGCCTCTTCCAGCCACTGCCTTGAGCACTCTCTCCTCTCTTCAAAGCGCTGATCTCAGCCCAGGGGCAGATGTTTACCCCAAAGATGAGTTTTGTGGCATTCTTTGACTTCCTAAGAGCCAGTTCATCATAGCATATGCAGAAGTATGCTATCAAGCTCAGGAGAGGGGGGGGTAGGTAGCAACGGCCCTACCCCCAGCAACCAGGAACTGCTGTACCACTGCAGGAGCTGAGCTTCCAAACAGGGGCTTTGGAATGGCCACATTAAGAATGATTGTGGCGATAAAGTTCTATTAGCCATCTGGAGCAATCGCACGCTCTCCAGGGCTAGGCGCTTGGTCGCTGATGGCTGCCAACAGATGTGGGCAGAAAGAGGCTCCCAGGGATGGGGACAGCTGACTGTCTGGAATGGAGGTCAGTTAGAGGGGGACTCCAGCGCTGGCACCCAGCTAAAGCACTCTGCATGAATTCTGTTTCCCTTTTAGATATGATCCTTAAGACATATGAGGGATATTAACATTTAAACAGATTGCCTTCCCATGGACAAATCTGAAAGATACATATGAGGTATCAGGGATTAACAGGAAAGCTCCCTCCTCCCCAGGCTGCCTCTTCCATGAGGGTTACATCATTTGAAGTCAAGCAAATTCATGTTCAAAGTCTGCATTTAATTGGTTGTGTGACCTTGGGACTTGCATGAAATCTCTGAGCCTTGTTTTCTCCCTTATAAAATGAATACAACTCCTCTCTTTACCAGCTTCTGGGAAGATGAAATCAAATGGAGGAGGTAGAGCACCTCACCCTACCCATACCCTGTCAAGGCTCCAGCCGTGGTCTTGGCCAGGGGTGGACACGAATGCAGTTGGGGCTGACTAATGAAGGAGAAGCCCTGGTGTCCCCCTCCCAATTCAGGTACTTCCGTCCCACAGCCAAGACCCAGTTATTCTTTGGCCCATGCACTTCTCAAGAAAGTATGTTGTACTTCCATCCCCCACCATGTGAGAGCGAATTAACAGGAGCACAAACACAGGTGTCACTATGATTTATGGAGTAATTAATAAACAATTAAGGTGTCTTGGAACACAGTCACACATTTTATTTCAGCAGCCCTGCATGGCAATAGCTTGGCTTGCCCACAATCAGTGTTGGGGACAGCACCTGGCCCATAGTCCTGGGTGATCTAGAAGGATGTGTGGCTTTTATGTAAAGCCAGCATGGGGGGTAGGCACCGCCTGAGAGGCATAAAGTTAAATGCACTGTTGTCAAAAGCAGCCAGCCCTAAGCCTGCACTTCACTGTGTTAGGTCTCTGCATGGGCTCTGCACCACCCTGGGGGTGGATAAGCCCCTCTGGAAGATCTGCTCACAGGCTGCTGGTGAGGCACACAGACCCCCTTGTTGCTACCTGTCACTGCTGTAAGCACACTCCCGAGGCTGGTGTGCAGACCTGTTTCTAATCAGGGCCACCTGCCTGTGTCCTGCACTGGAAGAGACACCATTGGTTCCCTCCTTTCCTGGGGATAGCAACTTACCCCAGAAACAAGGTTCCCCCTGTAGCCAGCAAGACTCTTTCCTTTTGCCCCCACCGAAGCCAGTATACCAGGTTCCCTCCCCTTGGAGGTACTGCCGGGGACACTGTGGTCATCCTCCCATCTGCCTTTCCCCACATTGCATCGAGTTCCATCTCTAAGCCTTGTCTACATACCTCCTTAACATGGCTCCAACCTGCCCACTCCACCCCCACCCCCACCACTCATGTGCCCTCCTCTTCAGCCTATGGTGAACCTCTCTCCTGGTCCCTATGTGTACCACACTAGACACAAATACTGTCTCTGCTAGGCCAACTCAACTCCTCCTGTCTCCTCTGACGTGTTGGGGCATTGCCTCACGACCCATCCAACCCCACCCTCACTGACCACCCAACCTGGTCCCTCCTTCCACTAGTCCCGGTTGACATTCTCACTGCTCACTCCTTTCCCCAAACCAAATTCAGATCCACTGGAGAGAACCCAGTTTTGGATCTCTTTTTCCAAGAAGACTTCCCTGGTCAATCTCTTCCACCCTGACCACCCTGAAACCTGCAAACAGGATCAGCAAGCACCATGCCTGGTTTTTATTTTTTGCTTGCTGTACTTGCTTGTGGAGTAGGATGGCAGAGAGGGCAAAAGTGCAGCTCCCAGGGTCAGGCAAACCTGGGTTCAAGTCCTGGCTCTGCCACTTGCTGGCTGTGTGACCTTAAGCAAGTTATTTAAACTCTCTGCACTTTAATTTCCCCATCTATAAAATGGGGATCTTTATTATGAAGAATAAATGAGCTAAAGTGCTTAGCATAGTGGCTGATATGTGATAAATGCTCAATGAAACTTAGTTCTTTATCGTCAAACACACACACAATCTTTATAATTAGATTTTAAATGCCACAAAGGCAAGTACAAATTCAAATCTGTTTTAAAATGGGAGAAAGACAAGCTGGTGCTCAGAAACCATTCCTCTGGTTCCCACACTGGCCCTGACCCCATCTTTCACTTCAAGCTTTCTTTTTTTCCCTTCCCATTGAAACTGCAGTATTAAGAATCTATCTATAGCTGACATCCCAAGCGCCCCAAGAACTGTAGTTAGTTCTCTGTGGCTCCAGGTTGAGGTGAAAATAAAGTTGCCAGGTAAAATATAGGATGCTTATGCACTAATTAGTAATACACACACACACACACACACACACACACACACACTTTTTTGTTTACCTCAAATTCCAATTTTTTTTTATTATTATACTTTAAGTTCTAGGGTACATGTGCACAACGTGCAGGTTTGTTACATATGTATACATGTGCCATGTTGGTGTGCTGCACCCAATAGCTCGTCATTTACATTAGGTATTTCTCCTAATGCTATCCCTTCCCTTGCCCCTCCTCAAGACAGGCCCCCATGTGTTATGTTCCCCGTCCTGTCTCCAAGTGGTCTCATTGTTCAATTCCCACCTGTGAGTGAGAACATGCGGTGTTTGGTTTTCTGTCCTTGTGATAGTTTGCTCAGAATGATGGTTCCAGCTTCATCCATGTCGCTCCAAAGGACATGAACTCATCCGTTTTTATGGCTGCATAGTATTCCATGGTATATATGTACCACATTTTCTTAATCCGGTCTATCATTGATGGACATTTAGGTTGGTTCCAAGTCTTTACTATTGTGAATAGTGCCACAGCAAACATACATGTGCATGTGTCTTTATAGTAGTATGATTTACAATCCTTTGGGTACATACCCAGTAATGGGATCACTGGGTCAAATGGTATTTCTAGTTCTAGATCCTTGAGGAATCGCCACACTGTCTTCCACAATGTTTACAGTCCCACCAACAGTGTAAAAGCATTCCTATTTCTCCACATCCTCCAGCATCTGTTGTTTCCTGCCTTTTTAATGATCACCATTCTAACTAGTGTGAGATGGTATCTCACTGTGGTTTTGATTTGCATTTCTCTGATGACCAGTGATGATGAGCATTTTTTCATGTGTCTGGTGGCTGCATAAATGTCTTCTTTTGAAAAGTGTCTGTTCACATCGTTTGCTCACTTTTTGATGGGGTTGTTTGGTTTTTTCTTGTAAATTTGTTTGAGTTCTTTGTAGATTCTGGATATTAGCCCTTTGTCAGATGGGTAGATTGCAAAAATTTTCTCCCATTTCCAATTTTTAACTGGGTATCCTGTATTTTGATTTGCTACGCCTGGCAACCTTAGGGGGGAAGTGCGCAGGAAGGAACGTCTGGTGTTCCAGCACTATGTCTTGTTTCTCCCACTGGGAAATTCCACTACAACCAAATTTGTTTGTCTGTGGCCCCCTCACACAAGCCTGAGATTATGTTTGTTATAATCAACTCAGTTCTTCAGTAAATATTTCTAAATGCAAATAAGCATCAAAACCTTCTGAGCCCACCTAGCGGTTTAACAGACTTCCTGACATTCTCTCCATTCCCTACTCTTAGGATGCCCTGTCCTTATCACACGGGAACACACACACTCACAAAGGGAAAAATCAGTATGATTAATGGGGGGGCTACAGTCATCTTTACCGTCCTTTCCAATTTTTGACCTTGCATGTGGAATGTGAGTAGCATATTCACTGGTGCTTTGTATGTCCAAAAATTCTCTGAGAGATAATCACTACCTTGACTGGGTATAGAATTCTTAGATCATAACCCTTTTCTTTCAGTGTTGGTAAATATTGTTCCACAGTCTTCTGGTTTCCAGTTCTGCAAATAAATGTGAAATCCTTTTGTAAATGTCTCATTTTTTTCTATTCACAGTCTGTAAAATTTTCTTTTTCTCTGGAGCTCAGCAATGCCTCCTATGCCTGGGGTGTATCTGTTTGCAACAATCCTGGAAACTTCACTGAGCCTGAGCCCTTCCTTACTACAGAGCATGTCTTTCTTCAGTCAGAAAATGTTTCATCTATTATTTCTTTAGCTATTATCTCTCCTTCTACCCTTCTAGAACCCCTGGCTTTTTTCATATTAGATTTCTTGGTTATACTTCTTAGCGTTTTGCTCATAAGCACCATATCTTTGTATTTTGCATTTTGACTTAGTTAGAGTCTCGCATATGATCATCCAGAATGCTAATTTTGTTCCCAGCAGTGACCAGTCTCTTTTATAGCTTGTCTATGAATTTTTTTTTTTTTTTTTGAGACAGAATTTCGCTCCTGTTGCCCAGGCTGGAGTGCAATGGTGCAATCTCCATTCACTGCAGCTTCTGCCTCCTGGGTTCAAGCAATTCTCCTGCCTCAGCCTCCCGGGTAGCCAGGATTACAGGCATGTACCACCACGCCCAGCTAATTTTATATTTTTAGTAGAGACAGGGATTCTCCATGTTGGTCAGGCTGGTCTCAAACTGCCGACCTCTGGTGATCTGCCCGCCTTGGCCTCCCAAAGGGCTGGGATTACAGGCGTGAGCCACTATGCCCGGCTGAAATTTTTTAAATGAAGAAATCATTTTTCATTTTTTAAGAAAATTCATGTTGTTCTCTGGTTTTCCTTGACAGCACTTACTTCCAGTCTAATAAAGCTCTCTTCTGCCACATCATTGTGTTCTACCTCAGTACAAGCCACCTATTCTCATTGTTTACTAAATTCCTTTAAGTGGATAATGAATTTTCTTTTTCTACTCATGATTATATGGTCCCTGGGCACTCACACCGTTTGGGCTATTTAGGGTCTCTCAAACCAGAAGTCATCAGAAAGATGGTGGATTTGTGCCTCCTGGTGGGCTGGCAGTGAACAAGCTGTCCAACAATTACCAGCATCCTCTCTGCAGGGGTCGAGGAAGCAGCTCTGTCCCACATTCCCTGGCACGGGACAGTGTGGCAGTCCTCTTCTGCCTGGTACCACTGGTCAGCAGGCTCGGGCAGTGTTTCCAGGGACCACATGCATCTGGCAACAGGTGCAACAGCTTTCTGAGGGTCCCTCAGGCCCTCTTAGCAGCTGGGCCTCTCAGGGAGTTGTGAAATCTCCCTTCTTCACCCCAGTCCTTGAAAATGGAAAGCCTTTTCTACCATACTGACTCCATCCTCACCTAAACCAAACTCCCAGCATCACATTTGCCTTCAGGCTCACCAGCAGGCCCACCCACAACTGCTTGACTCCACCAAGGGAATCGTGATGGAAAAAGCCTAGAGCACAGGGCTGGGGGCTGTCCTCAGGGAACCAGCTTCCCTCAACTTCCACTGTAAATATTACTGTTCTAAACCTCCTCATCACCAAAGCACAGTTCCTCTGGAATAGCTGTGTGAATAGCTAGCTCCTTTCAAGGCAGTATGGGAGAGCAGAAAATAATCTAACCTTAGAAACTAAAGACTTGGGTGTGAGACCCAGCTCTGAGCATTTTGTAAATGTTAAAGTGCTGTGTCACCAAGAGTTATCTCTGTAATCAGATTACTGAACAAGACTAAGTCCAGGCCTGAGTCCTGCAGGGGGCCTTTACAGTGCTCTCCCAGGCAGCAGATATTTTTCTGCAGAGCACTCCACTCAAATTCTTTAGGGAGAGAGAACTATGATAAATCAAAGACAAAATAACAATAGCAGAGCCAACGCCATATTTTCCTAGCATGTTTATGAGGACATCATATGGAATAGAGCTAAAGGGCTTACTGAAGTCAGGATATTTTACGTCTATTGCTTTTGCCTTATCTTCCAGACCTGTCATTCTGACCTGGAGGAAATTAAATCGGTCTGATGTGATTGGCTCCCTGCACAGTCTTGTTGGTTTTCATCCAGTACCCTCTGGTTTTCTGGTATTTGTAAATTAATTGTTGGATGATTTGTTGCAATATTTCTCACAGGATAATAGTGCCTGTCATAGCACATGACATTTATAATATGTTTTTGAGTTTCTTGGCAAAATGTGCTCAGTAAATGTAAATTATTATTGTTGGCCTCTATCAAAGATGTCAGATGATCAGGCATGAGAATGAGTGGACAGGTTGGGCTCTCTCTGAGCAGGATATCCCACTCACTGAGTACTACCTCTAGGAAAGGGAACTGCAGCAATTATCCTTATCATCATCTAATTTGCAAAACACAACCACTTTTGCCTTCTTCCTTCCCTGTTCTCACTCACTCCTGTGGTCCACTAGGTAATGCACCTGTCTAGAGAATACTCCTTTTTTCAGAATGAAGACATCTTTTGAGCACATATGATTGTTTGACCCAAGAAAGATGTCAGAAGTGTCTACCTTGCCCCAATACCTGTCAATTCAGAGATTCTGGAAGCCAAAGCTGGAGCTCCAAGTCTCAGCCGCAAATCACAAGCAGAAGTCTGTGACACCATTTCAGGGTCTGTTATGAAACAGAAAGATAGAAGTCAGGGGAATGGGGTCCTAGGCTCAATGCCCCACTGGCTGGCTGAAGCAGGTCTACACAAACTCTCAGGGCTTCACCTGCCCTGTCAAGGGACTTGACTAGATGTCCTCAGAGGGTCCTTCCGGAGTGCAGTTCTGTTTGATACTGGGTTCTTAGTACACAGACATGGCAGATGCACCCTTAGACCAAAGGAGAATCAGATTCTCTGACTACTGATTAGAAAGTCCAATGGTCATAAGGTCTGGTGGGAAATCCCATGGACTTAGCCAAGGATGGCAGCAAGGATGAATCCCAGGAAAATGTTGAGCCAGGTAATGGAGGTTTTTGGAGGTGCTACTCCCCGCCCTCTCAATTCTTTGTTGGTTCTCTCTCCCTTCTCCACCTTTAGGCCCTTGGTGCCTTTATATTGTCCCTGATGGCCCATGAAATTCCCAGCTTAGTATGTCTTCTCTAGGCCATGTTTACTGCTCACATATTTCACAATCTACCTTCCGCCTTCAAACTTACCTATCCACTATCCCTATAAAAATATCTGCTTGGTTATTCAAACCATCAAGAAAACAAAATTGGAAGTCATATATGTATGGCTAATAATAGCTCATTGCTTTACATTCTAACTGAGAACATGAGGACCTTACAAATGGAGGCCGTTTGAGCTACGTAGCAGGAGAAGTGGTTTGGGAACCTCCCTAAGCACTCAAAACTCAACAGGTCAGTTGTAGATATCCTATTTTAATGCATAGCTCATCCTCCCATCAAAGGAAGAGAGCTGGGACGGCATTAAAAAGAGGTTCAAAACTGAAAACTTGCCACATTAAAAGTCAAAAAATACCTGACTCTGCTTTGCACCCTGGGTCCACGTACTGAAGACAACATGAATGGATTAAGAATAAGTATCTCTCTCTCACCCAGGCATCTGGAGCTCCAGGAAGCTGCAAGGTGGCATGATGAGCAGGAGGAGTCCTGGTTTCTGGTTCTGTGATTGCCGCTTACGCACTTGGTGACTTCAGACAAGACTCTTCTCCACTCTGAGCCTGCCTTTGTACTGAAAACAGTGAGAGGTGATCAGGAGGTCTCTGAGGTCACTTTTAACTATTAAATATTGTGGTTATCATCTTCACTTATCTTCTCCAGCATGAAGACACTGTAATGTCTTTATCACCAAATGGATACAGGATTGGGCAGATACCTAGTTAGCATTCACCATTCCTGCTGGCTAGGGATGAAGGCTTTTATTCCAGATATACCTTTGTATTTTCTTTCAAAAGGATGCATCCTGGCCTTTAAGAGCTGGTTCTTGTCCAGAATCACTTCCAAGGAGCAGACTGGCCTTCCTCCCCTAGCAGCACTTTGAAATGTAAAATAAAGGTTTGTTCAGTTGTTTTTCACCACAAACTTAATTTGGAGCCTAGCTGTTGCATTTGGAAATGTGCTGTGCATCCTAATGATTTCAATGTTCCCGCCAGTTAGACGTGTCACCTTCATAACCCCAATTCAGCCAAAATTTGCAAGCTGATCAGATAGGAAGGTGTCCCCATGTACACAGCAGAAGGCTCAGTCTAAGCTCCAGAGCTTTCCTGTCTCAGACCCTATGGCCCATTGAGCTATAACACAGTCCAACAAAACATCTGCCAGTCACACCACTCACAGCCTAAAAAATGCCACAATGAAGGAAGTGCCCATGAGGTCTTCACAGAAAGGAACCTGCCAAATGGTTTCTAGAGGAGACAGAAATTCTTGATTCGAATGTAGCTCTGAGATTTACAAACTAGTCACTTAAGCTCTCTGTGCTTCAGTTTCCTTTTCTGTGAAACAGGTAATAGCACCTGTGTTGCCTTTTGCAAGGATCAACTGAGGTGACAGATGTAAAAGAAAACACCTTGTAAACTATGGCTCTTTGGAGGAAAGTGGCAGCATAATTGTCAAAGAATTGTTTCAAAGTAGACCTGCCAAACTCTCACTCTCTAGAAATCTAACCCAATGTCCAGAGTAGGGCCTGATCATATGTATTCTGAAAAGGTCCCCAGAAGATTCTGATACACACTCGCCTGCTGTGTGCTGTGCAGAGGTAAGAGGTGATTGATAGGATGTGGGTTCCATTCCTAACCAATATCTGGGTTAGGATATTTATTATATCTAGAGACAACCATGCAGAAAATGTGAGTATGGACCCAAGGAGTCATGAAGAGTTTTAAAGCTCAGGTACAGGATCCTGGCCCCCCAAACCCTGAGAGGTAGCTAGGTCATCTGTCCAGCTGGGAACAAAGTAGAGTAGGGCACATTTAAAAAACAAAAATAAGTCAGGGATGATATCTAAGGTGAGATGGAAACATGGATGTCCCAGGCTAGACAGAGATACCATTGAACACAGATAACTGTTAGGGCCTTCTGGGATTTCTTCTCTGTTTCACTATCTTGCCTAAGGTTAATCAAATCAGGCATTGACATTCAAGGTCCTAAAACAAAAGTCTATTCACTAGAAGTCAATGGCCAGAACCAGGTGAATCTCTCTTTGTTCCTTCACCCCGGTCCTGGGGATGGGACTCCTGTAGTGCAGACATGGTAGGGGCAGTGGATTAACCACTTCTTGGCTGGTTACAAATTTGAGGCTTGCTGCTGAGCTCCCAAGTTACTCCCCAGAGGAGGCATCAAAAACAGAGTCCTCCTGCCTGACTGATCTCTGACTCTACTTCGTGATGTCAGAGATGCCTGGGACTCATCAGCCAGCCAATCCTAGATTAGTGATGGCACTCAATCCCAGGCCATGGACTTTTGACTCTTCATTCACATTGACTAACAAATCTCAGCCTGCTCATGTTTTCCCATATTCACGTATACCTGAACACAACGCAAGACCCATGACAGCCACCTTGCATATCCTGGATGGTCTTTGAACCTCTTCTTAGACAAAGGTCCTTCAAACACTTGAGTACCATTGATGGTGAACATATCACTAATACTGTTCAGCCAATGCTTACGTGTGATATACCTTCTATGACAGTTTTTGTAAATAGCCTTGGATCTTTGACATTTCTCTTATTTTAAGGTGGAGTCCATATTCCCTCTTCTTGAATCTGGACAAACTTATGACTGCTTTGACCAGCAGAGTGTGGTAGAAGTGACACTGTATGACTCCCAAAGCTAGGTCAGAAAAAGCCATACAGCTTCCACTTGGACTCCTTGGAATACTCACTTTGGAGTAAGCCAGCCACTATATCAAAAGTCCAATACCATAAGATCACCATGCTGGAGAGTTCACATGTGGGCACTCCAGTCAACAGCCCCAGCTGAGCTCCTAGGCAACAGGAAGCACCAAGTACAGCTGTGTGAATGAGCCAACTTGCCTGTCTAGTCTTATCAAGGACTTCACATGGTTCCAGCCCTAGTCAACTTCTGACAGTAGCCACGTCAGAGATCTCATGAAAGAACTGTCCATCCGAGACCTTCCCAAATTACTGTTCCAGAAAATTGTGAATAAGATAAAGTGGTTACTGAAGTTCATAAGTTTTGGGATAAGTTCTTACACAGCAAAAGTAAGTGAAAAATCTAATTCCAATTTTTTTTAATTACAGTGGTGGGTATGAGGGGTGGGCACTTGCTCAGATCATTTGATCCAAACATAGTCAGGCATTCTCATTCTCTGCGAATAGGAATAAAACTTGGTAAAAATCTTCCTGGAAGCAATTTCAACAATACCGAGCTAGAGCTTTATGCCATGCATGGCCTTTGACCTCTCAATTGCAATTCTAGGAATCTGCTCTAGTGAACTGATTACAGATATATACAAATAATCCTCTGTATCAGCTCTCAGGATACTGGTGAGGGTTATCTGTAACATTAAAAGATTGGGAATAACCTAAATGTCCTACTGAGGCATTTGTTAAATAAACTATGATACAGTCACACAAGAAAACAATTTATACCCACTTAAAACCATATTTTTGAAGTATATTTGATGGCAAAATCTTCATGATCTATTGGTAAATAAAAATTGAGAATATAAATGGAATATAAATGGTATTTCCCTTCTATTAGAAATACATATATAAAGAAGGAAAGAGTTCAAATTATTAAAGTGATAATGTCTAAATAGTACTATGACTCACAGTTTTTATTTCCCTCTATCGGTTTTTTTCCATGTTTTTTACATTTTCTATAACCGACATCCGTTACTTTTATGACCAGTAAAAAGGATATTTTAAAGAGAAAGAAAAAAATGTGACACCCAAACTGCCAAGAATGTGAAAAGAGTCTATGTACCCAAGCATCAGCCACTTCTGGAGGGCTAAAAGGATTGTCAATCACAGCTACAGAGCCAAGGCAGAGTCCCCAGTGCCTCATAAGACTGTGAGAATCTAAACTTCCTAGTAGACAAGAAGCAAAGTGAGTTCTGCAGAGCAGAAGAAAGAGCATATGGAGCTTAGTTGGGAAACTGGAAGCCCAGAGAGTAAAGATCAGAAACCAAAAGTTAAAGCACAGTTTACTATAGAATCATAGGAGAGTAATCATTAAGTGTGTGCCCATATATGGGAGTAGAGTGGAAGCAGTGTGAGCAGGAGCCATTGATTAGGAGCTCCTGGAATCTCCTTGAGGACTTGCATCAGCAAAACGCAAGCTCTAGGGCTACACTATCCAATATGGTAACCACCAGTCACATGAGTTACCTAAATTTAAATTAATTAAAATCAAATAAAATTTAAAACTCAGTTCTGTCACACTAGCAACATTTCAAGTGGATAATGGTTATCATATTGGACAGAGCAGAACAGAACTTTTCCATCATTGCAGAAAATGTTCTGATGGACAGAGTTGCTTGCTCTAGGGAGTTGCTCAACTTGGATTCTTAGATTTCTGGAGAGCTAACAATAAATAGCGTAAAGATGGACGCGGGAGTCAACAGACCAATTGAAACCCAACTCTCACACTTATCAGATGTGAGATCTTAGACCCATTGTTCAGGACTCTCTAAGTGTCAGTTTTCTTATCCATAAAATGAGAATAATAATACTTACCTCATAGGCAGGTGATAAAGATTAAATAATTCAAAGAGTACGAACCACCAAATCAGAGCTTACATAAGGTATGTGCTTAAAAATCACCTGCTGTTATACTAACGAGAATCCATGGAGTCTTTAAAAGCCAAGGGCATCTCAGAATAAACCAACCAAACAGATCCTACTCGGAACCCAAGAACCTTTGCACCCAGACTCAGCCTAAAAATAAGAGGCTCTTTAGCCTTTCTTAAGGTTCTTTTAAGGTCATCTGGCCTCATACCTCTTGTAAGCTCAGGCTGATGAATGTCTAAGGAAGAAAGCTGGAAGATACCCAGGAGTGTGGTAGCCATCATTCTTCCCAGAACAGAGCTTCTCAGTCCCACCCTCCAGATGAGAAAAAATGGAGTTCAGTGAGGTTATCAGCATGCAGTTGGGACTCAAGCCAGGTCTCCGGTGCCCCACGCATTCCCTGTCACCTGCTAAAATGTCTTACCATGGTGGCATGCAGGAGACTTTCTGAATCACAGTCTAAACCCCTCCTTGGGCAGGAAAAGCCTGTCATGGGGGAATGAGAGGAGAATGGAAGCCTCTTCTTGGGAAGGTGGGCAGCAAGACTCCTGCTATTCACCCAGATGCATGAAGAACTCAGTGCAAGCCAACAGGGGTTACACAGAGGACACAGAAAGCACTCCTGGGCATCACTTAATGGGGAAAGAGAAAGAGAAACAGAACACGCAGCTCATGGAAATGGACTCGGATGTCTACTCCAATCAGGATTGAGCACTGACCTCCGGAAGGAGGAACAAGGAAGAATTGGCCTTCCAGGGGAGGGCAGCAAGTATAAACACAAGCAACGCTATTCCTGTTCAGCTCCTACATAAAGCACAGTTACGGAGTGAAGGAGCCAATTTCAGCATGACAGGAGTAGGCATAAAAAGGATATGTGGAACCATACGCTCTTCCCCAGCATGGCATAACCACGTTATTACTAGATGAAGTGCTTGAATGGGTGCCGTGGCTAATTAACAGTGGCCCCCTTAAAAAGAGAACTCTGCTTATTTTTATGGATGTGCTGAGTACAACTAGCAGAATTTAAAATCAGGCTCTCCCCACTCATCTATTTTTCTCTATAACTTGAACCATGTTTTCCCTGGGTTCCAGACTAATGAAATGCTTATTTAGAAACTGTGGCCATCTGCGGTTGGTACTGCCACGTTCGTTTCTGCTCCCTGCCTGAAGGTTGATGAGGTTCTGGGGCATGGAAAATTTCCCAGGATGCCTGGGCCTAGGAACCCAGTTGTGTGAGAAGGGAGACTCTGGGAAGAGAGGTCGAGATCAAGCAAAGGGTCCGGCTCCCAGCTCCTCCGTCAGGAAATCCTGACAGCTGGTATACTGGCGGCCTCACCTGCCACTGGGGCACGTCAGCCTGTGCAGGGAACTGGCAAGCCTCTCTCCAGCACCATAGGCATGGGCTCTACATGCTGGTGACTACAGAAGCTCATGCACCACTCCCATCTGCTCCCTACCTCACTGTCTCCATCCATACAGAGGAGAACGCCAATCTGTGCTACTTCTTCCTTGCTGCTTTAGTGCTTACTCTGGGATGGTTTCCCTCCATTTACCTGTGTGATTAGAAGAAATCAGGTGCATTACATTCCCCTCAATTAATAAAGTCGGCTCCAGGACCCCCCTGCCACTGTGGCTCCTTGCACACCCTCCTGATAACTGTTCTCCCTCCCCCAGCATTGGCAACCACAGATCTGAGACCTGTGTCTGTCCACAGTGATGGCAGTTCTAAACAGCTGGCAGAGAATGTGCAGCCTCAGCCTTGGATGAGCCCTGTGGATGGCAGGCTCCTCATTAATGCTATTCTCACAGTGGTCTGACCTGCTGGGCTCCTCCCCCAGCTCACCTTGGCCAACTTGATTTTCTTGGTTTCTGGTTGCTTTTCTTCCCTCCCAGTTCTAGACTCTCTTTATGTATGATAACAATAAAACATCAACCCCCTTCCCTGCCTGACCTCTCCAAATAACCACATCCTCAATTCTATTCCATAAGCATATGATGTGGGCCTACTTTGTGCCTGGCGTTGTCTAGGCCATCCATCCTCCCACTTGGCTCCATCAGGGCCAGAACCCTGCCTGTGCTGTTCCTCATGTTTCCCAACACCTGGCAAAGGCTGGTGCTTGACAAGTGTTTGTGGAACAGATGAATTGTCTGCTTAAGAGGAGACACCCGTGCAAACAACCAATAAAACACAATGTGATTGGTGCTATAAAAAAGGTGAATACAAAGTCCTTTGGAATTCAGAATCAGAAAAAAAGAGTAATTCATTGTGCCTGGGTAGAGGGCACCAATTTTGCAAAGGCATGGCTGTGTAAGTGTGCGGTGAGGCTGAGGAGGTGACCAGCTCTGCTGCCCATGTTCTTGCTCAACAACAAAGTGATGAGGACACAGAGCGGCTGACAAGACACCTCTATGTGGGGGTCATTGAAGAAATCAGCAGGTCAAGCTGGTCCTGCCTTCCCAATGCGCACTTCTCAGGAAGTCTAGTCTCTGAACCTACTCTGTTAGGTTCCTGGGACAGGCTCTCAGGACACAAGGGTGAACCAGACTAGTCCCTCCCCTCAAGGAGCTTGCTGCCAAATGAGGGAGAAAGACCAATGGGCAATTACAGTGTGAGAAGGATGTCTGATGCTCTGCCATCCCTGGGCACATGGGCCAGATTGGCTCCAACTGCTAAGAGCTCTGAGGTGGCAGGAATACCGGGCATGGGGGGGTGCACAGCACTCAAGACACTAGTTTGTTCTTAGAAGGACTGAAAAGGCCAGAGAAGGGATGGAAGACATGGCCAAGAAAAGCTCAGGTCTCACTGCCACCAGAGAACAGCCTCTGATGCTCTAGATAGGCTGGGCTCCCCCAACCTCAATCCAAAACTCATCACTAAGGTGACCCACCTTCTGCATGAAGGCTGGCCCATCTGCTGGATACCAGGTGACCGCTTCTTACTGCCCTTCCCTTTCACCCAAAGCGATTTTCTCTTCCATTCCTTCTTCTCAGTCTTATCCCTCCTGGAAAAAAGAGGCAAAGTAGAAAGAGAAAAGAAAAAAGCACATCTGGAGAAAAGAGAGAGCAGCGAAGAAATGAAAGAGCAAAGAGAGATGGTAACATGATGAAGGCCACTTAGTTCTAAATCAGTGATACACCTTGGCTTTTAAAAGGGCACAGCTAGAGCCCTGTGCCAGGCAGAGTGTCAGAGCCCTGGCATTGGGAAGTGATCCAACTCGTGGCTTGGTAAAAATAATTTACCAACAATAGTATAGGTTTGAAAAAGGAAAGTTGACTAGGAAGGAAGAACACTGCAAAAGGGTGCAGCGGGGTGCCTCGGCGAGAGAAGACCGAGCAAGCCACCGTGTGTTTTTCCTTGGGAGCATTTGGACCTTAAGGCTTGAGCTTAAGGGTAATTTGGATTATATTAGCCACGTAAGTCATGACAAATGATATTGTAGACATTTTGGTGCCTTAATGTCAGCAAAGGTTGCAGATTGAGTTTCAGCATGGCATTCCAGAGATGTATAGAAATTCTAATTACTTATAAATTTTGGAGTGGGAAAGAAATCTAGAACCAGATGCCTCCTTTAGATAGTGAGGAAGTCTAATTGCTTCTAATTTCCCCAGGTAATGAGTTTCATCTCTGGATGGCCTGTTTGATAGTGGTTTTTAGCCCCTTCCAAATTCCTCAGATAAGGAGTTTCATCTCCGGGGCCTGTTCAATGGTCACTAGGTGATTTGGCTTTCCTCAGCTAGTGATCTCTGCTCCAGGGCCAGGCTCGGAAAGAACCTGCCAAAGGATCCTGGCAATGACTAAGACCATTGTCCCAGGCTCTTGCCCTCAACACCACAGCCCTCCTTCCCAACACAGCTCCTGCTCTGAACCCAGAGTACCAGCCAGCTAGGAGTGGGGCTGATTAACAGTGGCTGCTTTGGATTTCTCCCCACATGAGGTGCCCATCCTGCACTAGAATTCTAGTGAGGTTACTGGTCTCACCTCACTCTGAAGAAGGGCATGGGAGGATTCAGAGGTCCAACAGTTTACTGGCTTCCCTCCTAATTCAGACGATTCTGCACTTCAAATTGCTTTGGTTCAAACTCCTTATGATTTTTCTGGGCTGCTGAGAGGAGAGTGTATTGATTCTGTGTTCTGATAAGGTCAGCAGTGATCAGCTCTGACAGTCAGGTGGATGGCCTGTCCCCTTCCCCCTCCACTAGATGTGGCTCCACATGCAGAAGAGGAGGGAAAGAAACAAGGCGGGGGAGGAGGAGACAGCGTCCTTTGTCTCAGTAGTTCTGAAAACCTCTTTAAGCCCCATCAGCAGAAGTGGACTTGTCTCGGATTGCAGTCTAGAAAGAGAAGTACGGGTGCACTTGATCTTTTCTGTGTGCAGCTTCATTTTCCTTTTCCTCTGTGTGTGGCTGCCCTGAAGCTTAATCTCATGGATGGTGACTCATTTTCCTCCAAAGAACCAATTAACTTCCATGTAACATCTGCAGATTCACAATGACACTGATTAACGTTCAGAACCTGTAGGATTGCTCAGACTGAGGTGGCTAGGCAGGCATAGAGAAGGCCCCTCTGAGGTTTTACGCAGTTGATCTGAACTCTGTGAGAAAAGTGCTCAGATCCTTCTCACTTTTCTGAGGCCACGGGAGGGCAGGCTGCCAGGAGCTCCCTCCCCAGAAAGAGTTCACAGCTCCCCATAAGTGGCAGGCATGTTCCCAATCCAACCTTGCCAGTCAGGGGTTCACTCTCCTTGGAGATTTCCCAAATAGTATGTGAAACACTGTGTAAATGTATATGTGGATGTTTTCTAGAAAGGAGGGCCAGAATTTTCATCAAAATCTCCAAAAGATCCATGAGCCAAGGGAGGTTAGGAATTATTGTTCCATAGAATTCTTTCAAAGGTCCTTTAAAAAGCGTCAGGCTCCCAAAACCACCTCCCAGCTGGCAGTGCCGTGGGAGATGCCCTAAGATGTCAAGGTCTAGAACAAAAAGTGATGTCTTAAGTCGACCTGGGTGAGTTAGTGCAATGCTACTGCCCTAATGATCTGAAGGTCCCATCAAGAACAAGCGCCATGAAGTGACCAGTGACTTGACAGGCTTGCTAACCAGTGGGAAGGAGCGTGAGTACTGAACCCACAGCACAAGAAACTGTGGTCCTGACATCAGTTGGACACCAGCTACAAAACTCTGCTCAGATCCAAGTGCCACTGCTTTTGAACCAACCTCAATATATTCAGAGCCCCTAACCAGTTTGGTTGAAAGGTCTGAGATCACAACATCAAACCCAACAGAAATCACAGCTGCTGCTGAGTGGCAGCTTACTCCACAGAGCACAATGTTGGGTGCTTCAGGCACAGATGTCATTACATACAACAGTCCTGTAAAGTGCCTCCATCTCCATTTTACAGGTGAAGAGTTTGAGATTCAGAGAAACGACGTGTTCACAATCACAAGACCAGTGCATGGAGATATAGTTGAGTTTGAGCTAATGTCTCTGTGACTCCAAACCCCATGCTTCGGGACCTTATTCCATAAAGGAATAAGGTTGCAACTGGGGAGCAGCTTAGAAAAGAGAACCCCTGGAAACATGACAACAGAGAATGAGATAAACTACTGCTACAAAGAGAAGAGCTGGGAATAAGACATGAAGTTACTAGAAGGCAGATTTATGTTATATAGAAGCTTGTTTGGGTTTTTTGTACCTAGCAACATTAGATAGTAATTCAAAGCAACTGCCATGCCTTCCAAGAAAAATTGTCCCACTGAAGCCCCTACTGAGAGAAGCCTTACACCATTTCCTGAGCAGAGATAACCATGGTTTTCTCTACAGGAATCCTTTGCCACAACTGATTGGACCAAAAGTGAGTTCCTGATCCCAAGCAGATCCTGGTAGGAAAAACTCAGGGCTCACAGTGTGTTTGTTAAGGTACTGCTTGCTGCTATAGCAAACCCAAACATGTATGATGGCTTAGTTCCCACCTGACTCCAAACCCCACCCTTCAAAGCTGCCTGACCAACTCCAGAAGCCACGATCCACAATCTGTGTAAATGACACCCCTTAAGTCAGACACCAGGGGAGGTGTCACTGAGCCCACATGCCAGCATCTCCAAACCTTAGCTCTTCCCATGTTAGGATCTCTGACACGTGGAGTATTCTAATTGTTCTGGCTAAAGTTTAATATGGAGAAAAACTAAAGCACTGAGAGGTTAAAGGGCAACCTTAATAGCACAGAATGCAATAAGCTCAATGGCATTTGGATTGACCTGCCTGTTTTCACCTAGCAAAGTAAAGCACTATCTATAGTTTCAAGGCCAATTGGTGTTTCTGTCTGTTTGTCTCTCTGCCTATTTGTCTTAACATCCTTTGACACAGTAATCAAAAGTCCCTGATAAAAACAGAAAAGTTACAACTGTTAAAATAGAGGTATTTGCTGAAAGCACTGGTCTTTTGCTTTAAAAAAAAAAAAAAAAATCTTTATCCATGATATATCTATTCTAACTTCCTGGTCCACAACTATTTCCAAGAAGACTGTAACTCAGACCTTAGCATAAGGTCACTGACACGTGACAGCCCTTAATGAATATTTGTTGAATGAATGAGTAAATGAATGAAGCCAAGCCTTTACACAATGCATTCAAAACTGCCCTTGATGGAAGGAGAGGAAGAATTAGCCAATGGAGGAAAATAAAACAAGAAAGAATCGTGTAACTCTGAGACTGAACTAGAATTATCAGGTGGTCCACACCGACGGCCCTCACCAAGCTACGGGCATGGGTAGGTCCCCCAGCTAACCAAAGTCTCCCTCAAGCTGTTTCAGTGGCCGACCGCCATCAGCACACTCACACTCTGCCTAGACCCTGCCTTCCCGCCCTGCCCCAGGCAGCCAGAGCTATGTGGTCCTTCACTGCCAAAAGCATTTCTGGGAGCTGGCGTAGAGCCCTTAAAAGCCTGTGGGTGGGACGGCCTGTGAACACGTATGGGCACAGCTTATCTTGGAACCCCTCAGGTGAGCAAACACATCCTTGCTGACCGTAGCCACCAGGAGCCTGTCAGATTCTCATTTAGAAAATCTGTTCTGGGCCCAAATATCAGCCCAAGGACCAGAAATGGCCAACAGGCACAAAGGTCTGCACTTCTGAGCTGCAGCTTCATCGATTTAAAATATCAGCTCTGAGATGTCACCCCATTTCTTTCCAGACAGAATGCATTATCCAGTCTACAAGATGTAGCAGATTAGGAAGCCAGAAAGGATCGACATGTCCATTCCAAGTGGACTCTCTGGGGTAGCCGATCTAGAGACTGAAAACATTTCTCTTTCATTTATTGCTCAGCTTTTATTTAAAGGGAAAGGCCCCAAGTGGAATTGAGAGCATTTGGGTTGTTTTAAGGGCATCTTTCCTTTCTGTGACACCGTGAGCCTGCTCTCCTGCTCTCCATTTTTCCAAGCTCCAGAGAGAAACTCCGTTTGCCAACACTTGAGTGATTTCACCTCCAGTGTTTCCATGGTGATGCACATTCCCGCACAGCCTGGAGAAAAGGTGCAGCTCCAAGTGAGGATGAATATGAACAAAGCCCAGCAGCCTTGCTGGGCCTGGGGGCTCTCTTGGAGGAGCTGGGCTGCATAGAGCCCTAGACCCACATAGTCTCTGCCCTCGGGTGTCCTGAAATGGCCTTTCCTTACCTAAGAGAGGACAGGCCTATTCCTGGAAACCTCAGTTGGCAGGGGCTCCAGGGACCAGGGAAGAGAAGAATAAGTTCTCCAGAAAACGTGCACAGAAAATCTCCAACAGAGCAAACTCCAAACAGCATGCTGTCCTGCACTATACAGGGTCTCCACGGCCCCTGGAGTCTATGGGGCCTTGGGCTTTCCCCTGCCTTAGGCCAGACTAGGTCACCTGCAGCCTGCCATTGAATTGTCCAGCCCTGACTGTAAAACAAAAGCAAAGCAAAATAATTCCTCAAGAGGCTAAGGCTGACTCCTGCTACCTGGGGAGCACTGCAGCCTAAGGTAGGGCTTGGGGGTGTGGACCTCCTCATTTGCCCTCCCTCAGACAATAATAGTAATAAAGCTACCATTTATTGAGCACTTGCTATGTGCCAAACACTGCAATAAATGCGTTATATACATTCTCCCACTTGATCTTCAGAATAAAGCAACTCTCTGCAGTAGGTGGTATTATTATCTTCATTTCACAGATAAAGAAGGTGGAGCCCAGAGAGGTTAATTCACTTCCTCCAAGGTCACCCAGCTAGTTAGTGGTACAGTCAGGATTTGAATTTAAGCGGTTTCAACTTACAGCCTTAAATCAGGCATGTTCCCAGACCTCTATGTCTAGGGCTAGGCTTAATCCTAACCTCAAAATGAACAATGACACACTGAATGTGATTTTCAGAATTCACATTTGTTCAGCCTTCCACAGTTGACAGTTATGGCTATAGCTTTCACTTCTTCAGCATCTTCTATGTATGAAATATTTTTTATAGTTAATCTGGTCTGCACAAAAGTCTTACAAGACAGGTGTCAATATCCCGTTTTATTTAAGGAAACTGAGGCCTTGAGAGATAAAGTTTGCTCAAAGTCAGAGGCTAGTTATGAACCCATTTCTGGCTCCAAAGCCAGGGCTTCTCCACCTGCTACACCTTTCCACTTAATCCACTTATCTCACGTAATCCATACTCATCAGATCCTAGGTTGGGTGACCAGCTTTCCGACTTTGGGGAAAATTCAGGCTCCTAAGCAGAATGGGGAGGCTGAGGTCAAGACTACTCCCCTTTTCCTGCTGCCTGCCTGGTCACATGCAGCACTGTCATAGGTACAAACGTATGTCCTTCTTAGCCTACTTATTCCTCCTCTTCTTTCACCAACATTAATTGAATTCCTGCTATGCACACACCCTGTGCCAGGCAATAAAGTGCCCAGCCCCTGTGTTCTCCTTCAGTGCCAGTCCCCGTGGATGGCCCTAACATGCAAAGTCTCATTGAATTCTCACAATAACGTAGATCCTGTGACCATGCTCACTTAATCAGCAAGGAAACTGAGGCTCAGCATGGTTAATCAATCAGTCCACAAGGTCACACAGTGAGTAAGTGGGAAAGCCAGGACAGGAACCCCAGGCAGCAACCCAGGCCAGCCTAATTCTGGAGACTGAGGCACAAAAGTGACCTTTTGTACTTTGCTTTGAAGCAAGGGCCACATGCTGTGTAAGCTCTGAGAAGGGAGTGATTCTACCTGGGGCTTAAGGAGGAAGGCTGATGGAGAAGGAGCCTATGGTGCAGAAAAGACTAGAGGCAACTACAGCAGGGATTCCTTATCAGAAGTCTATATGTTCCAATGGGTCAATGGATAAACCTCAGGATTCCACAGACCACCAGAAAGGAGACCAAAAAATGTGTACCTCTGAAGAGCTGTTCCTTTTTCCAGGGAAAATTACCATCATTTTCTCAGATTCTTAAAAGAGTTCCTGATCCTCCAAAATAGATTAAGGACCACTCACTGCCTTAAAGTGATGCACCTGGTCTAAGGGGTGACTGATGGGAGAAAGCTGTCCCTTTGACAAGTGCAGTGTAGGAACCTGGCCTCACAAGGGATTGAGGTGAGCACACCAGGAATGCAAACCTGCTCCAGCGAGCTCAAACCTTTCCAGTCTGTCGTCTAGACCTCTTCTTGCTGAGGCATGCTGGCCTAACTGGAAGTGGCAGGAGCTGCCGAGACAGGAGACGGAAAAGGAGAAGCGTCACTCTCCTCAGACTAGGAATTAACCTTTCTCCACTCTTTTTTTTTTTTTTTTTTTTTTTTTTACCAGCACCTGCAACCTGAATAGCCCTTCCTCGGGCTCCCAGACTGCCTAAAAAGACCAGCGTTTCCTCTCAGCTTTCTCCCTCTGGTTTTGCTGCATTTCAAGCAGCATGCCTAATGCTCTTTGCTTTCAAATCAGATTCATTCAGAAAGACTTATGCCTGGAGCACTTGGCATAGCACGTGACTAATCTGGATGATGCCCACTGTGAAGATGGACAAATTAAGGCCTTTCAGGGTTAAAGAGTCTGGGAAGATACAGCAGCAGCAGCAGCAGCCACTGCTGCCTCCCCCACAGAGCTGATATCCAAGGCAGGGTCTTCCTAACAACAGCATGGCAGACTGATGCCAGGTTCCCAGGAGTGCAGGGTCAGAATGCTTATCTGAGAGAATCAAAGCATTTCCAAGATGATTCTGTTTGAACTGTGTTCTGTTCACTGCCTATGCACACATTTACGAATCCAGTTGGATTCAATGCCATCATCCAATTAGCACATGCCAGCATCTAGCTCCCTAGGGCTAAAATGAAACAGGCAGGGTGAGATCAAACTCTAGCCCCGTTACTTTAGGGTAGATGTCCAGAGGCATCTGGAAGCTGTGGGAGGAGGCTAAATACACCTGCTGCAGGCAGCTGATAGTGCCACTGTAGCCCAGCAACTCCAGCAAAGGTGGGTACTTAATATTATTCCATCAGGACATCATTACTGTGCCCCTTCTCTGGGTCTGGAAGTGAGCCAGGCCCCAGAGAGTCAGAGATGAAAGACAATCTCTCTTCTGAACAAGCTTGCAGTCCGGCAGGAGATGCAGCCTGGTAAAAAGGCAATTATAACACAGTGAGATAAGGGCTGTGATAGAGTGAAGCATAGGAAACTATGACAGGAGGAGTGCCTAGCTCAGCTAAGGAAGTGTCAGGGAAGGCTTCCTGGAGGAGATGACACATGCACTGATTTTTTAAGACAAATCAGGGGCCAGCAAAGGAAGCCCCTTAGTGAGTAGGCAAGTTACTCATTGTGTTCTGAGCAGAAGGACAGGAGAGTGCTGGAGTACAAAAGATGGAGTTAGAGATACGGATAACTTCTTAAGCTACTGATACACTTCAGCATGCATCATGGAGAGCTTGTTAAATGGATTGCCAGGCCCCAGTGCTCCTCATTCAATAGGTCTGGGCTGGGGTCTAAGAATTTGCATTTCTGATGAGTTCACAGGTGATGCTGACACTGGTGGTCCAGGTGAACAGGAGAGTTCCCTGATTCCCCTCGCAGGATGTGCAACAGGTGTGTGACTCACCTGTTCAGTCTCTCTACTTCTCAAACCCCTGAGGAAAAGGGGAGCTCACAGACAGGTGCTGGAACCCAAGTGGGCATGTGTTACAGTGTGCCCCTTTAGCCTTGCCATCCAGGGACGACTGTTAACCCCACTTTCAGATTCTTGTCTGGCTTTCTGAATGAATCACGTCACATGAACTGTTTGAAAGATCAGGGAAAGGTTACCAGATTTGTATTTTAATATCTCTCTAACAATGGGTTCAAGAATGGACTGAGTGGGGTGGGATTAGGAACAGAAAGACTAGTCAGAAGGCAGCTGCCGTGATCCAGGTCAGAACAAAGGCAGCTCCAGCAAGGATGGAGACAGCAGTCACATGAAAGATATGGAGGGATCTGGACCTAGGGGTTGACTGTGGGTGACAGGGAAACAGAGGAATCAAGAACAGGACCAAGGTTTCAGGCACAGAGATTTAATTCATAGTTAGGTGTCACTCCTTTAGCAGAAAATATGGGAGGATCATTTTTTTAGTCAAGGAACAAAGGCTTGGGATGATTACTTCTGTTTTGCATATGTGGAGGTTAAGGTGCTTGCAAGACATCCAAGTGGAGAACTCAGCAAAGTAGAAACACACAGATCAAAGACTGGGGACAGACACAATCTCAGAGTGAGATTTGGAAGTCGCCAGTGTGGCAGAGAGAATGACATGTAGGAAAATAAGGTGATGACCCAAGAACAAAAGGTAAGGTGAAAAGAAAAGGGCACCTAGACCAAAGCCTTTGAAACACCATCATTTAAGACACTTGCAAAAAGCAACAGCAACAAAGGAGTACAAGGAATGTGTCATTTGGGTCCCCCAGGAAACAGACACTCAGACAGTTAGGAGAGCAAAAGGTTTACTGGGGAGCAACACCTATAAAAGGAAAAAGACAGGAGGATTGGGCAGGGGGAGTGGTCAGACCATGATGCAGGCATGACAATGTCTCCATCACCCAACGGGGAGCTCCGGAGCAGACACTCCTGTTAGAAGAATCCACATTGGAGAGAAATGACTGCGTCCTTCTACCACTGCCTTATTTGGTCATTGGACGGGGCTGCTTGAGAAGAGCAAGACCTTGGCCCAAAGATGAAGGAAATCCTCAAGGAGCCTCAACTAGATGGGAAGTCGTTTCTCAAAGGGGAATATAAGCATTGCATCCTCACAACTGTCCCCCAGGAGTAAGTGGAAAAACACCATCAAGAGTTGCCAGAAAAGCCAAAGGAGGAGATATCAAGAAGGGAGTTGTGGACAATTTCCAAAGCCTCCTGGCAGAAGATAAATCACATGAATGTCCATTAGATTTGCCCCCGAGAGGAGTGAGATGAGCTTTGTCACCAAGGGGCAGCTACAAGGGAAGCATGAAATCCCAGATTGGGAGATGCCTGAGAGGTGGGCATGTAGAGATAGTGGGTGTAGACAATTCCTTCAAGAAGTTTTGCTGAAAAGAGAAAGAGGACAGTGACTAAAAGAACACATAGAAGTGAAGAGAACTGGATGGAGCAGAAGGAGAGAGGGGAGAGATTTGGGAACTGGGACAGCTGTTGGTTCCATCTCAATGACTCTCCTTCCTACCTGGATCCACGTGGAGATTCAGGGGAGGCAGTTGGCTGGGTGGTGAGTAGGCATGGGAGCCGGGAGCAATGTGGCGCCCTGAGAGGGAAACAGCAAAATCCCATTAGGCAGAAAAGCTGAGACCACCTCCTCTGTCATTGATCCATGCTCAAGCCCTTCTGCTCACACCCCCTCCTTCATTCCCTGGAGGTCTCACTTTGCCACACAATCATAAGTCATTGTTCTAATAGCTTTATTAGGGGGGAAAAGGCATTAAGACCTAGCTTAATGAAGCCAGGACTCAGAAGGCAGCAGGCAGCACACTCGTCATATCATTTCCCTCGGCCTCGTGGGAGTCCACCAAAAAATGCTGTCTTCAAGAGTGAGGCTATTAACCTCGGACAGAAATAACGCAGGTCATAAACATATTGTGGGCTTATTTTCTTCCTTAAAGGCTTTATAATAAGAACAAGCGTCTCACAGTAACATGTCATCATGGGGCAAATAGAGTCAGGTTAGAGCGAGTGCCTGAAGCCTTCCTCCTCTCAAATCTCTGCCTTGATCAATAAAAGATCACAACGAGGCAGCTTAGAGCTTAATTATTTACTATTTCTGTGCTTTCGTATAAGAGAAATTTTCTAAAGAAATCAAACTGCCTGCTCAGTGCCATATGGAGTCAATATCCTGTGCTCTACGAGGTGTTAATGAATTAATTAATCAACTAATGGCAGTGAAGGTCTTCAGAGACCATGGATGCTCAGCTCCCAAAGGGAACACTTTTCATTCATATTGGTGATGATTTTAAATCATTCCTTCCTAAAAATCCTAGATAATGTCTTAGCCAAGTATTCATTAGATTGTACACATTTTCAGTGCCGATTATGTTGAAAATGTTTTTCTATTTTGTTGTTCATGTCATTTCTACTTTATAAGGCCAATTCCCAATTATCTGTGAAAATGAGAGGAGAAGGTGGGAGATGTCCATGGAGAATGGAAACTAATCAGTTGCAACAACTTCCCTTGGTCAAGGCATTGTGTTTTGCCTTCTCCCTGACTTCTTTTTCCCCTTAGGTAGAAGCATCAGAGATCAGTAAATTTGGGAAAATACAGAAAACAGAAGGAAAAGGAGCAGAAATCCAGTTCCAAAATATTTCATAAACTAAATCATGAATCCTCCATGTAATATTAATAATAACCAAGGGCAAAATAATCCGATGGCAAAAGGATGGCTAGTCTAGAAACAGGAGATGAAGGCTGAGTGAAGTAGGTGAGATGAGGCATAAAGAAGGTTATGATGGCCCTTTCCTGATGAGATGCCAACTGGGGAGAAATGGGGGGCAAAATCAGAAAGTTTAACGTGTTTGTTTTAAAGCCACATTTTATTGAAAATTTACAAAGTTAAGTTCTGCTCCAAGTTGGAATTTGAACAATCACCAAGCCCTTTTATCAAGCCTGTGTCAGTGGCTGGACCATAAACAGGTGGAAAAAGCAGAAGAAACGTAATGAGTAGTATGTGCATTTCCAGCTCAGCTACCCAATGGGAGTTGGGGAGCCAGTGAATTTGAAAGAGATGGACACAGGCTGTCTGGAAAACAGCAGTATGGGGTTCACGCCAGGCCAACATATCACACTGATTCATTCTCTCTGTCGCACGCACACTCTCTCTCTCTTGCTTGCTCACTTGCTCTCTGCTCTTACTCTCACTCTCTTACTCTCCCTCTTTCCTTAGGCTATTTAGGAGAAAACAAAAATTGGAAGGTCAAAGGGGGACTTTAGCTGCCAGGGCTGAGAGGTGTGCTTTTGGCATTGCAAATGGAATTTGGAATGTATTTTTTCATAAAAATGTGAATGCAGATCGTGATTGAAACCCATCAGGAGGGCAGGGTGAATGTGAAAACAGCCAACTCTGGGGCAGGAGAGACCACAGGGTCTAATTTTGCCATATACATGCTGTGTGTCCTTAGACAAGTTACATAACCTGTCTGAGCTTTGGTTGCCTTTGACATACAGCTGTTGTGAAAATTAAATCACTGAGACAACACATGTAAAGACTAGATTAATGAGTCTCAAACATAGGATATGCTCAGCAAGCATTTATTAGTGTGATTAGCAAATGACAAGGTTACAGAACATTATGGATTATGTGGGCTGTTGTCGTCCACACTTGGAGCTCAACCATCATTGTTTCTATGAGAAAAAGCATTCTGAGTTCAAGAAACCCACTTTTTAAAAAAAGTTATACTTCCAAATTAATTTACAAATTGGGCACTGTCTGTTCTTGTTTTATAGCATCCTTTGCAGATCTAAAATCACTTGATACATTTAAGAACATAAAATGTATTATGTATAACTTGGTTGCTCATAAAATTATCATGTTTGATATATTTAGAGATGTGAGGACTAGGGAAGAAAAGAAATTCAGGAATATGTGGGGGATTTATTTTCCTGTTTTTCCAGTTTGAGGAAGAAAAAGTAAAAGGCTCTAGGAAATAGCATTTCTTGAGGTCTGCCCATATGTTCAGTAACCTAATACCCCTCTCCCAGGCAAGCAGTATTAGCCCAGAGAAGAACCTAGCTGTGTGAGACACTATGCCCTGATCAGACGACCAGTCAGATAGGCAAGTCAAAATGGACCATCATAAAGCACTCTGCCAAAGAGCCCGGGTCCTTGGCATTCCTCTGAAATGTCATGAATGCCTCTCTCCACTCTAAAGGAAGAGTGTGGAACTGGCATTTATCAGTTTGCCACTTGAAAGGTGTTCCTTTGCAAGCCATCTAGGAGGATTCAAAGAAGGTTTGAAGAATTCCTGTCCTATACATATCCTCAGAGGGGAACACCAGTGTGGGATCCAGATGGATGCTTGAGCTTGTAAGTGCCAACTATCTATGAATATCTATGAAGAAATAAGTCTTCATAGGCTGGGCACAGTGACTCACTCCTGTAATCCCAGCACTTTGGGAGGCTGAAGTGGGCAGATCACTTGAGGTTGGGAGTTCAGGACCAACCTGTCCAACATAGAAAAACACCATCTCTACTAAAAATGCAAAAACAATGAGCCAGGCTTGGTGGTGGGTCTCTGTAAATGCAGCTACTTGGGAGGCTGAGGCAGGAGACAACTTGAACCCAGGGAAGCCAGAGGTTGCAGTGAGCTGAGATGGTGTCACTGCACTCCAGCCTGGGTGACAGAGTGAGACAATGAAAAGGAAGAAGGAAGGAAGGAAGGAAGGAAGGAAGGAAGGAAGGAAGGAAGGAAGGAAGGGGAGAGAGAGAAAGAGAGAGAGAGAGAAAGAAAGAAAGAAAGAAAGAAAGAAAGAAAGAAAGAAAGAAAGAAAGAAAGAAAGAAAGAAAGAAAGAAAGAAAGAAAGAAAGGAAGGAAGGAAGGAAGGAAGGAAGGAAGGAAGGGAAAGAGAGAGAAAGAAAGAAAGAAAGAAAGAAAGAAAGAGAGAGAGAGAGAGAAAGAAAGAAAGAAAGAAAGAAAGAAAGAAAGAAAGAAAGAAAGAAAGAAAGAAAGAAAGAAAGAAAGAAAAGAAAGAGAAAGAAGAAAGAAAGAAAGAAATCATAAAGAAAGGCAAGGTAAGAAAACTGGGAAAAGGGAGGTAAGGACAGTGACTGGATTCCACTTGAATCCTTTCAGCTGCATGTAATTCAAGACACAACTCAAAAAGGCTTAAACTAAAAGGGCACTGGTTTCACAAAATATGAAGTTTGGAACTGAGGCATATTCAACTTAATTTAGTGGTTCAGTCCTGTCATCCAGGACCCAGGTTCTTCCCATCTACCTTCTGGCTCTGCCATCCTCAGCATGTTGACCTTTGTCTTCAGGCTTGAATTTTCATGGCGACAAGATAGCTGCAGCAGCTCCAAGCACCTCATTCTCACATAACAACACCCAAAGGCCTAGAGAGAACGTCTTTTTCTGCGTCTCTTTTTAAGTACGGAAAATATTCCCAGAAGCACCCTCCCTGACACACAGACTTCACTTCTGTCTCATTTGCCTGAATTCCATCTTGTGTTTATTCTTAAAATAATCACTGACAAGGAGAATATAATTAACAAGGTTGATTTGTACTAACAGAGATTTACCTCCTGGGACCAAGGAAAGACCCAGCACCCAACAGCTGGATACCTGAACAAAACTGGTTCTGTTAGTAAGCAAGGGGTACAACACTATACCCAAGTGATCCAAGCACATCAAGAATGCCAGGGAAAATGGGATAGAGCAATATGGCCAAATAGAAGCCTTCACTGATTATACCCTCACCACCCTCCCAGGAAGATATGCTTCAGATGAGATCCAGCACATGCCCAGCTATGGTGGCTATGGTGAGACACTCCTTCTTCTTGAGAAAGCAGACAGAAAACTGAAAGGGACTTTGTCTTACACCTCTGGTACCAGCTCAGTCACAGTAGGGGAGAGTACCAAGTGGGCTCTTGGGGTCCCTCATTTCAGACCTTGGCTCTTGGACAGCATTTCTGGACTTGCCCTGGGCCAGCAGGGAGGTCAATGCCCTGAATGGTGAGTCCCTGGCCAAGCAGCATTCACCACAAGCTGACTGAAAAGCCCTTGGGCTTTAAATGAACATTGGTGATAGATGGGCAGTACCCCTCTGTGGGTCTATGGTGGTAGTTACCATAGGAGAGGTTCCTCTCCCTGTGGTAAGGAGAGGGAAGAGTGGGAAGAATTTTGTCTCATGGTTTGAGCTCCAGGTCACCTGCAGCAGAATATCTAAGGTTGATCTCTAAGGTTGTTTACTCTAGTCCCTGGTTCCTGGACAGCATCTCTGGACCTGACTGGGGAACTTGCTGCAGTGAAAGGAAGGACATAAGCCCAGCTGGGTTCACCACCTAATGATTGTAGAGCCCTAGGTCCTTGAGCAAACATAGGGGGTAGCCAGGTAGCAGTTACAACAGGCTTTGGGTGAGACCCAGTGCTGTGCTGGCTTCAGGTCTGACCCAGTGCAGTCCCAGTGGTGGTGGCCACAGAGGTGCTCATGTCACCCCACCCCCAGCTCCAGGTGGCTCAACACAGAGAGAGAAACTGCATTTGTTTTAGAGAAAGTAAGGAAAAAAAGAAGAATCTCTGCTTGGCGATCCAGAGAATGCTTCCAGATCTTATCCAAGACCACCAAGGCAGTACCTCTACAAGTCTGCAAGAATCATGGTATTATTGGGGTTGGAGTGCCCCCTAATGTAGATATGACTTTGATCACAATATCCAAGTCCTTCTGAATACCTGGAAAGCCTTCCCAAGGAGGACAGGTGCAAACAAGCCCAGACTGCAAAGACTACAATAAATACCTAACTCTTCAATGCCCAGACACCCACCATCCACAAGCATCAAGACCATCCAGGAAAACATGACATCACCAAATAAAATACATAAGGCTTTAGGGACCAATCCCGGAGAAGCAGAGATATATGACCTTTCAGACATATAATTCAAAATAACCGTTTTGAGGAAACTCAAATAAATTCAATATAACACAGAGAAGAAATTTAGAATTCTGTCAGATAAATTTAACAAAGATATTGAAATAATTTTTAAAAATCAAGCAGAAATTCTGGAGTTGAAAAAAAAATGAAATTGACATACAGAAGAATGCATCAGAATCTCTTAATAGTGGAACTGATCAAGCAGAAGCAAGAATTAGTGAGCTTGAAGACACTTATTTGAAAATACACAGTCGGCCGGGCGCGGTGGCTCAAGCCTGTAATCCCAGCACTTTGGGAGGCCGAGACGGGCGGATCACAAGGTCAGGAGATCGAGACCATCCTGGCTAACCCGGTGAAACCCCGTCTCTACTAAAAAATAGAAAAAAAAAAACTAGCCGGGCGAGGTGGCGGGCGCCTGTAGTCCCAGCTACTCGGGAGGCTGAGGCAGGAGAATGGCATAAACCCGGGAGGCGGAGCTTGCAGTGAGCTGAGATCTGGCCACTGCACTCCAGCCTGGGTGACAGATCGAGACTCCGTCTCAAAAAAAAAATAAAAAATAAAAAAATAAATGAAAATACACAGTCAGGGGACCCAAAAGAAAACAGAATAAAAAACCGTGAAGTATGCCTACGAGATCTAGAAGATAGCTTCAAATTAACATATCTAAGATTTATTGGCCTTAAAGCAGAAGTAGAGAAAGACCTACGGGCAGAAATTTAGCCAAGGAGATGATAACAGGGAACTTCCCAAACCTGGGGAAAGATATCAATATCCAAGTACAAGAAGGTTATAGAATACTAAGCAGATTTAATCCAAAGAAACCTACTTCAAGACATTTAATAATCAAACTCCTGAAGGTCAAGGATTTTTTAAAAGGATTCTAAAAGCAGCAAAAGAGTCAAATGACATACAATAAAGCTCCAGTACATCTGGCAGTAGACTTTTCAGAGGAAACCTTACAGGCCAGGAGAGAGTGGCATAACATATTTAAAGGGCTGAAGGAAAAAAATGTTTCCCTAGAATAGTATATCTGGCCAAAATTATTCCTCAGATGTGAAGGAGAAATAGGCTTTCCCAGACAAACAAAAGCTTAGGGATTTTTATCAACACCAGAGCTGCCCTACAAGAAATGTTAAAGGAGTTCTCCAATGAGAAAGAAAAGGTTGTTACTGAGCAATAAGAAATTATCTTAAGGTACAGAACTCACTGGTAACAATAAGTACACAGAAAAACACATAATATTGTAACACTGTAATTGTGGTGTATATACTACTCTTAAGTAAAAAGACTAAGTGATGAACCAATCAAAAATAATAGCTACAACAACTTTCAAGACATAGGCAGTACAATAAAATACAAATAGAAATGAGAATCTAAAAAGTGGGGAAACAAAGTTAAACTACAGAGTTTTTATTAGGGTCTATTTGTTTATGCAATCAGTGTTAAGTTGTCATCAGTTTAAAGTAATGGCTTATAGCAATTATTTGCAAGCCTCATGATAACCTCAAATCAAAAAACATACAACAGATACACAAAAAATGAAAATCGAGAAATTAAATTATCCAACCAGAGAAAATCACCTCCACTAAAAAGAAAACTGGAAAGAAGGAAAGGAGGAAGAGAAGATCAGAAAACAAATAACAAAATGGCAGGAGTAAGTTCTTACTTATCAATAACAAAATTAAATGTAAGTCAACTAAACTCTTCAATCAAAAGACATAGAATGGCTGAATGGATTTTAAATAAAAAGACCTAATGATCTGTTGCCTACAAGAAACACCACTTCACCTATAAAAACACACACAGACTGAACATAAAGGGATGGGAAAAGATATTCCCTGAAAATGTAAACCAAAAAAGAGCAGGAGTAGCTATACTTAGACAAAATGGATTTCAAGATAAAAACTGTAAGAAGAGACAAAGAAGGTCATTATATAAAGATAAAAGGATCAATTCAGCAAGAAGATATAACAATTATAAATATATATGTACCCAATACTGGAGCACCCATATATATAAAGCACATATTATTGGAGCTAAAGAGAGAAATGGACCCCAATACAATAATAGCTGGAGACTTCAACACCCCACTTTCACCATTGGACAGATCTTCAAGATGGAAAATCAGCAAAGAAACCTCAGACATAATCTGTAGTATGGACCTGATAGATATTTACAACAGCTGTAGAATACACAATTTTCTCCTCAGTACATGGATCATTCTCAAGGATAGATCATATATTAGATCACAAAACAAGTCTTAAAACATTCAAAAAAATTGAAATATACCAAGCATCTTTCTCTGACCACAATGGAATAAAACTAGAAATCAATAAGAGGAATTTTGGAAACTATACAAACACATGAAAATTAAACAATATGCTCCTGAACGACCAGTGGGTCGATGAAGAAATTAAGAAGGAGATTATAAAATTTCTTGTAACAAATGATAATGGAAACGCAACATACCAAAACCTATGGGATATAGCAAAAGAAAGACTAAGAAGGACGTTTTTATCTGTAAATGCCTTCATCAAAAAAGAAGAAAAACTTCCAATAAATAACCTAACAATGCATCTTAAAGAACTAGAAAAGCAAGATCAAAATTAATAAGAGAAAATCAAAACCAAAATTAATAGATGAAAAAAAATAAAGATCAGAGCAGAAATAAGTGAAACTGAAATGAAGAAAACAATGCAAAAGATTAATGAAACAAAAAGTCAGTTTTTTGAAAAGATAAACAAAATTGACAAAACTTTAGCCAGACTAAGAAAAAAGAGAGAGAAGACCCAAATAAATAAAATCAGAGATGAAAAAGGAGACATAACACCAAATACTGCAGAAATTCAAAGGATCATTATTGGCTACTAGGAGCAACTATATGCCAATAAATTGGAAAATCTAGAAGAAATGAATAAATCCCTAGACACATACAACCTACCAAGATTGAACCATAAAGAAATCCAAACCCAAACAGACCAATAACAAGTAATGAGATTGAAGCCATAATAAAAAGTCTCCCAGCAAAGAAAAACCCAAGACCCAATAGCTTCACTGCCAAATTCTACCAAACTTTTAAAGAAGAACTAATAACAGTCCTACTCAAACTATTCCAAAATATAGAGGAGGGAATACTTCCAAACTCATTCTACAAGGCCAGTATTACCCTGATACCAAAACCAGACAAAAACACATCAAAAAAACAAAACTACAGGCCAATATTCCTGATGAACAATGATGCAAAAATCCTCAACAAAACACTAGAAAACCAAATTCAACAACACTATGTGGGATTCATTCTTGGATGCAAGGATGATTCAACATATGCAAAACAACATGATATGTCATATCAACAGACTGAAGGACAAAAACCATACGATCATTTCAATTGATGTTGAAAAAGTATTTGATAAAATTCAATATCTCTTTATAATAAAAACCTTCAAAAAACTGGAAATAGAAGGACAACACCTCAACATAATAAAAACCATATGCAACTAGTATCATGGTGAATGGGGAAAAACTGAGTCTTTCCCCTAAGGCCTGGAACACAGTAAGGATGCCACTGTCACCACTGTTGTTCAACATAGTACTGGAAGTCCTAGCTAGAGCAATCAGAGAAGAGAAAGATATAAAGGGCTTCCAAATTGAAAAGGAAGAAGTCAAATTATACCTGTTTGCAGATGATATGGTCTTATATTTGGAAAAATCTAGACTCCACAAACAAACCGAAGAAAAACTATTAGAACTGATGAACAAATTCAGGCCAGGTGCAGTGGTTCATGCCTGGAATCCCAGTACTTTGGGAGGCCAAGGCAGGTGGATCACCTGAGGTCAGGAGTTCAAGAGCAGCCTGGCCAACATGGTGAAACCCTGTCTCTACCAAAAATACAAAAAAAAAAAAAAATTAGCCAGGCTTGGTGGTGCGTGCCCGTAGTCCCAGCTACTTGGAAGGCTGAGGCAGGAGAATCACTTGAACCTGGGAGACAGAGGTTGCAATGAGCCATGATCGCACCAATGCACTCCAGCCTGGGCAACAGAGCAAGACACCATCTCAAAAAACAAAACAAAACAAAACAAAAAACTGATAAATAAATTCAGTGAAGTTACAGGATACAAAATCAACATACAAAAATCAGCAGCATTTCTATTGCCAACAGTGAACAATCTACAAAGAAATCAAGAAAGTAATCCAATTTACAAAGCTACAAATACCTAGGAATTAACTTACCCAAAGAAGTGAAAGAACTCTACAATGAAAGCTATAAAACATTGATAAAAATAATTGAAGAAGACACCAAAAACTGAAAAGATATTCCATGTTCATAATTGGAGGAATTAATATTGTTAAAATTATTTAAATTCAATATTGTTAAAATCAATATTGTTAAAATGTCCATACTACCCAAAGCAATCTACAGATACAATGTAATCCCTATCAAAACACCAATGGCATTCTTCAGATAAACAGAAAAAAAAATAGTCCTAAAATTTATACAAAACCACAAAGACCCAGAATAGCCAAAACTATCCTGAGCAGAAAGAAAAAAACTAGAGGAATTACATTATAATTCAAATTATTGTGCAGAGCTATAGTAACCAAAATGATATGGCACTGGCATAAAACAAACACATAGACCAATGGAACAGATAGAGAATCCAGAAAGAAATCCATTCATCTACATACTCATTTTTGACAAAGGTGCCAAGAATATATATTGGGGAAAGGATTGTCTCTTCAATAAATGGTGCTGGGAAAACTGGATATCCGTAGGTAGAAAAATGAAATTTGACCCCTACCTCTTGCCATATATCAAAATTAAATCAAACTGGAATAAAGACTTAAATCTATCTAAGACCTTAAACTATGAAACTACTACAAGAAAACATTGGGGAAACTCTGCAGGACATTGATCTGGGCAAAAATTTATTGAGCGATATCCCACAAGCACAGGCAGCCAAAGCAAAAGTGGACAAATGGGATCACATCAAGTTAAAATGCTTCTTCACAGCCCAGTGCAATGGCTCACGCCTGTAATCCCAGCACTTTGGGAGGCTGAGACAGGTGGATCACGAGGTCAGGAGTTCGAGACCAGTCTGTTCAACATGGTGAAATCCCATCTCTACTAAAAATACAAAAATTAGCTGGGCATGGTGGCATGCGCCTGTAATCCCAGCTACTCAGGAGGTGGAGACAGGAATTGCTTGAACCCGGGAGGCAGAAGTTGCAGTGAGCCGAGATCGCTCCACTGCACTCTAGCCTGGGCAATAGAGCGAGACTCCATCTCAAAAAAAAAAAAAAAAAAAAATGCTTCTGCACAACTGAATAGTCATTTCTCAAAAGAAGACATGCAAATGGCAAGCAGGCCTATGAAAAGGTGCTCAACATCACTGATCATCGGAGAAATGCAAATTAAAACTACAATGAGATCATCTCCCCCAGTTAAAATGGCTTTTATCCAAACGACAGGCAATAACAAATGCTAGTGAGGAGGTGGAGAAAAGGAAACCTTAGTACACTGTTGGTGGAAATGTAAATTAGTACAACAACTATGGAGAACAGTTTGGAGGTTCCTTTAAAAATTAAAAATAGAGCTACCATATGATCCATCAATCCCACTGCTGGATATATACCCCAAAGAAAGGAAAGTAATACATTGAAGAGATATCTACACTGCCAGGTTGATTGCAGCACTATTCACAATATCCAAGATTTGGAAGCAATCTGAGTGTCCATCAACAGATAAATGGGTAAAGAAAATATGGTACATATACACAATGGAGTATTCTTCAGCCATAAATAAAGAATGAGATCCTGATTTGCAATGGCATGGATGGAACTGGAGATCATTATGTTAAGAAAATAGGCCAGGCAGAGAAAGACAAAATTCTCATGTTCTCGTTTATTTGTGGAAGCTAAAAATTAAGACAACTGACCTCATAGAGATAGAGAGTAGAAGGAAGGTTACCAGAGGCTGGGATGGGTAGTGAAGTAGTGGGATGCGGGGAGAGTGGGGACGGTTAATGGGTACAAAAAAAAATGTTAGAAAGAGTAAGACCTCGTATTTGATGGAACAACAGGTTGACTACAGTCAATAATAATTTAATTGTACATTTTAAAATAAAATAGTATAATTAGATTGTTTGTAACAGAAAGAAAAGATAAATGCTTGAGGAGATATGTACCCATTTACCTTGCCTGATACGATTTTCACACATTGCATGCCCGTATCAAAATATCTCATGTACCCCATAAATATATACATCTACTATGTACCCACAAAAATTAAAAATTTTTTTAAATGCCAGAGAGAGATGGCTCTCCCCATTGGAGCGTGGCTCCTTCCATCCACTCACTGTAGAGGAACAAAGCCCTGTCCGAAATGTTTCTCCCAGGGCAGGAGACAAGAGAGGGAACTGAATCTTCACAATCCTGTCCCAGGTTGTGTATGATCTAAGGGTCTCATTTAGCTAGAAAGATCCAATTCTTGAGTTGTTCCAGGTTCCATCGCTTCAAGCCCGAAGGTTTGAGACCTTTTAAGGACCAGTGGACAATGTATTTTTCTCCCTAACTGAAAATAAAAATACAGTAGTTTCAGAGGCATTTCTTAAGGTGTGAACTATTCTTCCCCGCAACTTTCAGAGCCATTAAATTCTTTGAAATGAGGCATTGGATGATAACTACTTTCTCTGAGTGGTTTCTGATGTAACTAACAGGAGCAGTCCTGGACTTCTAGGCATTCTGTTCATTACTCTGATAAGTATCATGTTTAAGATGAATTCATTAGGATGATATTTCATAATACACTAGGGAATTCATTATATGATCCAAATGTAAAGGTGATGAAGATTTCTCCTCCTCTCTCTTATCTGCTGCTGCAGAGGGAAAGGGCACCATCAATCTATAAAAGGCAATGACATCATTCACCTTAATAACCTCTGCCCTTTTGCTCACGATATGTTCATTCTAGACTAGGGGAGAAAAATTTATGGGAATATTTAGGTTCTGGTCTGCCACCACCTTTAACAATATTAATTAATCTCCAAGATAATCATTCCCATTTCTTAAAAAAAAGGGGGGCCAACTTAATTAGGATGAGAATTGCTTAAAAATTCTCTCTTCCTTCAGATGTTCTACGAGTTTCTGGAAAAAAAAAAAAAAGCCCCTTAGCATGGAAATTAAGATCTGAGGTATTACAGCAGGTGAAGATTTGCAAAAGACACCAAAAGATTATATATAACTAGATTTTCTTTACAGTTTTATGTTAGTGCAACTTTATTTTAGTAGACCAAGGATTGTTCCTAGTGGGGAAGGGGCACCAGGGAGCCAACCATCAGCACTGCTGCCAGTCAGTTCTATGAAGCAGAGTTGCTGCCTACACAGTACAATGCAAGGGCACCAGGAAATCCTTCCAAATATCCCTTCCTGCTTGAAAATGCTGTGAATGTCTTCTATGTGGAAGAGCCATTCCTTCCAAAAATATAGCTACAGTCCAAAGAATGTTCCCTAACACACCAAGAATTTGAATCAACACTAGGATGTAATTGGTCACTAATGGGTTTTTCCATATAAATAAGTTTTCATTAAGGAAAAGGGGCATCTGGGAAAGAAAAAGGGACACAAAAACAGGAACTAAAAGGTGATGATAAGTTTTTCTAAATTCCTCATAGCAACCTGGCCTACCCAGAGCAAGACAAGTCAAATAAAACTACTTTTAGTAAATAAAGCAGGAAGAAGTCAGGTCTAAATTCTGTTTCATATTAAGTGAAAAACTTTCTGTGACATGCCTAGAGACAAAGTGATCTTTTATAGGCCCTCCTGGCATGATCATGCCACTACGCTCTTTTTTTTTTTTTTTTTTTTTTGAGATGGAGTTTCACTCTGTCACCCAGGCTGGAGTGCAGTGGCGCCATCTCGGATCACTGCAACCTCCACCTTCCAGGTTCAAATGATTCTCCCGCCTCAGCCTCCCAAGTAGCTGGGACTACAGGCATACATCACCACACCTGGCTAATTTTTATATTTCTTGGTAGAGACAGGGTTTCACCATGTTGGCCAGGCTGGTCTTGAACTCCTGACTTCAAGTGATCCATCCACCTTGGCCTCCCAAAGTGCTGGGGTTACAGATGTGAGCTACTGCACCCAGCCTATGCTCTTCTTTCCCCGACCCCGCTACCATCCCTTCCCTACCCCTCACTCCCACCCTCCCTGCATTGCTGACCTGCTAGTCCTGCTAGTTCTGGCCTTTTCTTACCTATCACATGCCCTCTGCCCACTTTACATTCTCTGGGCCAAGGACGGAAAATTGGTTTCATCTCATCCAACTGATTGGAAGTGACTACTTGGAATGTGTTAAAAACTGAACAGTGTCTGAGAATTTATCCTTCTTACAAGTTAACAAGTTAGCCTGCCAAAGTGTTATGGATGCTAGTAGAATGCATGAGATTCCTAGGTCAGGGATAAAGAACCATCTAGCACTCACAGCAAGACTAGTCACAGTGCCACCATTTTTACACTAGTTCCCCAAGCCTCAATTACCACAGGGTGACATGAGGAGTGTCAGGTGACTGCCGCGCACACAACAGGTGCACTGCACAAGAAGAACCCTGAGCTTAGGGAATCCAAATCTTTGAGAATGAATTTCAGCATGCCTACCCTTTGCTCCGGACACTATCTTGTTTATTTTCCCAGACTGTAAGCAAACCTGTCCTTCACTTGGAAAGAGACACTGGATCTTAGAAAAATAGTCTAAAACAAAGAGCAACAGTGAGTGCTTTGCTCATGAGATACGCCGATATGCAAGAGACTTATGAAGGATTATCTCAGAACAATACTCACCCCTCATTTCTATAGCATCTTATCTTCTGGGGAATCTTCCCATGAATCTCCCACTGTTGGCCACATCAATTAATCAGATGAGGTGAGGCTGAAACCAGATCTATTCAATCTGTCTCATACAGCATGTAATTAGTCCAGTATCAACAGGACTTCAAGTAACAGGATGAAGCCAACCTGCAGTACTGACCTCAGCTGTGCCCCCAAAGAGTCCCAGATCCAGCTGAACAAATCTTGTAAACTATCGGGGTTACCTTAGAGATCCAGGTGGCTTTCTCCTTAAGTTTTTGTATTGACCTTTCAAATTGGCCCAAGCTATTGATCGAGACATAGCAGGATGGACTAGTGATTGCACAGCCTCTGCATCGCCCTGCAGAAAAAAAAAAAGCCTAAGGCAATTCTGTCAACCATAACAACCCTGGCTAATGAGTTAAGGCTAATCTGACTGCTTTCCAGGACAAAGGTGGTGTAACTAATCACTTTAGTTAACATCAGGGACAGGTTTTATACCACCTTTTCTATTGGATGACTCCCATGATAAAGATAACTGTCTGCAAGGTGTGCCCAAATAATTACTCAATCTCTAGGAAGCTCCCGAGTGACCAAGGGTAGCTTTACTGCAGAGAAACAGTGCAGTTGTCTGAGGGCTACATTATCTACTGATGATGTTTCCTCAAACATTTGAAGGTACCTTATGATCACTCCTACAGAGAAAGTCTCAGTGCAGTAATGCACTGGGCCTCCTTTTTGATGATAGAGGTCTGAAAGATTGCAACTTTTCCTTGATTACTGTCCTTCACAGGACCCTTATTTTGTGAGAAGACCTCTGATTTTTCCAAGATTCGTTAGCCAGCTCTGCTGACAGAGATGTGATAGCACTGCAATCAGGGTCTTGGAGTCTGAGGCTTCTGACTTGCCAGCTGTGTTAGTCTACTAGGGCTGAAATAACAAAATACCACAGATCAGGAGAGTTAAACAGCAGAAATTCATTCCTCACAGTTCTGAAGGCTGGAAGTCCAAGATCGAGGTGTCAGCAGGTTTAGTTTCTCCTAAGACCCCTAGGCCTTTGCAGATGACCACCTTTTCACTCTGTCCTCAATTGCTTTTCTTCTGTGCACACACACCTCTGGTGTCTCTTCTTCTTATACAGATGCCAGTCATATTGAATTAGGGGTCCCATGTTTACAATTTAATTTAACCTCAATTACCTCTTTTTTTTTTTTTTTTTTTTTTTTTTGAGACAGAGTCTCACTCTATCCCCCAGGCTGGAGTGCAGTGGCGTGATCTTGGCTCACTGCAACCTCCGCCTCCCAGGTTCAAGTGATTCTCTTGCTTCAGCCTCCTGAGTAGCTGGGATTACAGGCACCAGCCACCATGCTTGGCTAATGCTTGTATTTTTAGTAGAGACAGACTCTCACCATGTTGGCCCGGCTGGTCTCGAACTCCTGACCTTAGGTGATCCACCTTCCCTCAGCCTCCCAAAGTGCTGGGACTACAGGCATGAGCCACTATGCCCAGCCCTTAATTACCTCTTTAAAGGCTCTATCTCCAAATTCAGTCACTTTTGGAGTCAGGGCTTCAACACATGAATTTTGAGGGGACATACTTCAGTCCATAGCATCAACCAACAGGACATCATCTATATAGTGAAAATGGACATGAAAGGGGAGAGGCACACTCACTAAATTCTAGTCCATCCCCTAGTAAGAAATGGCAGGAGACTTTAGGTACACCTGGGGGAATACTACTAACATATGTTGGAGGCTTTGAGTGTTAACAGGAACCAATCTTAATCCTTAGATGTCAGTCGTATGAAAAAGAAAGTGTTGACATGTCCAAGACAACATGCCAAGCGCCATCAGTCTGTGTAACAGACACAATAGCTGAATCTGGGTGCCTTGTCCTCCCTAAGTCTGAGTAGGATAGTGACTTATGTACCCATACCCAACAAAGTCAGAAAAATTTAAATCCCCCTCCTTCCTAAAATTCCCCAGCATATGCAGATAAGTATGTATCATCTTTAATCTTCCTTGAAGACAGAGATACCTCATCCCACCTTTATTCATCTTTCTCCTTAAAGTAGCTGAAGTCAGGGGAGATAGAGAGTAGGGATCAGGGAGTATGGAGGGATGGAGTGGCTCCATGTATTAAATGAGGTTTCTCATTTACATTTGATTTTAAGCATCATGGCAGTAGCTCGCAGCTCAACCAAATGAACTCCCAAAGTTTTCTGCCCACCTAATACTCTGTATTAGGCAGAAGATCTTCATGGCCAATACCATCTATGTCAGTCTTGGGAACCCCTTCGCTGAGCAGCATTTTTTTCACATTGCATTTTGGTGGGAGCCATGGGGATTTGCATCCTCTTGCTGACTCAGGCTTAGCTGACACAGCAGCAACCTTCATTGATGATGCCATCTTAATCCAAGGCATCTGTATTGCCAGGGGTCAGTAAACTACAGCTTATAGATGAAATCCAGGCTGCTTCCTGCTTTTGTAAATAAGGTTTTATTGGAACAAAGTTACATCCATTCATTTACATAATGCCTGTGGCTGCTTATGTACTACAGTGGCAAAGTTGTAGATGCAACAGAGACAGTATGGCCCAAAAAGCCTAAAATAATTATTATCTGGCTCTTTACAGAAAAAGTTTACTGATCCTTGTGCTACATTATTATCAAGATAATATCCATTAAGATCTGGCCCAATTTCATCAAAAGAGCTAAGGGGATTTTCCAAAGTGGTAGAGCTGGTCATAAGAATTTGTCTCAATTTCTTTGGTTCAGTTTCTCATTCTCTAGTGAGTCACTTTCATTAGCATTGTAAACCCAATCCAGAGCAGTCAGAGCCCAAATACTAGTCAATGTCTCAACCATGATTTCCCAAGGAAGTTTGTCTTTCTCAGATCAGGGAAATATCTCCAAGAAGGCCAAAGCTCAAATCTCCCTTATAGTAGCCAGAACTTTTGGAAGAAAAAAGAACAACAACAAACACACACAAAAAAAAACACCTGTGAGAGCTCTACTCTTGCCTCCAATGGATGTAAATTTGACATAATAAATCACAGAAGAGGTGGAGCCACCAGAGTCTCAGCTATTGCCATTCTTCCTTAACGCATCCACCCTTTGTCTCCCAAGTAGCCAGCCAAAGTTTTAATGATTTCTGCTAATCACAGTCACAAAGTTTTCTCCTTTTATTCTCAGTCCAGGTATGCATCACTGCAACTATTGTCTGGATGGAGCCAAAACTTATTTCCCCTCAGAAAAAATCTTAGCAGTAAGTAGCTTTTAAAATTGAGACTGACTACTAGACTGGTGAGAATGTCCTTTTGTTTGGGGGAGAATTAACAACAACCAGGGCACCATTTAGGCTTCTGTCTTTAACTTATTTCCTTATACTCATTCTGCAACCACCTCTCCAATGCCTCCTCACTAACAGACAATAAAATGGAAGACAATTTATTGTCCAATTGACCATGCAATTTAGTGAACACATCCACTACCAACTCTGTGGACCTTACCCTGGAACCATTAGTAAGTCCAGGAGGCACTCATCTTTCTTTTTGCAGAAAGTCATGTTTCTGTTAGCATCCCATCCTCATCACCAAAACTGTAACAAAATGAGAGGGTCTGAGACTTTGCCCTACTTATAAGTTAACAAGTTGCCCTGCCATAGTTTCATGGATACTGGTAGAAGACACAAGATTCCTGGGTCAGAGATGAGGGACCATTGATTACTCACATCAACAGCAGTAGCCAGAGTATCCGTATTTTTGCACCAGTTCTCTGAACCCCAATTCCTACCACTTGATATGAACAGGGCCACAGGACACCAGCACATACAAGGAGATATGTTACAGAAGAATCCTGAGCTCAAGAAACTTGAATCTTTCATCCTTACTAGCATGCCTTCCCTTTACTCATGAGGGCAATACTATTTCTATCTTCCAAGGCTATTTGATATACAAATGTAGGTGCCAAGGAAAAACTTCCCTCCTCACCCTCTGAAAGTTTGCTGAAAATGAACTGACAAAAGGCAGATTAATGGGGGGAAGGGGCATATAAGTTTATTTTAACATGCATAGTACAGGGGACTCACAAGAGAATGATTACCCAATAACCCAATGGGGTACAGATGCTTACATACCGTTTCTCATAGGGGAAAGTGAGATGGGAAAATATGCAGTAAATGATTTTTAGAAGTAATGAATGGTCCCAATGCTCAGGAAATACATAATTTTTGGGGGGAATTGAATGGAACCTTAGAACAGACAATATTTTGAGACAAAGTTTGTCCAGGCTCTAGGTGTGGTACTTGATTTTCAGTCTCTTCTTCTGTGATACGAGTTTTAATCTTCGCTGGTTAATGAAACTTCAGGGAAGAGATAGAAGGCAATTGTGTTCCTCTTTGGGGTCCAGTTTCTAGGTAGATAAGGGAACTACAGCCTCATCCTGTACTTTGGGAGAGATGGAAGAGTGAGAGACAAGACAGAGAATAGGGAGAATTCCCCAGGAAATAGAGATTGCTTCTTTAGTTCAGCATGTCGAAGTGCAGTGTTTGGGGATATCGATTTCTAAGCCCCAACACAAACAATTTTGAAAAGATAAGTTAACACAACGGGCAGTGAGTGCCTCATTCAGAATATGTGTAGAAACATAACAGACTCATGGAGAATTGTCTCCCAACAGAATGTAGATTGAGAAGGATTTACTGCATCCAGCCTTGACGGGGAAAGATGACATAATCAATTAGTGGTTTCTGCCACTGGCACTGGAGAAATTCTTGCAGCATTTATGCCACATATTGCATATTACATGACTATTGAGCAAAAAAATATATATATATAAATATAATAACTAATAAGAGTTCAGTAGTAATTATAAAATAAATATATAAAAATAGCTTTTAAATATATCAGTAAGAACTAATTAACTAGTTAGAAAATATAATGAAAAAAGATTACATTCAAAGTAGCATTGAAAATATGAAATATTCAGAGACAAAGCTAATAAGAAATATGCAGGACTAAATAAAAAGGACCATAAATTTTCACTAAAGGACATAAAAGTAAAAATTGAATCCGCTGAGAAACATCATATGTTCCTGGGTAGGAGAATTTGCCACAATAAAGATGTCAACTCTTTCCCAAATTCATCTGTACAGTTAATGTAATGACAGTCTCAAAAATGTAAGTGTTAGAGTTTAGGGAAGGGAGGGGTGATTATCCAAAAGAAACACTTGTTTTTGTTGATTGAGCCTCAGATTGATGGGTTGTTCTAGCATCATTAGCTGGCCATCCTATCTAGTTTGCCAAGTTTGCAGAGCAAATTCTTGATCTGCAACTATTTATGATTTAGGGAAGGCATTAACACAACAGATTCTCTCAAGTTCTGCTTCCCCTCTCACTAAGAACAAGTTCTGTAGCTGAAGTCACTAAACTCTTTACTAAAAGTCCAAAGACAAAGCATGAAGATGAAGTCCTCATCTTTAAGCCTTGCTCTACTGGATTTTCCTACTGTACCCAAAATCCCACAATTGGTATCTCTGCAGCAGACCATATGTATAATGAATAAGGGAGCAATAGAAATGGAATTAATCATGACTCCAGCACCAATGAATCTCTTGCAGAGGCTAAATGAGGATATTTTAGTAGCTTTTCGGTGCTCTGTGTTTTGATTTTGCAGAGGCAACTAAAATGCATCAGTAAAATTGTACTAATGCCCAGCACATACCCATTCCTCAGCTACTCTAGGGTTTTGCTGACCTGAAAATGATCAGGAAAAAAATTTGAGTCTCCTGGCTCTCTTCCCCCAGGGATGTCATCTAGTCTCCAGATTCCTCTAATTCCAGCACAATAGCCACCCTCACAATTGATTCCATGCCTGCCTGTGTCTCCTTTGCCTAACAGCTAGTGTTGATCCAGCACTTGAGACAAGGAAGAAAAGTCCTGGGAAGTGGTCACATCACAGGAAATGGACCTTTTCCCACTTTCTCCACTCATCACAAAACAGTGGAGAATATCCCCATCTTTTATAATGGCCAGGAAAGCATTTTTCCATTCCCTGGCTTCCATGGGCATTACCTAAGCTCACACAAAAGCACAAACTAATCAAGTTGTAGGAGGTTCTAAAAAATCCTACTTATAGGATTTCATTTCAACTCTGATCACATTGATGCAGGACAATTACATAATTTGTAGAGCCTGGTACAAAATCAGAATACAGACCCCCTTGTTCAAAGATTATTAAGAATTTCAAGACAGCAAGAGAGCACATTACACCAAGTATGAGGTACGCACAGCTGCACGGGTTGCATATCCATGTAGCTGGTCCATCCTGCGTTTACATGTTAGGACTGCCCAGGGTTTGCTGCTTAACATTACCTCCTGTTTTCTGTAGGTTTTATAAGGCCTCGCTTCAGTGTCAAGGATGTAAACAAAAGCAACATTAACTCCCCCAGTTGCTCAAATGTGAGTTTAGACCTGGAGGCTGAGTGATGCTGGGTGGAGGGCAAGAATCTGTGTCCAATCCAATTACTGTTAAAACAGCAGGTAAGCAATAGCAAGTAGCTACAGTTACAGCCCTACTGACCCAGCCCTGCTCCAGATGTACAACTTTGGTGACTTATAATACTGCCAGAAAGGCAAGACTTACAAAGAACAATCAGATCATCCCATGAAGTTTTAACTGGATGACCCCAGGGTAGGAGGATCTTCAAGGGGATTCCTGCTTCAGAGAAGAGTGTCACAGACTGACAACTAACAAGTCCCATTCAGCCTACACACTTTTTGTTTGGTTTGTAATATTTTTTAAACTGTAAAATTTTACCTTAAAATCTAGATTTCTATCTTTCTAAAATAATCAGAAGAGGGCCCCCATCTTCACATGGCAACTATCAGCTAGAGTTGAGAAGCCACTGCCCATTGATGTGGTATATGCTCTCCGGGTCCCCCCAGCCTCCAACCTTCACTAATGTTCTACATTATCTTGATTACCATATGCATGATATCTGCCTGGCTCTGATCTTGAGTTTATGATATTTGGTCCTCATGGGCTCTTCCAGCTCTAAGAAGCCACTGAGGGCCCAGGCTCTACCATGGACCAACACTGGACTGAGTACAGCTGTAGTACAATTTACTATCATTTCTATAACCAACTATTAGACTTTCTGAATGTCACATGGACATGGGTATAAAGTACTATGCAAAATGCTGCTGATGATGATGATGGTGATGATAGTGGTCGTCATTGGTAAGCACTTATCAGACATAATATAAAGATTATATTATACATTATCTCATGTAATTCTGATATATGGCATATAACCCAGACACAGACAGTATCTGACTTAGGTGTCACCTACTTTAACCCAATTCCAACCACCAGGTGAGACACTCCCTCCCCCCACTATACCTGTGTTCACCAAACCCTGCTATGCCAGCAGGATACTGTGTAATGTGCTGCCTTAGCAGCCAGGCAATTCAGCTTCTGCTGCTTCCCCATCTGGATTGCTGAGCCCCAGTAAGTCAGATCCTGGGTCCACTTCATGACCTCTGCATGATGGGATCTGAGAGTGTTACATCCACTAGTTAGGTATCTGCTTCCCCAACGCAACCTATCTCAGGTAAGTTCCCATAATGGGGAAGGGGCACTACCAAAGCTAGGTGAATGGACCATGGGAAGGATCTTTGAAGAGAACCCAGGAACCAAATCTGACTGGCATCATCATCAACTACCTTCCCAGCCTCCAGACCAATGAGAGCCTCCCTTTCTTCTCCCCCATGCTCACATTCTCTCCCTGCACCCCAGGACTTGACCAGTTGTTGCCCAAAAGCAAGCTATACCACCAGGTTGCCTCCTGAGATGCTGCTCTGCCCCTTCAGACTACCCATATGAGCCTTCTTCTTCTAAACTTCAAAATAACCTAGGCCCAGAGGACCCTCCAAGGCACCTAACCTTGTAGTAGGCTAGTAGCAATCACACTCCATCTCTATTTGAGGGTACTAACCCAAGTAAGTTTGAGATCCTCACACTGAGGCAACACTTAGGAATGCTTTTTGCAAGATTCTTGCTCAAACACACACCTATGCTCTTTAAAACTTCTGTTCTTTGGAGCTTTAGAACTAGATGGACATGCTGGGTTTCTGGACAAAACAAGATTATGGTTCCTATTAGTTCCCAAGGTCTTATAATGAGAAAGATTCTGTTTTCTTCAAATGAGGGCCTCCTGAGTATAGTTGAACTCAATTGAAGACCCAAAGCCCAAAATCTGTTTAACATCTGAGCAGGTTCAGGATCTATATCAGTTCCAGCAGAGATGACCAGGCAACAAGAGATTAAATTGTGAATCTGAACTCACCAGAGAGTGATTGATAAACCAATATCCCATACTATCTCCCAGCAGCATCATTACTAAGAGAAGCCATGCTGGTCATCAGCACTCGGATGGCCAAATTGCAGGTTCTCTTCTGGGTAAGCAAAGACCATGAGCCAGGGCAGCTGGATGTTCTTTCAGAGAATTACTTTCTACCTCTGGTTGCTTGATGAATTGCTTTTCTCCGCTAGAGGGATATTGTAGTCCGAAGAACCAGTACAATTCATCTAAAACCAGATCACACTCTTTTTGGGCAGAGTTAGAGGAAATCTTTCAGATTTTTAGTCTCCTGTGTTCCTTTCTCAACAGTCCCTTTCAGTTACCTTATCATTCAAAAGCCACTGCCATTATGTGATCTTATGTTACAATTTCCCAGATTACTGCTTGTCCTACATTGGCTACATTTGTGATGGCCGCTTCCTGGAACATGTGCAAGGACAGCCATATCCCAATCACAATGACTTATGACTTACTGCTCTAAGCCATTGTGATTTCACTCTGCAGCTTTAATTTCCCAGAATGGCATTTCTTAACCTTGTTCTCTATGGGATGCAGCTAGAAGGTAATGGAAAAAGACCTGGAACCAGAATGTGAAGGCCTGGGAAGACAATTTCCTTGAAAAAAGTTCTGTATCCACAGTTGTAAATGCATATAGAAATGTCTTGCCTGCCTATTTTATTATTGAATGGAAAAGCTCTTTGTAAAGCCAAGGTACTAAATAAAATGCTGGGCTATCTCTTGCCTGCAAAGGCCCAATGGATTCCAGCCCAAACATACAGACTCAGGGGCCCTTGCTCTCACATTGGCTTTTACTGTTTTTCTTAAACCTAACCAGCAACAAAGCATCCCCTCCACCCTCACCCCATACTGTCCTCTGGCAGCCAAAAGGAACAGAGGTAGACTGGGATGGGGAGGGGAAGAGGGAAAATTTAAACAGCAAGCCCAGGACTATCAAGTTATTCAGTCACGATCTGTTTGGAGCAATCTCAGCCAGCACCCCAGACACAAACAGAAAGTAATAGGAAAATCACTGGATGTTGGCATCTCTAAAACCCCGGCCCCACTACTTATTAGCTGTGAGACTTTGGAAAAATCACTTTTCTCTCAACCTCATAATAGAGACAAAACACTTACCTACTTGGCTTTCCTGGGGATTAAGTTAAGACATGTGAAGCTCCTAGGACAGAGCCTGACCTGCAGTAGATGCTCTACAGAAATTGACTTCCATCCTTATAAGGTGACACGGGAAGCCAAAAATGACAGCCTCCCTGTTTTAGTCATAGCTAAACTCACTACCCCTGGATTATAGAGCAAAGCACTCTAAATCCTATTGTCTTCTTTAGCAGGGTTCAATTGTTTATAGCAACTAGGAATACTCTAAAATGGTGTGCAAACTGTTGTGAAAGAATGAGTGTGTTCAATTTTGGGGGGAGAAGATCCACAGATTTTAAAAGTGTCCTCGGCCCATCAAATGTCAAAGGTCTCCACTGTACCAAATATACTTTTCCAGAAAGCAAACATACCTCCAGCCAAGGAAGGAGTGGACCTTTCTCTCCAGACTTGAGGCTGTGCCACAGACCAGCCCATTCAGACTAGCCCAAGTCAGCTTCATAATCTGACTTCTATGATTTGCAAATGACCTTGGACAAACATAAACATTATGAAGTTTTGGGTCATTTTATGTTGGTTTGCTTTGATTTAGTTTGGTTTGGTTGTTGCTGTTGTTTTCAACTTCATACAGTGATGGACAGGCTATAAGGGCACGCAGTCATTTATCTAACAGAGAGGAGACAACATATGTATGTGCACACAAACACATGCACACAAACTTCCTCTGAGAATACCATATACTCTCATTTAGATCAATGTGCTTTGAGCAAATGGGAAACTGAAGTTCAGAGTTCTATAACTTGTCTCTGAAAACTTCTCATATTAATTACCATGTACCTAATGGATCTGTATCCACAGTTGTAAATGGATATAGAAATGTCTTGCCTGTCTATTTTTCCATCCCTACATGGATAACTGCTGTATGCCAGGTACTTTCCTACAATATACCCAATTCTCACAACAGCCCTATGAGGTAGATATAATTCTCCCACCATCAAGGCGGCTGAGACTCAATGGGTTAATAACTTTCCGAAGAGGATTCAAATCCCACCTCCAGTTGCGCTTGAGGGAAATTTTTTAAAAAACTAACAAACTCAAACAGTGTAGGAGAAGATATTCAAGGATAAAATAGAAACCAAAAGAAGCTTGTTAAAGGGGAAAAAATAGGAGATGGATATTGTACAGCACCTTAAAGTGAAAAGAAAGAAGCCCTTCTTCCAGTTACTATTGCCACATAACAAACCAAACCAAAGTTAGTGGCATAAAACACTGACCATTTTATTACACTGACAGCTTTTATGGATGAGAAATTCAGAAAGAGCACAGGAGAGATGGCTTGTCTCTGCTCTATCATGTCTGGTGCCTCAGCTGGGAAGACATGAAGGCTGGAGGTAACTCAATAGCTGGGGTCCGGAACCACCCTCAGGCCTTTCACTCATGTCTTATGTTGATGCTGACTGCTAGCTGGGACCCCAGCTGGGACTGTCAACAAAAGCACCTATACGTGCCTCTCCATGTGGCCTGTGCTTCCTCACAGCATGGCAGCCTCAGAAAGCTTCAACATTTGATGTGGCAAGTCTGGGCCTAAAATGCCAGTGTTCCAGTGGACATGACAGAAGCTGCAATGTCTCTTTTGGCTTAGCCTCAGAAATCATACAGCCCCACTTCTGATACATTCTATTGGTTACAAGCAAGTCACAAGCCTACTCTGACTCAAGGGTAAAGGACATAGAACTTGTCCTTAATGAGAGGACTATCAAAGAATTTGTAGCCATTTAAAATAAAACCCCACAATGAATGGACACAGAAAATGTTGTATATATAAACAATGGAATATTATTTGGCCTTAAAAAAATAAGGAAATCTTGTCATTTGCCACAATGTAGATGAACCTGGAGGACACTATGCTAAGTGAAATGGGCCAGACACAGAAAGACAAATACCACATGATCTTACTAATATGTGGATTGTTTAAAAAAAAAAAAAAAGTGAAACTCATAGAAACAGAGTGAAATGGTGGTTACTAGAGGCTAGGGGTGGGAGAATTGGGGATATGTTTGTCAAAGGATATAAAATTTCAGTTAAAGAGGAGGAATACATGCAAAAGTTCTATTGTACATCATGGTGACAACAGTTAATAAAAATATATGGTAGGCTTGAAAATTCCTAAGAGAATAGACTGTAAATGTTCTTATCACAAAAAAATAAGTATGTGAGGTAATGTAAGTGTTAAGTAGCTTGATTTAGCCATCCTACAATGTATACATATAACAATACATCAGGTTGAACACTGTAAAAATATATGATTTTTCCTTCTCAATTATAAAAATAAATAAAACCCCACAGGCTTCTATTCATATTTCTAGGATATGAGATAGATATGAAAAGAAAAGTGACTGGGATGAGATATTGACAGCTTCGAGTTTACTGAGGCCCAGTGGGTGGTGGCAGGGGTGTAGCAATATGTAAGAGGCCCACAAAGTTATATAATTTACACTAAAAAAAAAGTATTGATTTGGGAAAATCAGAGTACAATAAATTCTCCATTACTGATTCCAAATCAGGGATCACTCACCAAGGCTGAGTTAAAATCTCTTCATGTGCTATCTATAAAGAAAGGCTTCCTCAGCAATTTAATCATGTAAACAAGATGCAGGGTCAGGGAGGGTTTGTCTATAACCTACTTAGGAAAAACTGTTCTTAAGAACTTTAGCACTTTAATCACTTTAATTGTTTGCATGCCAATTAATTGGCACTGCTAATTATAAATGAGTTATCTGTTCATTAAAGCAGGCTTAGACGAATGTCAGCTTAAAAGCACTTAGCAGTTAGTGTGGATTGCTGTTATCTGCAAATAAAAACTGCATTCCTTTAAAAATGTCTGCATTACAAGTAAAAAAAAAGTCTATAATTTATTTTTCATTAATTCTGATTCATTCTACTAGGCTATTATAACAAGATTTTAGTAAATAAAATGTGAACTACCAGTGGCAAGAAAGGCAAATGAAATGAAATAGTCAGCTAACTTTCTAACAGCCTTGAATAAAGGGTCAAAGACTCTCCATGCCCACCAGAATGGCTTTCAGCCTGGAACAGTTCTCTCTTTCCCAGATGTAGGATCACTGGGAAGCCAGACAGAAATACCACTCTGTAGTCCAGAACTAAATGCCCTGAAAGGGACAGAGCTCATAGAAACAGCATTTCTCAAGACTTACACATATTTTATCCACAGCATCCTGAAAGGCTACACAGCAAACCTCATTGGTGTTTGAACTCCAACCTCCTGGCATTAATTAATCCTGAAATTAGTCATTGGAATTCAGCCTGCTCTCTCCAACTAAGGGAGAAAAACCTGATTTCATGTCTTTGTATCTCTCAGACATTGTCAGGAATGAGGGTAGGGAGTTGGGCTTCCCTTGGCCACACAGCTGGTGTCAGCAGTGGGCAGGCTTATGTAAACCCAGCTTAATTCTTCATGTTGCTGTGCCTCCATAAACGTGTGTCAAACAGATGAATGAGAGACCAGTAGGAAAGTTATTGTAACAATTCAGATGGCTTGGACCAGGATGGCAGCAGTGGAAATGGTAAGAAATTGTCAGATTCCAGACATATTTTTTAAGTAACAGCATTAGGGTTTGCTGATGCATGGTGTACTAGGTTGAATAGTATCCCCCCAAAATGCATGTCCTTCTTGGAATCATAGAATGTGACCTTATCTGGGCCAGGCACGGTGGCTCACACCTGTAATCCCAGCACTTTGGGAGGCTGAGGCAGACAGATCACCTGAGGTCAGGAGTTTGAGACAAGCCTGGCCAACATGGTGAAACCCTGTATCTACTAAAAATACAAAAACCATCCAGGCATGGTGGTGCGTGCCTGTAATCCCGCTACTCAGGTGGCTGAGGCAGGAGTATGAGGAGAATTGCTTGAACCCAGGAGGTAGAGGTTGCAGTGAACTGAGATCATGCCACTGCACTCCAGCCTGGGTGACAGAGCACGAGACACCATCTAGAAGAAAAAAAAAAAAAAAAGAGTGCAACCTGACTTGAAAATAGTGTCATCACAGATAAGCCTGGCATACTTATAAGAATAGGAGAAGAGACACAGAGACAGACATACAGAGAGGAAAACACCATGTGAAGATACAGACCCACAGAGGGAAGATGACTACATGATGATGGAGGGAGAGATTGCAGTGATGCAGCTGCAAGCCACTGAACACCAAGGATTGCCAGCAACCGCCAGAAGCTAGGAGAGAGGCATGGAGCAGATTCTCCCTCTGTGCCCCCAAGAAGGAACCCACCCTGCCAACACCTTGATTCTGAATTTCATGTAACCACGTTCCTATCCTTTGTCAACTCATCGTCAAGCTGTAATTATAATCACTCACATTACTATTTTACAATCGCTACCTCCTCACCACATTACAAGATCAAGAAGAGCAGGAGTCATGTCACTTTGCTTGGCTATTTATCACCAGAACTGAGAAGAGTACCTAGCACAGAGTAAGTGGAAAATGAATGAGTGAGTGAATGAGTGAAGATTACTCTTTTCATAATTATGGCATCGACAGAAATGAGAAGACATCCCAACAGGCTGAGACAAAAGCAAAACTATGGAGGAAATGTTTGGAGCTGTGTTTGTAAACTAAGGATAAAAGTTTGAAGAATGAAGACGAATGAATAAAAATCTAGAGAAGACAAAGGAAGCTGAGTGGTGGTGGGAGGTCCTAGCAGTAGTGTCTGGAATCCCTGGAGTGATTAGCCTTTGAAAGAAGTAGTCCTGTTCCGATTCGCTATTGCCGTAGCAAATTACCTCAAAATTAAGTGACCTAAAAGAACCATTTTTATTTTGTTTTTATGTGGCATTGTGGATGAAAACTACAGGAATTGCCGGGCGCAGTGGCTCAAGCCTGTAATCCCAGCACTTTGGGAGGCCGAGACGGGCGGATCACGAGGTCAGGAGATCGAGACCATCCTGGCTAACACGGTGAAACCCCGTCTCTACTAAGAAATACAAAAAATAGCCGGGCGAGGTGGCGGGCGCCTGTAGTCCCAGCTACTCGGGAGGCTGAGGCCGGAGAATGGCGTGAACCCGGGAGGCGGAGCTTGCAGTGAGCTGAGATCCGGCCACTGCACTCCAGCCTGGGCTACAGAGCGAGACTCTGTCTCAAAAAAAAAAAAAAACTACAGGAAGAGCTTAGCTGGGCTATTAATATCCAATCCACATATTTTCAGCTAGGAAAGCCAGAGTCACAGGATCCTCTCCCAAGATCATTTCTTCACTCACCTAACTGGTACCTCTGTACTACTTGGCCTCCGTTTCTACATACAGCTTCATCCTTAGGTTCTCTGCATATGGTTTGAGTTTCTTACAGCACAATGATCTTCAGAAAAATTGGTGAATTTTTTGAATGGTGACTCAGGGCTCCAAAAGACCAAGGCAGGAGATGTCAGTCTCCTTAAACTCCAGGCCTAGAACTGGCATAGTCTCTTATGTCCATACTCAGTTAGTCAAGGCTCTCTCAAACTATCCCAGATTGAAGAGTAAAGAAGATGGACCTCACCTCCATTAAAGAATTTTCAGCCATTTTAAATCCACCACAAGTCCGTCATGAGGCTAGACAAAGTGATATGATGTTTCAAGTAGATAAGGAAAATAGTGAAGAAGGTCTTACCTGGTAACCTTTTTTTTCTATTTCACAACAGTTCAAAACTCTTTTCTTTACTTATAAAAAAGTTAGAGAAGTATAAGTGGTGACATTCTAAGCAGTCTCACTTATATCCACCAATAAAAAGTCAAGCAGTGATGTAAACTAAGTCTTTGGAAGTTTGATGTCTTCTCCATCTTAAAGGTTTGCTTTGGATATTATAACGCAAATGCAAATGATTCTCTTTACATAAATCAGAGTGAGTCTCTTTTTTCCTTCTCTGGTGTAACTTCTTCCCTATGCCCTATGTGGACACCCATGTTTAGCCCTCTGCCCTCTTTTCTGAGTTCTCTATCCTCTTCTTAGATGGATGGTCTGATTCCTCTTCATCTTCCACAGTCATTGCTCTCCTGAGATCCAGTTCAGCTGCCTGGAATTACCACTTAAATGCTACCTGCAAATGTTTGAAACCTTCGTCCCCTCCCCATCCAGTCTGTCCAGACTTTTGACTTCCAAACTTCCCATGTTCATTTTCCTTGTCACCCTGACTGAAAACTGTAGGTGCCATGGTTGGGGTGGGATTGTACTCCCTCTGCCCCTTCTGACTACATTCCTTTAGCAAATTAATCACCAGGTCATATCGGTTGTTAATTTGTAGAATCTCCTGTGACTGTGCTACCCTCTCCTATTTCCACTGCCCCTGTTCTGGTGGACCCCTCATCACCATGTGCCTGGTACATGTAACTAAATGTGTTTAAGGCCTCCCTACATTCTATAACCCGCTTTCACACTCCTGCCAGGTTAACACTTCTTCCAGTTTTGAAATTATATGTTACATTCCTACTATTTTAGTACTACCCATAAATTAGAGTATAGTTATTTAACACAGTTAATCAGTATATCTACTCTCCTTCCAAATAATAAAAGGACCTTAAATGCCTTGAACTTTCAGTCACCTCACTGTTTTCTTACATGTTATTTTGGCCTGGTAATCTAGTTCTCTAGTACCTTTATATTCCCTTTGTCAATATTATTATTATTTCTTCATTCAGTCAGTGAATATTTGTATCTATCTACATATTTAATAATTGCTTGGGTTGAAACTAAACCCCAGAACCCCTTCTTGGATTCAATTTCATGCTTCATGAAGAACATCTTTTTTATACCAATGACTCTCAAACTTGACATCACATTAGACTCACCCTGAGATATTTTTAAAATCCCAATTTATGTCTTAGAACAATTAAATATATATATCTGAGACCATCAATATTTGGCAAATATCTACCAGTGATTCCGATGTACAGTGAGGGTAGAGTCCCTATGTTTTAGAAGATCTTCCACGAAAGATCTCTTAGCAAGAAATTCTGTTCTTGTCTGAAAGTGTTTATTACAACATTCACCTTTATCATACAATTTTAATGTAGCTAAATATAAAATTCCAGGTTGACAATTATTTTCTTTTAGCACAATAAAGATGTTATTCCACTGTCTTCTGGTTTTTATTTTCCCTGTAGTGAAGTATGCTGTCAGTCTAATTTCCTTCCTCTGTGATCTTCTAATTGCTTTCTATTTGCTTTTACAATTTTCTCCTTGTACTAAATTTATGTGTGTACTATACATAAGTTTCATTAAGATGTGTCTGATGTAAAATTTATCTAACTCAAAAAGAAAATGTTTGGAATTCATATTTCCTGAATCTGAGATTTTGCCTCTTAACATTTTGGAAAATTCTCGAGGCATTATCTCTTTTAATATTACTTTTATCCCATTATGTCTATTATGTCCTCACAAAAATTCTATTTTATTTATCTTACACCTTTTCATTCTACTTTTATGACTGTAATATTCTTTCATGCTTTCATTCTTTGTATCTTTAAGACCTCCCAATTAATTTGTTTAGTCTTCATCTTTACCTAACCTGCTGTGTAATCTATAATTTGAATTTTTTATTTCCAACTATTTTATGTTTTAACCTCTATAAGAAGAAAATAGAGTTTCTATTTTATTCTTTTCCAAAACTGACTGATAATTTTATAGGCTATATTTCTTTATCATGCTTTTCAATCCTTCTTTTGCATCTCTAATCACTTTAAACATACTTCATTTAGAGGATGTAACCAATAATTCTGTTATCTGAAGCTTTAGGGACTTAATTCTTTTGTTGTTTCTGCTGACTCTCAACTGTGGGGAATTAGTTCTTTGAGAATGTTGTAATTTTGAATTGTGATCTTGAGTCTGGCAGGGCTTTAGCTGCAGGAGTACCGTGTGATCAGGATTTAAAGCATGTCCTTCCACAGAGGTGACCCGCAGGTTTTACTAGTCTGGTACCAATTCCATATTAACTTCTTCAGTTGGATTTCCCAGATCACACAAGTAAGTATGACAGGATGGTGCTTATGAATTCTCATGAGACACCAAGTACCCTTATAGGGTTTTCATTTTGGTTTGGTTTTTTTACCAGTAAGTTGATGTTTTTAGATATCATTTCACTGAGGATACGGCCCATTGAGAGCTTTATGGGCAGGAGAGGATCTCAGTTCTAACATCCTGCTGCAGGAATGCCCAAAATCTCAACTCCGATTCCTTGTGGTTCTCAAACTGAAGTCACCTGCTTAACTAAGACTAGAAACCCCTATCAGGTCTGCAGCAGTGAATGCCTCCTTACTACTCTAGTTTTCAGCTTCCTCTTCATATTTAGATCCCTAGATCTTTCCTTTCCTAAATTCCTAAAAACTCTGCTATATATTTAAAATGATGTTTAAAATGGGTAACTATGTGAGATCATGAACACGTTAACTTGTTCCACTATAGTAACTGCTTTCCTATACATACGCATCTAATAACATCATTTTTAATACCTTAAATATACACAATAAAATTTATTTTTAAATATAAATAATAAATAAAATATTGTTCATTTCATTTCCTTCAACATTCTAAGTTTTTATTTTGTTGTTGTTATTGCTATGTCAGAAGAGACGTTTCAGAGCAATTGTGTTAACTTGCCATGAATGGAAATCCTCATGGCTATTCCTTCTAACATCTTGGAAGAATGTATTTTAATTTGCACTGGGGCTCACATTTTTGCATAAGAAAATTTTTTATTAACTGACATTTGTTAAATAAATAAGGACTTTTTTATTAACAAAGAATTTTCTTTTTCAAAGTAGTTAGCAGGAAGGAAGAAAGGAAGAAGGAGAAGGAGAAAGAAGAGGAGGAGGAGGAGGAGGAAGAGAGGGGGAGGGGTGGGGGGAGGAAGAGAGAGGGGGAAGAAGAGGGAGGGATATAGGGAGGAAGGGAAGGAAAAATTTTAGTCTGGACACCAGAAAATTGTTTTCAAACTATATTAAATACTGACATGGCTTTGTTTGACAAGGAAATTGTGAACTTTCCCCTTACACTTTATTCTTTAAGAATCAAATAAACCATTCATTGAGCCAATGCTGGTAAAGTCACTCTATGAGTTAAAGCAACCAAGGAAATGATCTTTGGGCACATGTTCTATTCCAGTATTGAAGATCATAAAACTGGGGAGGGGTTTGTATGTTTTGTTAATAACCCACCATTAATCGCTTTGAGCAAATTTAACTTTATATTACTGATGGTGAGATATAAGTCTGGGTAGACTTAATTGGCCTTCCATTTCATAATTCATTTAGTGAAACATCAAAGGTATGGACAAAATTTAACAAGGGAAAAACAGACATGGGGAATAAAATCAGGTTTTGCGATAAACAGCTGTAGATTTCAGTTATTCAAATTATTTCTAACACAAATAAGCTTGGCTCATTGAAAGAAAAGAAAGTATTTCTAGCTAGTCAAAGCCTTCTTTGGATTATTAATAGCTCCCATATTTCCCTTCCATCCTCCTATACCTCACTCTTGCCATCTCCTCCCTATTTGTACTATCACAGTCTCAACTCCAAATTCTATAGGATCTTCCCCCATTTTCCCTTCTGATACACAAAAATAAATAAATAAATAAAAGCCAGTTCCACCAACTGAATTAATAGCCAAGATAAATTGCTACAGGAACTGTGGAATTTTTACTTTACAGAACTCACACAGAACATGGTACAATTAATTACCTATTGCTGTTTGTGTCTTGTCCTTCCAACCAAACTGTCAGCTCTGTAAGAGAGGGAGACAAGTTCTCATGCCTTTCAGGCCCCCATGGTTGGCTCAGGGTTTGGTGCAGGCTCAAATCCAGGTGAATACTTGATGATAATGATTCTCCTGGTCACAACCATCATTATCATCACAACTTCTGCTATCAATTGAGCATATGCTTCTTTGATTCTGAATGCTTTTCAGATTCAGTTTTAAGTCCTCAAAATAATCATAGGAGTTATTATTATTGTTATGATTATCATCCCTCTTTTTATACATGAGAAAACTGAGTCTCAGAAAGAATAAGCAATTTGACCAAGGTCACACAAACCATAAATAGTGGCCTTCATGACATCTTTGTATTATATTCTCACCAGATACATTTTTTAACCATTCCCATAAAGGAGACCGTTAGAAACATTTGCCCTTCCTCAGTGTGAATGCAGCCCCATGAGCACACAGCTTGATCGGGGGCACTGGTATATGTCAGCCTCCACTTGTCCCCTCAGTAGGGAGCCTTTGTGAAGTGTACAACTTGCACAATTATATGTTCAAATCCACAGATCTCTGATTCCAAGCCCCATAGTCTTTCTAGCCTCTGTGTCTGGCCAGTGATGATGATTCATGATCCTTCATTGTCTGTTACTAAAATAGTTGGGATTTTTCTTGTTTCCCCTCAGTCATACTCAAGCAATTTGAATTTTTCTTTGCAGATAGTTTGAATTACCTGAGCTTTGAATAATGATGCCTGACTCTACTCATTCATCGTTGTCCACCGCTAAAGAAGATCTACAATGATCTCTTTCCTTGACCTCAAGAGCCATTTTGGTGATGGGAATGGATGAGGAGAGTATGGATAGTGCAATACCAGCCTTCACTTCCATAGTGATAAGTTTCACACGATTATTACAACAAAGCAAACTAAGCCTCCCATCCGTGTGGTACAAACAGTGGTAATGTGACTGCACAACCCCACCCCTAAGCAAGTGCTTGCTATCAGAAACCCTGACAAATCACAAGGCATAAGCAGCAAAAACAAAGCACTGGGGTAATAATTTATTTTTAATGCCATGCTGTCTTTAACAGTGCAATTTCCTCCAGGGTGTTTGCTTTGAGACTGCAAGATAATTACATCTCAGAAACCAGGCTAATTACAGTTAACAGCCTGAAAACCAAAGGAACCCTTCCCTCTACCCCCCACCTATTTTTTCCACTAGAATACTATACCAACTTCAGTTAAAATGTGCAGCATCATTTAGGAAACCAATTTGACTACAGCTTAGAGGTTCATTCTTCCCTTCTGGAAGCACATGTATAACTTGCAGTGATGTGTATCTGAGGGACAGAATAACACAGCCTCAGCGATTAGAATAAATAATGATACTATAGAAAGGAAACAATGACAGCAATCCTCCAATAGAGATGAAAGTCTGAATGTTTCTGGAGGAAAATCCGAGTGTGAATGTGGATTTGTGCTACAAAGGTGAGATTACCCATGCCCTCCAGACACACTTTAGAAGTCCCTTGGAGTAAACAATGAACCAATTTGGGTCATTTGTAGAATTAAGGAGCTGGAAGGGATGTAGGAAATCATCTGGTCATTTTAATTATTCCTAACATCCAAAATGCAAAGCAACGTGTATCGGTCATAAAAATCCTCAAGAACAACAATTCTATGACCTGATCATTCACTCAGAAAACATTTCTTATCATCTCACAGGCACCATACACTAGGCTATGGATATGCAGGTGAATTTCCCAATTTTTTATCCTCCTTCCACCAGAAAGTTCTTCCAATCCTAAATTTATCTTGATGCGACTCTCACACCTACCCTCTACTATTTTAGCTGAGATAAAGTCTTTCCCAAAGAGATAGAGCGATCCCACCCTCTCCTTTGGATGGCGTAACTTCTACTCCAAGTACTTCCCAACTTTTTAATCATTTGCATATTATTTCCTGATTTGTCTCCAGTTTCTACATGTTTTCAAATGTAGAAACCAAACATCACAGCTAGCTCCGGCTCAATTTGGTATCTCATAGGAGCTAGTGCCTGTATTTCCTTTTGTCCGTTTGTGAGGAGTGGAGGACTGGATTGGGGAAGAGAAATGAAAATTCAATATTATGAACTTTCACCTGAAATTCATTTCTGTTCCTATAGTGCCTCCAGATCTCATCTACCAGATACCCTAGTCTGAAACTTAACATAGCTAAAGCCAAGCTTCTCTGTCAGGCTTCTGCAGAATGCCAATGGCTTTCCTCTCCATCCAGATCTTACACAGAAAAGCAGCACATTGACCCTTCCATCAGCCTTCTTGCTAGAGGCTCTTGGTTGCTAATAATGTAAAATTTGCATGCAAATGGTGTTTCACATAGTAACAATTCCCTAGCAACACTGCCTCATTTCATTCACTTTTTTAACAAATGCATATTGAGTGCTCATCATGGAGGAGGGGACTCCACCATCTTTGTTCCCGTTCAGCTCTTATTAGCCCTCCTGTAAAGGAGGAGGAATTGTTAGTCTTGGTTGATCAGGACATTCAGTGGGGCCACTTTTTTCCAGTGGGCATGGTCACCTCACTTTAAAAGTCAGCACCCAGATGCAGTGCTCCCCTTCCTGTCTGACTCAGACCCATATAGGTCCTGGTGCTAGAGGGACATCAGCCATCCTTATTAGCCTTTCTTTTCTACTCTTCTAGTCTGAGGGCTGGCTGGGAAATGTTCCCAGATCCCTTGTTGGGTTGAGCCACTTTCTCTGCTCTTGGTTTCTTCCCAGTGTATATATCTGTATATATACTAATATATTTTATCAGTATAGAACTGATAAAATGATGTATAAAACTGATCTTATGGTCCTAATATTCAGGTTAGTGAGTACTGAGGAGGTGAGGGCCCACTTCATACTCAAATCTAAGCCATGTCTTCTACCCAGTTTTATCAAAGTCCTAAACTGAAATTAGTTGCTTGCTTTTGTAGTACTTTAAATTCCTATTTTGTTACTATCATTATAAATTTAGCTTCCTTAGGAAGATCTTGAGGAGGTAGGGATGACGGGAATAACATGAATTGAGTATCCAGGCCATTAAATCATCACATTAACCAAAATCTCATCTCCAGTCCCTAAAATTTACTATGTATTATGCCTGGTGCTAGGCACCAAGGAGTCAAAGTCATACAAAGCACACCTATTCCTTCCACGGGCTTACGATCTAGTGGAACAATTTACCTGCCTTGGAAATGAATTTTCCATTGTCATTATCTAAAAGAACTTTTATCCTTTACAAGAGAACATTCAGAATAAATTCTACCTGCGGTTTAAAAGAGATTTCACTACAGAAATGTGAAAATTTGCAACAGTGAGGTCATGGTGACTATGTTACATGTTGTGAGGACTCTTTTGTTTTTTGGCTTTGCCTCAGAAATACTTTACTAACTTGTAACAGTGGAGAAGTTAAGTGGGCAACTAAAAGATATAATGCAACTACAAACTCAAAATGTCCAGGCACAGTTCCAAAGAAGTGGAAACTACGAGCTAGGGACTGACTGGTTTTTCTTTTTCTTTCTTTTTTTTTTTCCAAAAGTTATATAGGTGATATTTGGTTACATGAGTAAGTTCTTTAGTGGTGATTTGTGAGATTTTGGTGCACCCATCACCTGAGCATTGTACACTGCACCATATTTATAGTCTTTTATCTCTTACCCCCTCCCACTCTTCCCTCCAAGTCCCCAAAGTCCATTGTATCATTCTTATGCCTTTGCGTCCTCATAGCTTAGCTCCCACATATCACTGAGAACATGCAATGTTTGGTTTTCAATTCCTGAGCTATTTCACTTAGAATAATAATCTCCAATCTCATCCAGGTCACTGCAAATGCTGTTCATTCATTCCTTTTTATAGCTGAGTAGTATTCCATCATGCATATGTATATAAAGATATATAGATAGATAGATATATCACTTTTTGATGGGATTTTTTTTTGTTACAGATTTATTTGAGTTCGTTGTAGATTCTGGATATTGGTCCTTTGTCAGATGTATAGAACCAATAAAAGAATTCAGCAAAGTTTCTGGATACAAGATTAATGTACACAAATCAGTAACTCTTCTATACACCAACAGCGACCAAGCTGAGAATCAAATCAAGAACTCAATCCCTTTTACAATAGCTGCAAAAAATAAAATAAAATACTTAGGAATATACCTAATCAAGCACTAGAAAGACCTCTACAAGGAAAACTACAAAACACTGCTGAAAGAAATCATAGATGACACAAACAAATGGAAGCACATCCCATGCTCATGGATGGGTAGAATCAATATTGTGAAAATGACCATACTGCCGAAAGCAATCTACAAATTCAATGCAAAACACCCTCATCAAAATACCACCATCATTCTACACAGAATTAGAAAAAACAATTCTAAAATTCATATGGAACAAAAAAAAAGAGCCCGCATAGCCAAAGCAAGACTAAGCAAAAAGAACAAATCTGGAGGCATCACACTACCTGATTTCAAACTATACTAAAAAGCCATGGTAGCCAAAACAGCACAGGACTGGTATAAAAACAGACACATAGACCAGTGAAACAGAGTAGAGAACCCAGAAATAAACTCAAATACTTACAGATCTTTGACAAAGCAAACAAAAACATAAAGTGAGGAAAGGACACCCTTTTCAACAAATGGTGCTGAGATAATTGACTAGCCACATGTGGGAGAATGAAATTGGATCCTCATCTCTCACCTTACACAAAAAGCAACTCAAGATGGATTAAGAACTTAAATCTAAGACCTGAAACTATAAAAATTCTAGAAGTTAACATCGAAAAACCCTTCTAGATATTGGCTTAGGCAAGAATTTCATAACCAAGAACCCAAAAGCAAATGCAATAAAAACAAAGATAAATAGTTGGGACTTAATTAAACTAAAGAGCTTTTACACAGCAAAAGAACCAGCAAAGTAAACAGACAACCCACAGAGTAGGATAAAATCTTCACAATCTGTATGTCCGGTTTTTCTTTTAATGAGAGAAGGGAAGAGCTCAGTCAAACTCTGTGAGAAAGCTTATACCCAGAAGAGTGTTCTGGCCCCCACCACACACACATAGTGTGGGTCTCACTCCCAAACACACTTTTGCCTCAAAATAGGGAAGTGAGGCTCATTAGAGTTCATTATAGTCACAAAGAGAAAGTTACTATGTAAAAGGAAGTGATGGAAGCAAATGACATGATGTGTTAGGTTGGCGGAAAAGTGACTGCGGTTTTTGTCATTAAAAGTAATGGCAAAAGCTGCTTGTTTCAAAAGAGGTTTGATTTCTTGACCCTCATTCTTTTGAACACATCTTTAGAGCAGGTGAAGAGCAGGTGTTGCTGCATAACAAGGAAACTATTTCCAAATTGCTCTCAAAAAGTTGGGTCAATAGTCATCCACAGTCAGCCTGCATTTCCGTGAGCTGAGAAAATTCCACTACTGGGGTTTCCGCTGGTCACATGAAGGGGACGGGCTACAGTGGGTGGTTCAAACTAAGCAGTCCAACTGCAATATTATAAGATTCAGAATGAGAGAGAGAGGAAGAGTCTAATAAAACTCTGGAAATAGAATCTGAGTTGGTTTAAATTTTAGTTGATAGCAATGGTAAGAAAGAAAATAATCATATAAAATTTTAAATACACTGAAAGTACTGTATCATATTAGAAAATTGGGGTTTTGTAAGTCTCTGAGTGCTTTAGTTATTTTAAACTATTTAAAATAGAAAGATTATGTTTTCAGTATGTCTCCTTTGTCCCACATGACTTAGATCATGTAACTCAATTGCAAATCATCCAGTAGCACCTCATTTTAATTGCAGAGCAAAGATACAAGAAGAAAGCACAGAACTGCACCCCTAAAGCTATAGAGGGATGGCAACTGGTATAGTTTTTAGGAATGACCCAGGAATATTTTAGGTAAAGCATAACCTACCCTACTAATTTGTTTTTCCAAAATTTCCCTGAGTTCTCTTTTAAAGAGATGCCCCGGCAAGTACATTCTTCTATATAATTCAGTAGTATCATAAAGCTCTGCCAATATAAGGCTTCTGACCAATGTCACTGATTTTCAATTCATTCATTCATGAAGATTATTTTTCTCTAAATAAACCTGATACACAGAATTGGCTTCATAACAGTTCTTCATTAACAATACTCTTACCATTGATCAGTGCCTGAACTACTTTTATTTAGTTGTTTTTAATAATGTACTAAGTGCCAGGCATGGTAGCTCATGCCTGTAGTTCCAGCACTTTGGGAGGCTGAGACAGGTGAATTGCTTGAGCTCAGGAGTTCAAGGCCAACCTGGGAAATACACCCCATCTCTACAAAAAAAAAAAAAATAGCCAGGCATGGTGGCACGTGCCTACAGCCCCAGCTACTCAGGAGGCTGAGACAGGAGGATTGCTTGAGCCTAGCAGGCAAAGACTGCAGTGAACCAAGATTGTGCTACCGCACTCCAGCCTGGGCAGCAAAATGAAACCCTGTCTCAAAAAAAAAAAAAGTACTAAGTGTTCATGAATGCATTATCCAAGAAATAAAACAAGAACCTTGACAGAGATCTACATCTAACCATATGCTCCCCCTACCGCATTCCATCTACCTGCCTTCTGCCACCTTTCCCTCTTTTTCCACCCAAGATAAGCATCTTTTTGAATCCCAGGTTAATTCCCTTGCTTTCCTTTGTATATTGCTTGATTGCATTTATTTATGTTATATATAAAAATTACATGCAGCATGATGCCAAAATAAAGTGCTTTTTTGTTTGTTTTGTTTGTTTGTTTGTTTGTTTTTGAGATGAAGTCTCACCCTGATGCCCAGCACTGGCGCGATCTTGGCTCACTGCAAACTTTGCTTCCTGGGTTCAAATGATTCTCCTGCTTCAGCCTCCCGAGTAGCTGGGATTATGGTAGCCCACCACCATGCCCAGTTATTTTTTGTATTTTTAGTAGAGATGGGGTTTCATCATGTTGGCCAGGCTGGTCTCGAACTCCTGACCTCATGATCTGCCCACCTCGCCGTCCCAAAGTGCTGGGATTATAGGCATGAGCCACCGTGTCCAGCCAAGTTTTAAAACACTAATACACACACACACACACACGCACACACACACACGTAATGTATATACATTATATTTGTATAATGTATAATGTAACTTTTGGAGAATTATCTTTCTCCCATTAACATGATGCTGTTTAGAGTCATCCACATAGTTTCAAGCTACTGTGGTTCAGATTTATTTTTAAAATCTTTATAATAATCTGTTCTGTTAATATGCTGCCATTTATTTTCCTATTCCCCTAGTTTTGGTCATTTAGGTTGTTTCCAGGTTTTTGCTATTACAAACAATGCCGCTATGATCATTCATGTGTATGTATCCTGTGTTCATGTGCTAGAGTTTCTCTTTGGCATATACCTAGGAATTGAATTGCTGGGTATAGGGAATATGAATCTTCAACTTTAGAAGACAATGCTAAATTCTGTTCCAGACTGATTTCATGTTCTGCTTTAGGAGACAATGTCAAACTGTTTTCCAAAGCTATTGCACTCCTACTTGGCATTGTCAGACATTTTCATTTTTACTTAATTAAATAAGTATAAAATGATATCTCATTGTGGTTCTGATATGTATTTCTCTGATGACTAATGATGTTGACATCCCTTCACATGTTTGCTGATTTTTTGTTCATGTGTTTTTCTCATATTTCTACAGGTGTGTGCCTCTGTGTATGTGTGTGTTCTTACAGATTTGTAGGAGTTCTTTACATATTTTTATGTTAATACTCTGCAGTTTTGTGTATTATAAATATTTTGCTAAAGCTTGAAGCTTGTTTTCCAACTTTCTTTAAGGTGTTTTAAAATCTCAAATCCATTTGGAGTTGATATGAGGCAGGGGTCCAATTTCACCTTTTCCCATGTGGATAGTGCATAACCTTTTTTTCATCTCCACTTGCTGATCACTCTTTCTCCTTATTAAGCTGACCTGTCACCTCTGTCATATGCCACAGTTTCATAGACAGCTCTCCATTCTATTCTTCTAGTCTCATTGTCTAGCCCTGTACCAATCCACACTGGCATTCCTCCCTCCTCTGACTTTTCAGAAATATCCTGATTATTTTTGATCCTCTACTCTTTCATGTAAATTTGGAAATCATTTTATCAAGTATCATTTTTAAAACCCTAGGGTCTTGATTGGAAATATATTGAAGCTACAGATAATTAAAATCTTTAATATACCATAATAAGATTTTATAATTTCCCCTGTAGAGATATTTTACATCTTTTATTAGATTAATCCTAGATACTTGATACTCTATGATAATTTTGTTGATTTGTTTTCTCTTTAATTTTGTTTTATGCTTTTCACTGGTATAGAGAAATGCAACTGATTTTTATATTAATCTCACACCCACCTTACCAAGCTCTCCTATCATTTCCAACAATTTGTCTGTAGACTAATTTGAGTTTTCTATGTAAATTATCATATATCTGCAAATCATGACTGTTTTATTTTCACCTTTCCAATCCTTATGCCTCTAATATTCTTTTTCTTACCTTACTGAACTGTCTAGAATCATCAATATAGTGCTGAAGTGAAGTAATAATAGAGAGCATCCTTTCCTGATTTCTTCTCTTTCTCACTCATCCTGGGTGATCTCTTCCAGTTCCATGGCTTGAGTTACTGCCTAGACTCTCCTAATTAATGTATCCAACTGTCTCCTGTACCTCTTGATCTGAATATTACACAAGTACCTAACACTCAATATATCCAAAACCCATCATCTTGTCTCACCTCTCATCTCACGCCTGATCCTCTGTCATTTCCTAACTCTATGAATGGCACCACTATGCATGTGGCTAAACCCCCCAAAAAATGGCATCTTTTTTAACCCTCCCTCCTACCACACACTCTCTTGGCCATCAAGTCCTATTGATTCATTAACAACACTTTAGCTCAACTCTTTTTCTCACCAATTCTACCAACCCTCATCATATCTCACCTGTCTTACTGCTATAAGTTCCTAAATCATTACCTGTATCCAGTCTTGCCTTCTCCTAATCCCTCTTTCATGCCACAGCCAGAAAAGCCTCTCTAAACTCTAAAGCTCTCACATAGTACCCATGGAAAATTCCCTTAGTGGTTCTCCATGATTTCTAGAAAAAGCTTACATCGGTTGCATGGGGCAATGTTTAAGAGTTGGGCCCTTTTGGATCTGGTCCCCATGATGCCTCAACTTCATCTCCTGCTCTCTCTGCCCCAACACTCGGTTCTCTGGCCATCCTGGGTCCTTGCAGTTCCACAAATACCTGATGCTCTCTCTTTTCAAGGTTTTTGTACATGCTATTTCCCCTCTCAGTGGTGTGATTTCCTTCCCCATTCCCTCCCATCCTTGTCTGGATAACCCCCACCAATTCTTTAGGACTCCGCTTAGAAATGACTCCCTCCAGGAAGATTTCACCATGCTATAACTGGCCTTGCCTGTTTTCCCCGCTCCCTGAAAGCAGGAAAATTTCATATCATGTTTATATCCCCAGAACCCAGTCTAGTGCCTGACATAAGGTAAAGCCTCAATGAATGCTTTGGAAATGTAGAGTGAATCAGTACTCTCCCTTTACCCATAGATCTGATTTATTAATAATCCTGTCTTTCAAAACACCTTTCAAGCCTTCCTAATCTCTCCCCACGATGATATGCCCCATCCCTTTGTTTACATCTTTCCCTGGCACATCTCCCACCAGATTTGGGCTTTTGTCTAATCCTGTCTACCAGCTGCTTGAAAACTGGGGTTTGGCCTCATTGATCTTGGTGTTCTTACCACTGGTGGTCCAGGGCCAAGCACATAACCAGTGTCAAATAGATATCCAAAATAATACCATTGAATTATCTCCTGGAGCCACAAACCAAACAGAGAACATGCTTTAGATTCTTCTGGAACTGCATTAGTGTTCGAAGTAGAAAGACTTCTTCTGCCAGCATCTCCACCTGCACAGGCTTCAGCCCCCATCTCCCAGATGCTTCTTCAGTTTTATAATGGAAGTCCCTGGAACAATGTTATTCATTTTACATAACTCTCTTCACAGACAAAGCCTCTTCATCTTTCTATTCTGTACTGCAAGGTGCACCTGCACATTTTCTTGGCTTTGCTTTGGGTGTTTTTTTTTTGTTGTTAAAAAAAAGAAGCCTTGGTGTGGCATTTAGTCTAGGTTTTCCTTCCTAGAAATATCACCCTCTCCTCCACAGCTGTTTATGAGTGTCACACTCTGCCATTTAAATATTAATGCTATGGAAACAGAGGAGAAAAAATCAGTCTGTCATCTGATATGCAATGTTGAGGGAAATTAAGATTAATAAATGGTGACAAGCACTATGGAGGAAATAAAAGTCAAATTGCCTTGGACTATTTTCAGAAGTTGTTTGAGCAATGAGTATTTGATTGGATGCCCCATAACTATGATGGTTCTAAAAGCCTAATTTCTGACTATGGATCTCAAATGAAAACTCAAACCTTAGCTTTCCCCTCAGAGCACTTGCATTCTGCAAGTCATATGCAGGGAAATCCTTGAAGGGGTGAAACTGAGAAGTGCTTGGAAATTAGGTTTCCTTAATGAAATCTCAAGCAGTCACTGTCCTGGGGAAAGGCAAATTTTAAGCCTAAACATTTAAGTAATAAATTTATGTGTATCAGGTTAAAATATCTAAATGATTAACTAGAATTTTTCACTTATTCAGCCAGATAAATCACATCATAGACACATTGGCACACCCTGGGTGTAGCTGGGCTTACCCCAGTAAACTGCAGAGAAAGGGGGCCCTCAAGCTCCTGTCCTAGGTTTTGTTCTCACAACCTCCATTCTGCATAACTTGCTAGGACTATTGATGAAAATATAAGGCAGCAATTCCCAAAGTGTGGTCCCTGGACCAACAGCATCAACATCACCTGGGAACTTGTTAGAAATGCAGATTTTCAGGCTCTAGTCCAGGCTTACCGAATCAGAAACTCTGGAGATAAGGCTCAGTGGCTTCTGTTTAGCAAGCCCTCCAGAAGATTCTGACATGTCTTCAAGTTTGAAAACTACTGATTCTTAACCCTGGCTTCATATTCATATCACCTGGTGAAGTGTTTTTTCCAAAACACAGATGCCAAGGCGCTGTCTCTCAGAGATTCTGATTTAATAGGTTTGTGGTGAGGCCAATTCATTGGCATGTTTTAAAAGCTCCCCCAGATGATTCTAGCATGCAGCCCAGGTTAAGAAACTGATTTCAGGCTCCAATTTCTTATTCTAGTGATGGCAACAATCTCAGAAATGGGCTCTTGGCTTCTAGTTGTTTCCCTGCTTGTGTTCTCCACCCTCCCAACTCCAAAGTTTCTGATTCAGGAGGTCTGGTGCAGGGCCCAAGAATTTGCCTTTCTAACAAGTTCCCAGGGGATGATGATGCTGTTGGTTAGGCTTCTAGCCCATGCATTCTCTAGTCACTCTTCCTAGGTTGGAACAGAATTACAGTAATAAACTTAACCTTGCAGGACCTCTAGCTTCCTGCAGATCCCCCTGCCTGTTTTGTAGAGTCCCCTGCTCCTGACCAGAAGACAGTGTAAGGTTACAGTCAATAGTACAGCCTCAGGGTCCTAGCCACAGTGTTTAATCCCATAAATTATTTGTGCCTCAGTACGCCATTCATTAAAAAGGGATGCTATAGTTTGAAGGTGTCCCCAGTCCAACATTGTTGAAAGGTAGGAACTTTCAAGGATGATTAGGTCACGAGGGCTCGGCCCTCATTAATGGATTAAGTCATTATTTCAGGAGTGGGTTAATTATAGGGGAAGTGGGTCCCTAATGAAAGAATGGGCTCAGCCCCCTTTTGCTCTTTCTCTTTGGTGCTTGTTCTCTTGCCCTTCCACCTTCCACCAATGGGATGATGCAGCAAGAAGGCCCTTGCCAGATGCCAGCCCCTTGAGCTTAGACTTCCCAGCCTTCAGATGCCTACAAAATAAATGTATTTTAATTATAAATTTCCCAGCCTGTGGTATTCTGTTATAGCAACACATGACAGACTAAAACAGGATGATAATATAGGACCAACCAGATGGGGTAGCTGTGAGGATTAAAGGCATTAATATATACAGCACACATTTAAAAAGTACGTAGCACATACTGAGTGCTCAAAATATTTACACTAGTTACATACTTATAGAGTTATAATTATAACTTATAAATAGTCATAATTAGAGAAAAAACAGCTCTAATTATTTTATAGTCCCTCCCTTCCTAGAGTTCAGACACTAATGCCTAGAGGTCCATGCCAATAGGTAAATCAAAAGGGTGTATACTGGCCAGGCACGGTGGCTCATGCCCGTAATCCAAGCACTTTGGCGACTGAGGTGGATGGATCACTTGAGGTCAAAAGTTCGAGACCAGCCTGGCCAACATAGTGAAACCCCATCTCTACTAAAAATACAAAAACTAGCTGGGTGTGATGGTGGGTGCCTGTAGTCCCAGCTACTTGGGAAGCTGAGACAGAAGAGGCAGCAGAATTACTTAAGCCCGGGAGGCAGACGTTGCAGTGAGCTGAGATCACGCCACTGTACTCCAACCTGGATAACAAAGTAAGACTCGGTCTCAAAAAAAAAAAAAAAAAAAGGGCGTATACTTTGCTATCCATACTCAGAATCACTCATCCCCTTTCTCTCTTCCAAAAAAATTTATGGAGGGTCTTTTAATGGACACCTGTGAGTTTGATCAATGTTCTCTCCAGAGAGGCCCAACCCATTAGTCATGCCTAAGTATAACAGCACTTCTTGGAAGCAAGTGAGGAGCACAACCACTAAGCAAGCAGCAGAAACTTTGATATTGTTATAAAATCACATTATGATCATATCACACTGCTTAAAATTATTCCATGATTCCCTTCTGCTTTAGGAATAAACCCAAATTGTTTATCATGACTTAATGGGACCCACCCCATTTTCAGCTTCTCACCCCATAATGAACCACTTAGACTTTTTTTTCCAAAAACACTCTGCCCTGTGAAGCCAGAGTGTCTTGCCCTCTTCCTTCTGCTACCAAGTGTTCTTCCCCCATCTTGCACAGTCGGCAAACTTACATTTACTGTACAATTTACTAAAAGTCACCTCTGCCTTAGAACCTTCCTGATGCACTGTCCCCACTTCCCCCTAGAAGAACTGACTGACAGAGTTGATCATCCGCTCTTCTGTCATTTCCATGCCCCATGCAATCCAGTGTGGTGCTGATGAGCCACTGGGTTGCCACTATCTAGTCACAGCCTCTCTCCACTGCTGGACTGTGAGCCAAGTCAAAGCTGGAACCATGTTCTGGTCATCCTTGATACCCACACCAAGCACAGTCCCTAGCCCACATTAGAGGCTTCGTTGTTGAGTGAATTGGTGGATCAATGAAGGATGAGGGAGGAAAGAAATATGCAGTAGATTCTAGGTAAGTAAACTGAAGTCAATCCCTAGAGGATCAGGGAAAACCAGGAGAGAAGAAATCAGGTGTAGGGTGCAGAAGGGGGAAGGAGTGGTCAGCCCAGCTGATCCTGAAACCAGCAAGTGCATGGGCCCTAGAGGGAAAGTCCAGATGCCTGTGTTAGTTAGTATAGCAGCAGTTCTCAAACTTTTTGTGTCTTCTTTACACTCTTAAAAATTATTGACAACCCCAAAGTGCTTTCAGATACATGGGTTACGTCTTTCCATAATTACTATATTTGAAATCAAAATGGAGAGATTTTTCAACAATCTTTTTATTAATTCATTTAAAAGTAACAATAAGCTGGGTGTGGTGGCTCATGCCTATAGTCCTAGCAACTCAGGAGACTGAGGCAAGAGGATCATTTGAGCCCAGGAGTTGGAGGCTGTTGTGAACTATGATTGCATCACTGCATTGAAGCCTGGGTGACAGCAAGATCCTGTTTCTAGAATAGAAATAACAATAATAAGCATGCAAACATAAATATTTTTATTTTAAGAATAACTATTTTCAAAAAGTTTTTATTGGGGAGAGTAGCATTGTTTTGCACTTTTGTGAACCCCTTTAATATCTGGCTCAATAGAAGACAGCTGTATTTGGTATCTGCTTCTGCATTCAATCTGTTGTGATATGACTCATCATGTAGCCTCCAGAAAACCCAGCTATGCACTCATGAATGAGAGTAGAAAAGGCAAAGAAAGTTTAGGGCTGTTAAGAAAATAGTCTTGATCTCATGGGCCCTCTGAAAAAGTCTCAGACCGCCAGTAGCCCCTACATCACACTTTGAGATCTGCTGAATTAGCGTATAGGTCATCTGTGGTCACAGAGACTGAGATAACAGTGACTTGAATAAGATAAAAGTATATTTCTCTCTCACCTAATTTATTGAAGTAAGCAGCACCCATCAGTCATGGTACTTTTTCTGTTTTTTCTACCATCTTGGGGAAACACGGCCCAAAATGGCTCTCCAGTACTATTGCTATGCTCCAGACAGCAGGAAAGGGAGGACACACCCCAACCTTTCAAGTGCATGTTCCAGAAGTTGTATTTATCCCTCCTTCTCACATTCCATGATCCAACCTTGAAAAAAAAGCCATTATTGTACTACAAAGGAGTCTGGGAAATAGCTTTTTTAAATTTTTTATTTTTTAGAGACAGTATCTTACTCTGTTACCCAGGCTAGGGTGCAGTGGTACAGTCACTATAATCAAACTCCTGGGGTCACACAATCCTCCTGTTTCAGACTATTAAGTAGGTGAGACTACAGATGTGTGCCACCATGCCTGGATAATTGTTTTACTTTTTTATACAGATGGGGGTCTTGCTATGTTGCACAGTCTGGTCTCGAACTCCCAGCCTCAATCAGTCCTCTCACCTTGGCCTCCCAAAGTGCCAGGATTACAGGCATAAGCCACTGTGCCTGGCCAAGGAAGTATCTTTAATCCAGTTGACCATACGCACTATCACTATAGAAGGTGAGAACAGATATAGGGATAATTCCCATTCTCTTCCACATTGCCCTTTCCTCATAGGCCCTGCTAGGCACAGGCCCCAGGAGGAGATTGAGCAAGCCAGGGCTTACCTTACTACTGCCCAGAAGGTCAGGAGAGCTGGTCCTGGCAAGGATCAAGACTCACATGGTAAGGTGTCTTGGCCTGTGCACCTGCCTCACAAAAACAATGCTAACAGAAAACAAGGTCTCAAAGCAAGCTGGCCCTGAGATAGGAGGCAGAAGCTCACATAAGGAGCAACAGACAGGAGTTAGAGAGCAACCACAATGGAAATGCACTGGTTAACAGGAAAACTGCCATGCTCCAGTGACAAATGAGGCACTGGTTAGGATAAAGGCCAACATTACCAACACAGTTCTCAAGTCCCTGCATGATACTAAACTCACTCCTATCCCCAACCCCCATCCACAGCTACATCTCATGCCAGTCCCCCCCTCACTCCCTACATTTCAGTCACATTCAACTTTTTATAGCTTGCAAGGTGTACTTTAGTCTTTCTTGTCTCAGTGCCTTCACATGTGCTTTTCAATCTCCTGAAACACTCTTTTCCCCATCACTGTGTGGCCTACACTGACTCTTCAGGTCTATGGAATTAAACAAATAATAAAAATAAAAAATAAAAATCAAATGAGAACAAGCAAAGGCCATTTATTCAGAGCTTGTTTTAGCAAGGGAGTCAGCCTTTACCACTTGAGTTTTGGCAGATGCTCAGAGGCAGGCAGGGGAGTGGGAAAGCTTTATAGTGGAAAAAGGAAAGACATCAGGTGTGCCCTGATTAGACACTGTTGGCACAGGGAAGCTGTAGGTAGGATTGCTAGAAGAAGGTGTCCTATGTTATTGGTTAGGGGTGCATACTTGGCTTTCTCCAGTTGCTCCTAAGTTGAAAGTAGGGACAAAAAATTAGGGAGGTTGTCAGTTATCGACAAAGTTCTGGCCATTTGGGGCCAATAATGGGGATTATTGTTTGGCTTCCTGGGCTGGTTAATAGAGATAGTGGTCCAACTTCCTACAAGTCTACTTTATTGACAGTAGGCTGGTTTCCTAGGCTGGTTACTGCAGGTTAGTTTCCTGAGCTGGTTGATACAGATTGTGGGTGAGGGTTCTATTTTATATATGGTCTGATTATTGTCCATTTGTATATTCAATCTCTCAGGCTTCCGTTCATAGCATTTCCTGCTGGAAGCCTTCTCCAACCCCCAGACCAGGGTAGCTTCGCCTGTAATATGTTCCTGGAGCCCCATGAACTTCTCTTTCCTGAGAGCAAACTTTTAATTATTTGCCCAATAGATTGCAAGCTCTACAAGGATAGGAACTATATTTTTATTATTCATTTTACTATGCCCAGCACCAGGCAAAGTGCTTAGCATATCTTAATAGTAGAGACTCAATAATACGTTATTATGTAGGCCAGGCACAGTGGCTCATGCCTATAATCCCAGCACTCTGGGAGGCCAAGGCAGGTAGATCACTGGAGCTCAGGAGTTCAAGACCAGCCTGGGTAACATGGTGAAACCCCCTCTCTACAAAAAAATACAAAAGTTAGCCAGGTGTGATGGTGTGAGCCTGCAGTCTCAGCTACTTGGTAGGCTGAGGTGGGAGGATCACTTGATCCCAGGAGGTCGAGGCTGCAGTGAGCCATGATCACGCTACTGCACCCTAGCCTGGGTGACACAGTGAGACCCAATCTCAAAAAAAAAAAAAAGTATTATGTGGATGAATAGATGAATGAATGGTTGGATTGATGTCAGTCTTTTTCACAGCTGAGAACAGTGTTCTGTTGCTTCTCAACTGACAAATTTCCAGGACCTTCTACAAAGAGTAGATAAAGACATGAGTGAGTCCCTTCTTAGTTCTACCCCCTGAGCACTTCAACAGAACTCTTCACCAGTGAAAATGAGATCCCATTGTGGCTTGAGCCAGCAAAGGTGTGAGCTGTTTCAAGGTTAGTCAATTCTCCACCCGGAGGCTGATGTCTGAGACCTGACGTCAGACTCAGGGTTGCCATTCTGGGTTACACTTCCTTGTAAGCATGGATCACTGACAATATTCCATAAAATATTCCAATGGGTCCCAGTGCTACTCTTTTGGCAAGAAGATTACTTGTGCTGAAGTTCTGGCATAAACCCGCCAGCTGTAACATATCTTGCTGTTCTGACCCACGGATGACCTACAGTGCTCTATGTATGGGCTGTTTTCTTTTATTTTCCATCCTCTGAAGATTGTCAGAAGTCTGTCTGGCTAAGCAATAAATTCATCTTTTCAGGAATCAATTGCAGTGACTGGCTGCAAAACCTGGAAATCTAATTAACTGCAAAATAAATAAAAAATACACTGAAGCTGTGGCATAAATCAGCTAGAAAATATTCTGGACATTAAAATAAACAAGGAAATTTTTCAACTTCATTTGTCTTCTTTGCCGTTTTTAAACGCTGTTATTGATAAATTTAGCCTTGGTTCCAATTTTGTCTTAGCCATGATTTGTTCAAGTATAGATCTGTTGGGATGGCTATCTCTGTTCTAATTATACCCTGCAGGAGCTCTCTAGAGAAGCCAACTCGGCTAGGATTACCTTGCTACCATATGTAAAATTTTAGGCCCTCCTTGCCTTCATCTTTTTATACCACATGTGTTCTTAAAGGGACATAAATCTGCTCTAACATTGTGTAGGAAATATGAGTTATTTTGGTTTTCCGGAACATTTTGAAAAGGACAGAGTTTTTATCATTTGCATCAGTTGGCTGAGCAAAGGGCCCAAAGGGCCTTCTGCCTCATTGCTGCTCAGGTCTGCTGTGCTGGAGCCATCACAACTGGAGTCCATGGGCACTAGACAACCTTCATAGTGTGGAGAGTGGATCAAGTACCTGATGGCAATGAGCCTCACTCCCTGTGGCATCCCCAGGTCTCCTGTCAAGGCACCAAGTAACCTGAGGAGGCCACTCGAGACAGCACTGACCGGCAAAGACACAGAGGGAAATGGCTCCTTGAGCTCCCATCAAGAATGGGAACATATGTCTATTTCCTGTGGATGCGCTATTAGCATAGCGGGGTTGTAATCCCTATTCATAACCTGAAACTGCTGGGGGCAACACAGCAACACAGCAACACATAGATCTCATGGCTAGGGTCCAGATTAGGGGTGTATTAGCCCATTTTCATGCTGTTGATAAAGACATACCTGAGACTGGGTAATTTATAAAGAAAAATAGATTTAATGGACTCAGTTCCACATGGCTGGGGAGGCCTCACAATCATGGTGGAAGGTGAAACGCATGTCTTACAGGGTGGCAGAGGAGAATGAGACCCAAGCAAAAGAGGAAACCCCTTATAAAATCATTAGATCTCATGAGACTTATTCACTACCATGAGAACAGCATGGGAGAAACTGCCCCATGATTCAATTATCTCTCACCTGGTCTCTCCCACAACATGTGGGAATGGTGGGAGTACATTTCAAGAAGAGATTTGGATGGGAACACAGCCAAACCGTATCAGGGGAGCTCTGCTGTTGACTCATTATGTGACTTCAGTCTGTCTTGAGCTGCTCTGGATCTCAGTTTCCTTGTGTGTGAAAAGGGAAGACTGTAATAGAGCCTCCGAAGGCCACTTTCACGTCCCAATGTCTGTGACTCCACAGTGGTGAATAAAAGCATGTTTTTATTTAAATGTTTATGAAAAGCATATTCTTACTTTAAAGACTATAAACTAGGTCTTCTAGCCTTCCTTTTTTCCTGATGCCCTGCCCACATTGTCACTGAATGTGTCATCTGTGGGTCATGAGCATCACACAGACAACAGGTATTAGTCAGTTGATGTCACCATGGAAAACAGGAAAACCAAAAGTCTGCTGTTTCTTGACATTTCTTATCAGGAAAGCAAAAATGATACAATGCTGCTTTAAAAAAAAAAAAAAAGATGCTTCCACTTCATCCTACCTCCAATTGCTCCTTGGATAAAACAAATGATATCAACAAATGTGAGAAACCTCTCCCAGGCTTCAAAATGTGCCCATGTGGACAGATTTCAGTTCAAATCACAAACTATCTGCTATCCTTAGCTGGTTATTGATTTGGATTTATTTTATTTTCTAAACTTATTTTTTAAATTCAATTCGCAAACAAAGCCAAAAGAAAACATAGAATAGTGTGAAGCTGTAACCACTGGAAACAGTCATTACTAAATAGAGGTATTTCCATGGTCATAAGCTAAATATGCTACCATAGGGAATAGAAAACACACAGGGCCTAGGGTCTCTCCTTAAGTCTAGCTGGAGAGCTCAGACTTATGCAAGGAAATTACTGGAAAACCCCTTCAGTGTAATATATGAACAAATTCAGCCTCTTGGTCTCAAGTCTTGTAGCTATATTATTTATTCAATCATTTATTCTACAGATATTCCTTGGATATTAACTCTGCCAGGCACTGTGCTTAGCACTAGGGGAAAAAACAGTGAACACAACAGCCAAAGCCTGACCTCTGAAGTTTGTGGAGAGTGATGCATATATCCATGGGTCATAGAAACAATGGGTTAATTCCATAGGAAAAACTGGTTACTTAGCATAGTGTAGATAAATGTTGTTTTGTTAACCTATGGTCACATTTTTCTACTTTCATCTAGTGGTGTTAGCATCAAGAAGGCAGCAGACGCCTGAGGCTCTTATCTTTCCAATGCCTCTTTCTTCTCCAAGGCAGGTAGTTACAAGTACCAAATAAGTTTCTATTCTCACTGTGGGGTTTTTGGTTTAAAACTGTTTATTGATCAATAAAAAAAAGTTGAAAATCACAAAGTCATTGCCTGGGGAAACTGTACTAGTAATTTTACAGCAGGCTAGATAGTAAGGGAAGATTACAAATGTTAGTGGGCGGGAGATCCAGCCCTGCTGAAAACAAGTCAATCCTGACAAAAACTCAGCCACCACTATTGACCTTGGAGCATATCGACAAGGTCAATGGCAGAGTGAATATGATCACGTTGGTCCTGTTCCCAGTTTGTTTACTTGCTCTAGAAAAAAGTGGACAGACATCATATGTACTCCCATATGTTTAAAAGTAATAAACACTGTAAATAACAGACTTGAGCAAAGGAATGCAAAAAAGAACATGCATAGGATTTAGAATAAAATTCTAAAATAGATTTTAAAGTTATTTTTTAAAATAGGACTGTCACTAGGACATATTGTTGCCACTGTAACTATTTATATTAATAACTCTGACTCACCCAACAAGTCTTTGTAAGCTCAGAGACATATGAGTATACTGGCAATATTCATTCATTCTTTCAATCATCCTTTCTTCCATCTGCTCAACAAGGACTGCTGTGGGTGTGAGCATCCAAAGCACCCAGAGAAGTACCATTATCCTTGTCCTTTTTTAAACAATTATCTTAACCTTATCCAAAAAGAATGTTCATTCCAACCTAATTAGTACCTTTCTCTCCACCCACTTGCCTTATTTAAAGATAACCATTCTATATCCATCATCCAGATTTCCCTAAAATAACTGGAGTAGAATATTTCCAATGCTCTCTTCTGTCTGCTTGTACCCTCACCTACTTCTCTTTCCTCCATGACTTCTATCCATCACCATTTTAACTCTATTATACCCACCTTCAACTCCTCCGTAGCCTACTGAATAAAGCCCCGGACTTGGTCTCATCTGTCAGCCTTCTTTATTCTAGCAAAACAGACAATACTATATTATTATCTTAAATATTATCAGGCAAAAGTGCCTTTTCAGAGAAGCAGCATGCTCTGGGTCTGAACAGTCGTCTAACCCTAAGTTTTGTTTATAAGGATCCCTGGAGGAAGATGAAGAAGTGAAGAACTACTTGTATGGATTGTCTCCATAGACAGGAGTCGCACTCATTTCCAGGTAAGCTGTCATTTTCACGTTCATGGCAAGGCTCTTAGTCTTTATTTCTGCAAACCGAAAGGTGGGTATCACCTCACAGTTCTGATCACATCCATCAGGAACAGCTAGCTTAAGAGGTTATCATTATTCAACGTATCAGTTTAAAGTAGTTTATCATTTTCCAGAAGAGATCAGCTCTGGATAGAATGGCTCCCTGAACAGGTAAGCTTTGATGGGAAGAAAGGAAGAAGAAAGACTCACAGCACAAGTGAGGCCAGGTCAGGCAGCACCACAGATAGTCCTAGCAAGCATGTAGAACTTAAAAACACCCCACACCTCCAGCAACAAACATTAAAGGGTTGCAGAGGTAGAGAGAGATAAGAGGCTCATAACAAAGGCAAGTTCTCCACTTTCCACTTTGGTCAGTGGGAGCCTTGGTTGTGTTATTGTAGAGCATGGGGCCATAGAAATATGGTTCCACTGCCCTGTGATGGGAGATCTCACACTGTGAGAACAGTGAACTAAATGAAGATTCCCCCTTCAGGCTTTCAGCATCATGGACCCCTATATTAGGAGCCTCAAGGCCAGCTTTGGCCCACACCTAAAATCTACAGGAGTGAAAACTTCAGCTTGAGCCTGAAGACACTTAAACATAAGGAGTCAATTCATATGAGGTAATAAGGACTCTTTAGAGTAAGTCCTATCTGGAGAAAAGAAAGAAGGAAAGTATAGCAGTTTGGTTCAAGAGTAATGGGTCACAGGACTTCAACAAGATGGCAGAGAGGAAGCCCTAGATCCTTCTTTTTCCCAAAGACACACCACTTCAGCGACAACTGACAGAAAAATTTGCTTTGTAAGATATCCAGACACTAATTGAATGGCTCCTGTACCCTCAGAAGAACACAAAAACTGACTCACCAAAGCTGATAGGGAGCTTCAAAACACCTTCTTGCCGGAATTTCTACATCTGGCACAGCACCATATAATCAGGAAGAGACCCACCCCCACCTCCCAGCTTCTCCCACAATAGGAAAGGGGTTGATTTGTGCATCCAGTACCCCAACTTTTCTGAGGGACCTCCCCAGAGAACTGGCTTGTCTTTCTAACTTGGAGCTCTTACAGGATGAATGGCAGCGTAGACACCTGGGAGAGAATAGAGATAGCATTTGGACTGGCAGATGCCAAAGCTCCCGTGCTGCCCCTGACCCCAGCTCAGCACAGAGTGAGCAGATGAAAACTATAACTACCTTCTTCTCACCATAGAGGGAAAGGTTGGGAGAGGACCCAGAATCTCTGGCTGGGCTGATTGGTGAGGGTCTTCTTCTATACAAGGAAAGTTAGTGAAGACTGGGAAAGGTGCCTGTTTTGTCTAATGCACAGACATAAAAATATAAAGTCAAGGAAAATTTAAATATCAGGAAATGATATTCAAAACAAAGGGACAAGATAAAACTCCAGAAATAAACCCTAATAAAACAGAATTATATGATTCATCTGACAGATAATTCAAATAACAGTCATAAAGATGCTCACCAAAGTCAAGAGAACTACAAAGAGATACTTCTTTGTTTGTATTTCAACAAAGGGATAGAAAGTATTTTAAAATACTACACAAAAATCATGGAGCTGAAGAACACAATAACTGAACTAAAAAAATTCGCTAGTGAGGTCCAATAGCAGACTGAATCAGGTAGAAGAAAGGAACCATGAACTTGAAGATAGATCATTGAAAATAATGCCATTAAATAAGCAAATATTTTAAAAGAGTGAAGAAAGCTTAAGGGACTTTTATGGAAACCCATCAAGCAGACTAAAAAATACATTATGTAGAATCAAAGAAGAAGAAGATAGAAAGGACTACAAAGCTTATTCAAAGAAATAATGGCTGAAAACTTTCCAAACCTAGGGAAAGAAAAGATTCATCTGTATCTAAGAAACCCAAAGACATCAAATAAAATGAATGCAAGAAATTCACACTGATTAAAGGATCTCTGGTTTAGCTTTTAAAAAAAGAAAGAAATCCACACTGACGTACATTATAATCAAATTATCAAAAGTCAAAGAGAGAATTTCACAAGCAGCAAGAAAGAAGCAACTTGTCACATTCAAGGGAACTCCCATAAGATTATAACACATTTTTCAGCAGAAACTTTGCAGGCCAGACGGGAGTGGGATAATATATTCAAAATACTGAAAGTAAAGAACTGCCAACCAAGAATACTATACCCAAAAAAAACTATGCTTTGAAAATGAAAAGAGATAAAGACTTTCCCAGACAAACAAAAGCTGAGAGTGTTCATCACCACTATATATGCCTTGTAAGAAATGCTAAAGGAAGTTTTTCAAGGGAAAATTAAAGTATTCTATATAGCAATACAATAGCATAAGAAAGTATGAAACTCACTGGTAAAGGTAAATATAGACAAACCCAGAATACTGTATTACTGTATTACTGTAATGGTGATGAGTAAATCACTTTTAATTCTAGTATAAAAGTTAAAAGACAAAAGTTTTTAAAATAAGTAGCTAAAATATGTTTAAAGATACATAATCTGAATACATGTACGTTGTGGCAACAATAATAACAAAATGTGAGGGGGAGTTAAAGTGTAGAGTTTTTGTATGCAATTGAACTTAAAATGAACTGCTATAACTACAAGATATTTTGTGTGAGCTCTAAGGTATAAAAATACCTATAGAAGTTAAATAAAAGTAAAATAGAAAGAAATAAAAGCATATAAATATTTTCAAAAATGAAGAAAACACAAAAAAGACAGTAAGAGAAAAAAAAGACCAAAAAACTACAACATCAACAAATAATTAACAAAATGGCAATAGTAAATCCTTCTCTATCTGTAATTAATTTCAATGTAAATGAATTAAATTCCCCAAGAAAAAGACATAGAGTGCTTAATAAATTTTTTAAAGGCCCAGCTTTACGTTGTCTATAAGAAATTTACTTTAGATTTAAGGACACACATAGGCTGAAAGTGAAGGGAAGGAGAAAGATATTCTATGCAAATGGTAACCAAAACAGAGCAGGGGTAGCTATACTTGTATCAAACAAAATAGACTTTAAGTCAAAAACCATCACAAGACAAGAAAAGGCACTATATAATGACATAAGCATCAATCTGCCAGGAAGATATGACAATTATAAACATACATGTACCAAACATCAGAGCACATAAATATATAAAGCAAACATTGACAGAGCTAAAGGGAGAAATAGATAGCAATACAATAATAGTAGAAGACTTCAATACCTCACTTTCTATACTGGATAAAACATCCAGAGAGAGACCAATAAGGAAACAGAGGATTTGAACAACACAGACCAAATGGATGTAAGAAACTCATACAGAACATTCCACCCCGCAATAGTAGAATACATATTCTCAAAAGCACACTGAAGATTCTCCAAAATAGGTCATGTATTAAGTCACAAAACAAGTCTAAAAATTTTAAGAAGACCGAAATCATTCCAAACATCTTTATTGACCATAACAGACTGAAACTAGAAATCAATAGCAAAATGAAAACTGGAAAATTCACAAAAATATGTAAAGTAAATAACAAACTGTTGAACAATTATTGAGTCAAAGAAGAAATTGAAAAGGAAATTTAAAAATATCTCAAGACCAAGCATAGTGGCTCACACCTGTAATCCCAGCATTTTGGGAGGCCAAGGCAGGAGGACCACTTGAGCCCAGGTGTTCAAGACAAGCCTGGGCAACATAGTAAGACCTTATCCCTACAAAAAAATGAGAACAAAAACAATTAACCAGGCATGGTGTTATATGCCCATAGTCCCAGCTACTCAGGAGGCTGAGGTGGGAGGATCACTTGAGCCAAAGAGGCCGAAACTGCAGTGAGCCAAGATCATGCCACTGCACTCCAGCCTGGATGACAGAGTGAGACCCTGTCTCAAGAAAAAATATAACTTTTTTAAATGAAATAAAAATAAAAATATCTCAAGATAAAAGTGAAGACACACATACCAAAACTTATGGGTTACAGCGAAAACACTACTGAGAGGTTTATTGCAATAAATGCCTACATTAAAAAAGAAGATCTCAAATAAACAACTTAACTTTACACCTCAAGGAGCTAGAAAAAGAACAAACTAAGCCCAAAGTTAGCAGAAGGAAGGAAATAACAAAGAGTAGGGTGGAAATAAATGTAATAGAAAATAGAAAAATCAATAAAACTAAGAGTCAGTGTTTTGAAAAGATAAAATTGACAAACCCTTAGGTAAACTTATTAAGAAGAAAAAATATTCAGATAAATAAAATCAGAATGAAAGAGGACATATTATAACTGATGCCACAGAAGTAAAATGAATCATGAGACTACTATGAACAATTATATGCCAATAAATGGGATAACCTAAAAGAAATGGATAAATTACTGGAAACATACAACCTACCAAGATTAAATCATGAAGAAATAGAAAGCCTGAACAGACCTATAACCAATATGAAGATTGAATCAGTAATCCAGAACCTCCCAATAAAGAAAAGTCCAGGATCAGATTGTTTCACTGGTGAATTCTACTAAACTTTTAAAGAGGAATTAATGCAAATTAATGCCAATTTTTCTCAAACTCTTACAAAAAATCCAAGAGGAAAAAACATTTCTAAATTCGTTTTATGAGACCAGCATTACCCTGATACCAAAGGCAGTCAAAGACACTATAAGAAAACTACAGGTTAATATTTCTGATAAATATAGATGCAAAAGTCCTCAACAAAACACTAGCAAACCAAATCCAACAGCACAATGAAAGGATCGTATACCACGATTAAATTGGATTTATCCCTAGCATGAAAGGATGGTTTATCACACAAAGATCAATTAATAAGATAACCCTTATCGTATTAGTCTGTTTTCACATTTCTATAAAGAAACATCTGAGACTGGGAACTTTTAAAGAAAAAAGGTTTAATTTGCTCACGGTTCTGCAGGCTGTACAGGAAGTAGAGCACTGGCATCTGCTTCTGGGGCGGTCTCTGAAAGCTTACAATCATGACAGAAGGTGAAGCAGGAGCTTACATGTCATATAGCAAGAGCAGGAGCAGGAGAGACAGGGGGAGGTGCTACCCACTGCCACCCGCCTTTAAACAACCAAGTCTCATGAGAAATCACCATCTCGAGAACAGTACCAAGGAGACAGTGCTAACCATGTATGAGAAATTCAGCCCCATGATCCAATCACTCCCACCAGGCCCCACCTCCAACACTGGGGATTGCAATTCAGCAGGAGATTGGGCAGGGACACATATCCAAACTTATCACCTATTAACAAAATAAAGAATTAAAAACACATGATCATCTCAATAGATGCAGAAAAGGCATTAGCAAAATTCAACACTCTTTTTTTATAAAAGCTCTCAAAAAACCTAGAATAGAAAGTGCCTCAACATAATAAAGGTCATGTATGAAAAGCCTACAGCTAATATCATGCTCAATAATAAAAAACTGAAAGTTTTCCATCTACGATCAGAAACAAGGATGCCCACTCTTGCCACTTCTATTCAACACAGTACTGGAAGTCCCAGCTACAGCAATTAGGTAAGAAAAAGAAATAAAAGACATCCAAATTAGAAAGGAAGAAGTAAAATTGTCCCTGTTTGCAGATGACATGATCTTATACATAGAAAACCCTTAAAATTCCATTTAAAAAACCGGTTAGAGGCCGGGTGCAGTGGCTCATGCCTGTAATCCCAGCACTTTGGGAGGCCAAGGTGGACAGATCACCTGAGGTCAAGAGTTCAAGACCAGTCTGACCAACACAGAAAAACCCCATCTCTACTAAAAATACAAAAATTAGCCAGGCGTGGTGGCACATGCCTGTAATCCCAGCTACTCGGGAGGCTGAGGCATGAGAATCATTTCAACCCAGGAGGCAGAAGTTGCAGTGAGCCAAGATCATGCACTCCAGCCTGGGCAACAGAGCAAGACTGTCTCAAAAATAAAAATAAAAATAAAAACACTGTTATAACTAATCAATTAATTCTGTAAATTTGCAGGATACAAAATCATTATACGAAAACAAGCTGCATTTCTATACACTAACCATGAACTATCTGAAGGAATCCAAGAAAACAATCCTATTTATAATAACATCAAAAAAATACTTAAGAAAAAACTAAGTAGGTGAAAGACTTTGTACTGAAAACTACTAAATATTAATGAAAGGAAATTTAAGGAACACACAAATAGAAAGACATCCTGTGTTCATGAATTAGAAGATGTAATATTGTTAAAATGTTCATATTACCCAAAGCAATCTACAGATTCAGTGCAATTCCTATCAAAATCCCAATGGCATTTTTTCCAAAAACTGCAAACAGAATTCAAAAATTCATGTGGAAGCATAAAAAACCATGAATGGCCAGATCAATCTTGAGAAAGAAGAACAAAGTTGTAGGTATCACATTTTCTGTTTCAAAATATATTACAAAGCTATAATAATCAAAACATTATGATATTGGCAAAACAGCAGTCCCCCTCTTATCCACAAGGGATATGTTCCAAGACTTTTGATGGATGCCTGAAATCACAGACAATACCAAAACCTATATATGCTATATTTTTTCTGTCTGATAACCAAGAAAACTACAGTGACTCACAGGTGGGTAGCATATATAGCATAAGTACACTGAACAAAGAGATGATTCACATCCTGGATAGGATGGAGCAGGACAGCACAGTATTTCATCACACTACTCAAAACAGCATGCATTTTAAAACTTATGAATTATTTATTTCTGGAATTTTCCAGTTTATATTTTCAGACCATGGTTGACCATGGGTAACTGAAACCACAGAAAGTGCAACAGAGGACAAGTTGAGGACTACTGTAGACCAATGCAATGGAATACAGAGCCCAGAAATAAATCCATGTATATGCAATTAACCGATCTTCCACAAAGGTGCCAAGAATACAATGCAGGAAAAGGATAGTCTCTTCAACAAATGACGATGGGAAAACTGGCTACCCAAATGCAGAAGAATGAAATTGAACCCTTATCTTATAGCATATACAAAAATAACTCAAAATTGATTCATAATTGTTCAAAATCAATTCAAAATCGTTTAACTTAAAACATAAGACCTGAAACTGTAAAAACTTCTAGAACAAAAACAGGAAAATATTTATGAATTTGGTCTTGACAATGACTTTTCATAGATATGACACCAAAAGCACAGACAACAAAAACAAAGGTGGGACTACATCAAACTAAAAAGCTTCTGCACAGCAAAGAAAGCAATCAATAGAGTGAAGAGATAACCTATAGAATGAGAAAGAATATTCTCAAACAATATATTTGATAAGGAGTTAATCTCTAAACTATATAAGGAATTTTATACAACTCAATAGCCAAAAAAAAAAAAAGACCTAATTTTAAATGAACTAAAGATTTGAATAGACATTTCTCCAAAGAAGATATATAAATGGTCACCAAGCATATGAAAAAAGTACAATGTCACTACTTATCAGGGAAATACAAAACGAAGCACAATGATTTGTTAATCCTCACACCATCAGGAAGACTATTATCAAAAAAAAAAAAAGACAAAAATTTTAAACTTAGATCTCTTTACTGCAAAGGTTGTCACAACGTGATCTGGCTATCCACAAGATTAAAACTATTTTCATAATAATACTAACAAATTATTTGCCTTTTTCATTCTCATTCTCTCGTAAGTTCACAATGGCTACCTTAAATGTGATATCACAACAGACTGAAGGCAAAAGAGATAAGAGAATCTACCTGTCTTCTATTGAGTGAGAAATTAAAGAAATTTGGAAAAATTTAAAACAATGCCACTTGGCCAGGCATGGTGGCTCATGCCTGTAATCCCAGCACCTTGGGAGGCCAAAGTGGGCAGATTGCGAGGTCAGGAGTTTGAGACCAGCTTGGCCAACATGGTGAAACCTCATGTCTAGTAAAGATTTAAAAAAAAAAAAAATAGCTGGGTGTGGTAGCGCATGTCTGTAATCCCCGCTACTTGAGAGACTGAGGCAGGAGAATTGCTTGAACCCGGGAGGCAGAGGTTGCAGTGAGCTGAGATCATGCCATTGCACTCCAGCCTGGGCGACAGGGCGAAACTTCATCTCAAAAAAAAAACAAAAAACAAAAAACAATGCCACTCATTATATATATGTACTTTTTGTTGTTTTTGAAAATACAATCTTTTAAAAAATAAAGATAGTGACTATAGGTACAACACTGTACAAAGAGATTATTCACATCATAACACTGTACCTCTAGTCAATAATAATGTACTGCATACTTTTAAAAAAAAAAAAAGACAATTATTGGTGAGAATGTCTAGAAATTGAAACCCTTGCATACCGTTAGTGGGAATACAAAATGGTGTGGCATTCTGGAAAATAGTAGAGAGGTTCATCAAAAAATACAAAATATAACTACCATATCATCCAGCAATCCTACTTCTGATTATTTATCCAAAAGAATTGAAATTAGGATCCTAAAGAAATATTAGCACTTCCATGTTTATTGCAACACTATTCACAATAACCAAGTTGTGGAAACAGGCTAAGTGCTTATCAACACGTGTATGGATACAGAAAACATCTGAATGGTATATATCTACAATGAAATATTTTTCAGCCTTTACAAAGAAAGAGATTCTGCCATGTACAACAACATGGATGAACCTTGAGAACATTATGCTGAGTGAAATAAGCCAATCACAGAAAGACAAATACCAAATGGTTTCTCTTATATTAGATACCTCACTAAGTCAAATTCTTTTTTTTTTTTCTTTTTTTTGAGATAGAGTCTAACTCTGTCACCCACGCTGGAGTACAGTGATGCTATCTCGGCTCACTGCAACCTCTGCCTCCCAGGTTCAAGTAATTCTCCTGCCTCAGTCCCCTGAGTAGCTGGGATTACAGGGGCACACCACCACATCCAGCTAATTTTTATATTTTCAGTAGCAACGGGCTTTCACCATGTGGGTCAGTCTGGTCTCGAACTCCTGACTTTGTGATCCACCAGTCTCGGCCTCCCAAAGTGCTGGGATTACAGGCTTGAGCCACCGCGCCTGGCTTCACTAAGTCAAATTCATAGAATCAAAGAGTAGAGCAGTGGTTGCCAGAGTCTGGAGGGAGGGGAAAATGGAGAGTTACTCATCAATGAGCCGGAAGTATCCATTAAGCAAGATAAGTAAGCTGTAGGAATCTCCTGTACAACACTGTACCTATAGTCAATAATAATGTATTGTATACTTAAAAAATTTGTTGAGGGTGGCCAGGTACAGTGGCTCACGCTTGTAATCCCAGCACTTTGGGAGGCCAAGGCAGGCAGATCTCCTGAGGTCAGGAGTTCAAGACCAGCCTGACCAACATGGAGAAATCCCATCTCCACTAAAAATAAAAAAAAATTAGCCAGGCATGATGGCACATGCCTGTAATCCCAGCTGCTTGGGAGGCTGAGGTGGGAGAATCTCTTGAACCCAGGAGGCCGAGGTTGCAGTGAGCTGAGATCGCGCCATTGCACTCCAGCCTGGGTAATAAGAGTGCAACTCCATCTCAAAAAAAGAAAAAAAATTGTTGAGAGTAGATCTCATGTTGTGCTCTTATCACAATAAAATAAAGTTAAGGAAAAAAAGTAATGGGCCACCATCAGAGGTGACACCCTCAATCATCTTTAATTCCAGGCCTAATGACTTACACCAAGACCTAGAGCAGCAGTGACAAGAGTCAGTATCCTATAAGTCAGACTTGGGAAGCAGAAGGTGGTGAAAGTGTCAAATGCCAGTGTGCTAACCACACCCAAGATAACCCCAGGAACTCCCAGAGCCATTTGTGAGGACTATGAGGAGGTCCAAGGGCCCCATATTAGAACAAGGACAGAGAGTTGGAGCAGAGAATGTTGCTTACCACTGACGGGACCTAGAAACATGAATGAGAGCCACCAGCCAAAAAAGCATGGTTGCAAAAGGCCCCAATTTTTCAGCTCAGTGTATCTCTTCACATGGATGTTGGAGACAGCCCTGGCTTGGAACGTGGAGAATGGGTGTCAAGAGATCCACCTGGGAATGAAGTCTGTGACCACATGAGTTCTCCCCACATGTTCAGGCCCTCACCTCACCTCACATGCCACATCCCACCAGTCCTGCAAAAGATGATATAAAAAGATGACATCAGAAAACTTCATCCTTCAACCAAGATGACTTTCATAAGTGAATAAACTATGGTACATCCAAGAACGGACTATTATTCTGTACTTAAAAATAAATGACCTATCAAATCATGAAAAGGCATGGAGGTCATGTGTGTAAGCCCAGCAGTGTGGGAGGCCGAAGCAGGCGGATTGCTTGAGCTCAGGAGTTCGAGACCAGCCTGGGCAATGTGGCAAAACCCTGTCTCTATGAAAAATACAAAATCAGCCAGGCATGGTGGTACACAACTGTGGTCATAACTACTTGAGAGGCTGACATGGGAGAATTGCTTGAACCCAGGAGGTCAAGGCTTCAGTGAGCTGAGATCACATCACTATATTCCAGCCTGGGTGACAAAGCAAGACCCTGTCTCAAAAAAAAAAAAAAAAAAAAAAAAAGACATGGAGGAAACTTAAATACATATTACTGAGAGAAAGAAGCCAATCTGAAAGCCTGCATACTTTATGATTCCAACTACATGACATTCTAGAAAAGGCAAAACCATGGAGACAGTAAAAAGATCAGTGGCTGCCGGGGGTAGGGGTGAGGTGAGAGAGGGATGAATAGGCAGAGCATAGCGGATTTTTAGGTCAGTGAAACCACTCTGCATGACACTATAATCATGGATACATGTCATAAATTTCTTGTATATGGAATGTACAACACCAAGCGTGAACCCTAATGTAAACCATGGACTTTGGGTGATAATGTGTCAATGTAGGTTCATCAAGTCTAACAAATGTACCACTCTGTGGGAGATGCAGAAAACGCAGAAGGCTAGGCATGTGTGTGGGCAGGCGGTATATGGAATATCTCTGTACCTTCTTCTCAATTTTGCTGAGAAACTAAAATTGCTCAAAAAATAAAGTCTTTTTTTAAAGTCCATTTTTTTAAATGACATCACTCCTATTCTGGTATCTTTGGCTACAACTACTGTTGATGAACTCCAGTCAAAAAATAAAAAGGCAGACAGGACTAGTAAGAAAACTGAAACACCCATACAACTGAGGAAAACACCAAACACCAAATTTCATCAGACTCTTCCATTTTCCACACAATTCTAGCTGAATGGCTTAAGCTCTGGAGTCAGGAGTACCGTTCTCCATTCTCCTCTGAAAAGTGAGATGGTCACTTTTCTCCCACCACTTAACTTCACTGGCTCTCCGTAACTCCAGCTGCAATAATCCCTGTGAATTAGAGAGGGGTTTTAAGAACCAACACCTTTTTCCAAATTACTTGGAAGTTAGGAGGAAAGGTATTTTCTCAGTACGAGGTATAATTATAGCAGGATTGACCCGTCTTTGAACCAAAAGTGTTCCTTTCTCTTTACAGATCCTAGAAAGTGATGCTCAGAGCAGGACAGTGACTCTCTGAGGTCACACATCCTGTCAGTGGCAGTCTCAGAAGCAGCAGGTGGATCTCTGGTACATCTCTTCTGGAATTCTGCTGGGAAACCCAGCTAGACCTGGTGGGCTTTTGGCAAACAGCAAACACACACAAACAGGAAACATGACCCATTTATTATGCCTGAAAATTGCAGCTCTCCAAAAAAGAGCATCTTCTCAGTGCCCTGTCAGCACCGATTTTCCTAGCCTTTCTGCTACTAAATGTCTTCAAGCAGGCCCATACATTTTTGTGATCTTCTTTCCAGAGGAATAATCAGTTACTTCTTCTAATTTCTACTTAATAATATTACAACAGTGAACTTTCCCTTATTAAAGTAGTGCTAGGTCAGATCAGGAAAGCTGAACTGAGGTCTCCGCCTTTGTAACTAAGCCCTGGTCTTTAATCGGGATCTCCTTCTGGCAGCATCCCTGATGCCTGACATCTTTGGTTGGATCATGAATTCTGATTTTTTTACCTGAAGTTTTCAGTACTCCCTACAAATAAAATTTTAATATAATTGGTTTCAGTGCATCTAGGAGTCTTTTAATTACCCTCCAAAAGATACTTAGGCAACAGCTTGCTATTAGGTTAAACAGTGTCAGCATCTGTACTGCAAACACTAACAGGTTTATTACACGTTGTAAACCAACATTTGTCTTCTATTATTTTTTCTCTAAAGAGTCTTCTTTGGAAGTCCATCTCCCATCCAACGGACAGAATGGACATGGGGACACCATCTTTTCATATCCTTACTCCCCTCCACATGGGAACCTGAACATTTCTGACAATAAAACGGTGGGACACCTTGTGATAATTCAGGAGCCAGTTACACAGCCACAGGCTCCACAGGCAGGTCCTCACCCTCCTCGCATCTCACGCCTGGCCATTTCACTGTTCATTACCCCCTTTTCCAGAGAGTGAGCAGGGAAAACAAAAGGAGATGAAATTCAAACCCATCCGTTTTGCTCCCTATTAGCTGTTCTAGTTAAAAGTTTAGTAGGGAGCAGCTGAAGTGATTAATTAATGCAAAGTTTGAGGACTGTCTCTGCAGCTCATTTGTCTAAACTCTTCCTTCCTCTTGAAATCATCTATAGCACAAAATGTACTGGTCTTGGGACTAGGCTAAGGCAGTTACTCTGACCGTGGTGGCCAGAGGAAAGATAATCATAGCAAGTAACTGAGGAAACAAAACTGACATTAGGCTTTTTGGTAAAGAATTCCAAACTTTATGTTATCTCCTATGACATTCTAGAGTTTTTATTAAATTATAAAATGCAATATCCTATGGCTATTAAAAAATAGCTGCTGCTTTGCTTATTTATTCCACTTACAAAAACCCCACAACAGAGAAAGTCATGCTTACAGAAATAATAAACCTTAAGAATACTATAGGAAAGCTGACTGTTAATGATAAAGAATTTACACGAGATACTAAACAAACACTCGGCAAGCTAATCTAGGCGGTTAAACAATTAACAGTGATCGTGCAAGATAAACCCTTCAGAAAGGAGAAATAAAACTTTGAGCTTTTCAAAAGGAATATTTCTGCAGATAGAGAAAAATGTATATTAAAGAAATAGGCTTTATTTTCCTCTAGACAAAAATATTTTTGTCTGACACTTTAATATTTGTTAGTTAATTCAGAACATAATTTTAATATTTCATCAGAAAATTATTTTCACTCTAAGCATGTGGGTTTTCTATTGTATCCAAGTGTATACTCAAGGCTAAAAGCTTTCACAGAAGGATTGAATCTTTAATCTTTAAGAAACATGATAAGATATATAATTTGCTGAAATTCACTTTATTACCAAATTTACAAGAATATATCCAAGGCATAAAATGAGGTATTCATGCATATGAATACACATATGAATTCATGCATATGAATACACATATGATACAGGCTCAACTTCCCAAGTCATCTTATCCAAACCTCAAGGACAAATTACTCATAGAGCATAGAGAAATGGAAACACTGAACTGGAATAGAAGCCAGCTGGGTTCTAGCCATGCCTTGTCATCCACCAGCTGTGAGACCTTGAACCAGCCACCTCCTTCCCTGGGCTTCTGCAAAAAATAGTCTCAACATTTCCTCCAACTCTTCACTTGTGTTCTATGGGATGAAGGATCAGGTCACATCAGAAGAAAACTCAGCTGAGTTAAAGTATGCAAATTCAAAGTTCAACTGAGGATATATATGGTACTGCATGACAGATCCATGGCTGGACACCTATAATTAACAAGAGATGGTAAAGCTGGGGGACTGGGACACTCTCAGTCCGGAGTCTGGAGCTCAGTGCTGCTGTTTTACGAATTTTATAATTGTAGCTATATATAACCAATTTCTAATACCTCTTTTGCAAGGAGGAAAATATTTGTAAGCCAGAATGCCAACCTTTAACCTACCCATTGGGGATAGCTATTTATAGTGACTGAAATACTCCTCATAGCTATTTAGAGCGACTGTTCCTGTTATTAAGGTAACTAGAGCCCTGAACCAGTCATCAAAATGTTACCCAATGAATACAGAATAAGTTAGATCTGAGCTGGTGCTGAGCAAGAAAAGAGTAGCATGCAGAACTTCTAAGGTCAGATTAAAGAAGGTGTTCTTTTTATATATATATATATATACTTTAAGTTCTAGGGTACATGTGCAGAACGTGCAGGTTTGTTACATAAGTATACACATGCCATGGTGGTTTGCTGCACCCATCAACCCATCATCTACATTAGGTATTTCTCCTAATGCTATCCCTCCCCTAGACCCCCACCCCTTGACAGGCCCCAGTGTGTGATGTTCTCCTCCCTGTGTCCATGTGTTCTCATTGCTCAACTCCCACTTATGAGTGAGAACACGCAGTGTTTGATTTTCTGTTCCTGTGATAGTTTTCTGAGAATGATGGTTTCCAGCTTCATCCATGTCCCTTCAAAGAACATGAACTCATCCTTTTTTATGGCTGCATAGTATTCCATGGTGAATATGTGCCACATTTTCTTTATTCAGTCTATCATCAATGGGCATTTGGGTTGGTTCCAAGTCTTTGCTATTGTAAATAGTGCTGTAATAAACATACATGTGCATGTGTCTTTATAGTAGAATGATTTATAATCCTTTGGGTATATACCCAGCAATGGGATTGCTGGGTCAAATGATATTTCTGGTCTATATCCTCAAGGAATAGCCACACTGTCTTCCACAATGGTTGAAATAATTTACACTCCCACCTAACAGTGTAAAAGTGTTCCTATTTCTCCACATCCTCTCCAGCATCCATTGGTTCTTTACTTTTTAATGATCACCATCTAACTGGTGTGAGATGGTATCTCACTGGGGTTTTGATTTGAATTTCTCTAATGACCAGTGATGATGAGCTTTTTTTCATATGTTTATTGGCTGCATAAATGTTAAAGAAGGTGGTCTTAACCAAGGGTCTCAGACCTAGGCCTGAGTTTCAAGAAATCTGTGTCCCTGATGAAATTATATGCAAAATTGCATATGGATGTGACCATGTGCATTTTTCTAAGAAAGGTGTTCATAGCATGTATTTCTTCTCAAAGGAGTCTGCGATCTCCAAATGTTCATGAACCCCTGGGAAAGGCAGAATAGACTCAACACAGAATGGGAGGATTTCAAGGCAGCTCTGAAGAGTTTGTAATCAGGAACCAGAGCTGAGTCACAGGGTGAAAATTCTCTAATAAGAGGAAGAAAAGTCAAGCAATAGCCTGATCCAGGCCAGGTGGGATGCCACAAAGGTCAGTTCCATGGATCAGCCACAGTGACTCAGGGGCCCTCAAAAAAGGCCTTACTCACATGTAGAACCGCAAGGCCTGCCAGCTTACTAGAGCAGGGTTCGTATAAATCCTGCCAACCAGTAGATCTAATTCTGCAGGATTACTCACAAACAGATAGGACTAGGTCCTATTCACCCCAACTTCAGTCTCGCTCACAACCACGCCCCTCGTGCTGAGCATTGGACCTCTATTTCTCTTTCCCCACATCGATTCCATGCGCAGACAGGACACCATGGGAAAAGAGGATAGGTGTTGGCCCCAGGAGGCCAGCAAAAACACGTGAGTGTTACCTCTCACAAGATCTTTTGTCAGAGTAGACTGTTGACATATTAGGCCAAGGCAGTCATTCAGATTTAAAGTATAATTGATTAAAATCAAATAAAGTTTAAAATGCACTTCTTCAATTATACTAGCCATTAGTTACAAGTAAGTAATAGCTATATGTAGTTCGTGGCTATTGTACTAGATAACACAGCTATAGATCATTTCCATCATGACAGAAAGTTCTTCTCTATATAATCCAGCACTTAAGCCTATGACACAAACAATAATTACAATACAGAGAAAGGAAGAGTCTAAAGTGAATAGAAATTGCTCTAAATAGCCTCACGAAGGAACTAATATTCAAGTTGAATTTCCAGGGATGAGATGGCAGCCTGGGAAGGAGAATTTCATTCAGAGTCTGTAGGAGAAACAAAGGTGATAATAAGGAGAAGAAAATGGGCCCAGGCCTGGATGGAGCCTGGTACACGTTCATGATGAACACATATTACAGGGATGGAAGGATAGTGAATGGTAGGAAATGAGATAAGTAGGCAAGGTAGAGGGAGATTGCACAGGAATTTCAATGTCTGGCACAGTAATGTAGGCAAGACAATAATAGCTAGTAACACTGGCTATCACTTATTTAATGCTTATTGTGTTTCAAGTTTTGTACCAAGAGATTTATACAAATTGCTAAATATAAATTATTACATTTACTTCTCCCAGAACCAGGAGGTTAAGTATTTTTAATTCTATGATAAGAATGACAAAAACTGATTTTTGGAGAATTTAGGTAACATGCCCAGGGTCATGCAGTGAGGAAATCGTGGGCTGTGATTCAAACTAATACCATTGTCACCAATGCCTTCACCTTATACTTTCATCCTCCCAGCTCATCCTCCCAAAATCTTTCTTTTTAATTGGGAAAGGCTTTGCCTCCACTCTTTACAGTATAAATCCACTGTTTCCAAGGTG